>NC_073227.2:75058560-75361590 GCF_029281585.2 Gorilla gorilla gorilla | reverse complement strand
GTAAACGGGATATCTTCACATAAAAATAGAAGCATTCTCAGAAACAGCTGTGTGATGTGTGCATACAACTCACAGAATTGAACCTTCCTTTTGAGAGAGCAGTTTTGAAACAGTGTTTTTGTGGTACCTGCAAGTGGATATTTGGAGCGATATGTGGCCTATGGTGGAAAGGGAAATATCTTCACATAAAAACTACACAGAAGCATTTTCAGAAACAGCTTTGTGATGTGTGCATTCAACTCACAGAGTTGAGCCTTTCTTTTGAGAGAGCCGTTTTGAAAGAGTCTTTTTTTAGAATCTGCAGGTGGAAATTTGGAACGATTTGAGACCTATTTGGGAAAAGGATATATCTTCACATAAAAACTAGACAAAAGCATTCTGAGGAACTTCTCTTTGATGTGTGCATTCAGCTAACAGAGTTGAACTTTACTTTTGATAGAGCAGTTTAGAAACACTCTTGTTGTAAAATTTGCAAGTGTTCTTTTGGAGAGCTTTGAGGCCTTTGTTGGAATAGGAAATATCTTCTTATAAAAAGTTGACGGAAGCATTCTCAAAAACTCCTTTGTGATGTGTGTGTTCAGTTCTTCATGGAATTCGTTGGAAACGGGCTATCTTCACAAAAAACCTAGATAGAAGTATTCTCAGAAAGTTCCTAGTGATGTATCCATTCAACTCACGGAGTTGAACCTTTCTTTTGATAGAGAATATTTGAAACTTTCTTTCTGTAGAATCTGCAAGGGTTCTTTTGGAGCGCTTTGAGACCTATGGTGGAAAAGGAAATATCTTCATATGAAAATTAGAAAGAAGCATTGTCAGAAACTTTTTTGTGATGTGTGCATTCAATTCACAGAGTTGAACATTTCTTTTCATAAATCAGTTTTGAAACGCTGCTTTTGTGGAATCTGCTTGTGGATATTTGGTGCTCTTTGAGGAATTCGTTGTAAACGGGATATCTTCACATAAAAAACTAGACAGAAGTATTCTCAGAAACTGCTTTGTGATGTGTGCATTCAACTCACAGAGTTGAATCTTCCTTTCGAGGAAAAAGTTTTGAAACAGTCTTTTTGTAATATCTACAAGTGGATATTTGGAGCGATTTGAAACCTGTGATGGAAAAGGAAATATCTTCGCATAAAAACTAGACAGAAGCATTCTCAGAAACTGCTTTGTGATGTGTGCATTCACCTCACAGAGTGAAACCCTTCTTTTGGTAGAGCAGTTTTGTAACAGTCTTTTTGTAGAATCTGCAAGTGTTCATTTTGAGCGCTTTGAAGCCTATTGTGGAAAAGGAAATATCTTCATATAAAAACTAGACAGAAGTCTTCTAAGGAAATTCTTGGACATGTGTGCATTCACCTAACAGAGTTGAATCAGTCTATTGATAGGGCAGTATTGAAACACTCCTTTTGTAGAATCTGCTTATGTATTTTTGGATAATCTGAAGGTGGAAATTTGGAGCGATTTGAGGCCTATGTTGGAAATGGATATGACTTCACATAAAAACTAGACAGAAGTATTCTCAGGAAATTCTTTGTGATGTGTGCATTCAACTCACAGTGTTGAACATTTCCTTTGAAAGATCAGTTTTGAAACACTCTTTTTGTAGGATCTGCCTGTGGATATATGAAACTTTTTGAGGAATTCATTAAAAACGGGCTATCTTCAGGAAAAAACTAGACAAGTATTCTCAGAAAGTTCTTTGTCATGTGTACATTCAAATCACAGAGTTGAACCTTTCTTTTGATATAGCAGATTTGAAATATTGTTTCTGTATAATCTTCAAATGTTCATTTTCAGTGCTTTATGGCCCATGGTGGAAAAGGAAATACCTTCACATGAAAACTAGAGAAAAGCATTCTCAGAAACTGCTTTGTGATGTGTGCATTCAACTCACAGAGTTGAGACTTTCTTTTGAAAGAGCAGTTTTCAAAGATTCTTTTTGTAGTATCTCCAGGTGGAAATTTGGAGCGATTTGAGGCCAATGAAGGAAAAGGATATGTCTTCACATGAAAACTAGACATAAGCAGTCTCAAGAACTTCTTTGTGATGTGGGTACTCAGCTAATAGAGTTGAACCTTTCTTTTGACCGAGCAGTTTTGAAACACTCTTGTTACAAAATCTGCAAGTGTTCATTTGCAAAGCTTTGAGGTCTATGGTGGAAAAGGAAATATCTTCACATAAAAACTAGACAGAAGCGTTCTCAGAAACTCCTTTGGAATGTGTGTGTTCAATTCACACAGTTGAACCTTTCTTTTGAGAGAGCAGGTTTGAAACACTCCTTTTGTAGAATCTGCTAACGGAAATGTGGAACTGTTTGAGGAATTCTTTGGAAACGGGCTATCTTCACAAAAAAACTAGACAGAAGCATTCTCAAAAACTTTTTTGTGATGTGTGAATTGAATTCAGAGAGTTGAAACTTTCTTTTGATAGGGCAGTTATGAAACACTGCTTTGTAGAATCTGCTCGTGGATATTTGGAGCTCTTTGGGGAATTCATTGTAAACGGGATATCTGCACATACAAACTAGACAGAAGAATTCTCAGAAACTGCTTTGTGATGTGTGCATTCAACTCACAGTGTTCAACATTTCTTTTGAGAGAGCAGTTTTGAAACAGTCTTTTTGTACTATCAGCAAGTGGATATCTGCAGTGATTTGAGGCCTATGATGGAAAAGAAAATGTCTTCACATAAAAACTAGACAGAAGCATTCTCAGAAACTGCTTTGTGATGTGAGCATTAACCTCACATAGTGGAACCCTTCTTTTGATAGAGCAGTTTTGAAACAGTCTTTTTGTAGAACATGCAAGTGTTTGTTTGCAGTGCTTTGAAGCCTATGTTGGAAAAGGAAATATCTTCACATGAAAGCTAGACGGAATCATTCTCAGGAACTTCTTTGAGATGTGTGCACTAAACTAACAGAGTTGAATTAGTCTTTTGATAGAGCAGTATTGAAACACACCTTCTGTAGAATCTGCTTGTGGATATTTGGAACTCTTTGAGGAATTCGTTAGAAATGGGTATCTTTACATAAACCCAGAAAGAAGCATTCTCAGAAAGTACTTTCTGATGTGTGCATTCAACTCACATAGTTGAAACTTTCTTTTGATAGAGCAGATTTGAAACATTCTTTCTGTATAATCTGCAAGTGTTCATTTTGAGCACTTTAAGGCCTATGGTGGTAAAGGAAATATCATCACATAAAAACTGCACAGAAGCAATCTCAGAAAATTTTGTGAACTGTGCATTCAACTCACAGAGTGGAACATTTCTTTTGATAGAGCAGTTTTGAAACATCCCTTTTGCAGAATCTGCTTGTGGATATTTGGAGCTCCTTGAGGAATTCGTTGTAAACTGTATATCTTCACATACAAAAATACGAGCATTCTCAGAAACTGCTTTGTGATGTGTGCATTCAACTCACAGATTTGAGGCTTTCTTTTGATACAGTAGGTTTGAAAGAGTCTTTTTGCAGTATCTGCAGCTGGAAATTTGGAGCGATGTAAGGCCAATGTTGGAAAAGGATATATCTTCACAGGGAAACTAGACCTAAGCATTCTCAGGAAATTCTTTGTTATGGGTGCATTCAGCTAACAGAGTTGAACCTTTCTTTTGACAGAGAAGTTTTCAAACACTCTTGTTGTAAAATCTGCAAGTGCTCATTTGCAGAGCTTTGAGGCCTACGGTAGAAAAGGAAATATCTCCACATTAAAAATAGACAGAAGCATTCTCAGAAACTGCTTTGTTTATGTGCATTCAACTCACAGAGTTGAACCTTTCTTTTGAAAAAGTAGATTTGAACATTCTTTCTGTATAATCTGCAAGTGTTCATTTTGAGTGGTTTGAGGCCTATGGTGGAAAAGGAAATATATTCACAAAAAAAAAAAAGACAGAAGCATTCTCAGAAACTTTTTTGTGATGTGTGCATTCAACTCACAGGGTAGAACCTTTCTTTTGATAGAGCAGTTATGAAACACTCCTTTTTTAGAATCTGGCTGTGGATATTTTGAGCTCTTTGAGGAATTCGTTGTAAACGGGATTACTTTACATAAAAAATAGAAGCATTCTCAGGAACTGCTTTGTGATGTGTGCATTCAACTCACAGAGTTGAAACTTCCTTTTGAGAGAGCAGCTTTGAAACAATGATTTCACAGTATCTGCAAGTGGATATTTGGAGAGATTTGAGGTCTACGGTGGAAAAGGAAATATCTTCACATAAAAACTAGACAGAAGAATTCTGAGAAACTGCTTTGTGATGTGTGCATTCAAATCACACAGGTGAACCTTCCTTTTGAGAGAGCAGTTTTGAAACTGTCTTTTTGTAGTATCAGCAAGTGGATATTTCGGGCAATTTGAGGCCTATGGTGGAAAAGGAAATATCTTCACATAAAAACTAGACAGAAACATTCTCAGAAACTGCTTTGTGATGTGTGCATTCACCTCACAGAGTGGAACCCTCGGTTTGATAGAACAGCTTTGAAACAGACTTTCTGTAGGATCTGCAGGTGTTCATTTGGAGCGCTGAGAAATCTATGGTTGAACAGGAAATATCTTCACATAAAAACTGGATGGAAGATTACTTAGGAACTTCTTTGAGATACGTGCATTCAACTAACAGAGTTGAACCTGTCTTTTGATAGAGCAGTATTGAAACACTGCTTTTGTCGAATCTGATTGTGGATATTTGGAGCTCTTGGGGAATTCGCTAGAAATGGGTATCTTCACATGAAAACTAGACAGAAGCATTCTCAGAAAGTTCTTTGTGATGTGTGCATTCAACTCACAGGGTTGAACCTTTCTTTTGATTCAGCTTCTTTGAAAAACACTTTTTGTAGAATCTGCAAGTGTTCATTTGGAACGCTTTGAGGCCTATGTTTGAAAAGGAAATATCTTCACAGAAAAACTAGACAGAAGCTTTCTCAGAGACTCCTTTGTGATGTATGTGTTCAGTTCACAGAGTTGAACCTTTCTTATGATAGAGCTGGTTTGAAACACTCCTTTTGTAGAATCTGCTTGTGGATTTTTGGAACTCTTTGATTAATTCTTTGGAAACCGGCTATCTTCACAAAAAAACTAGACAGAAGTTATCTCAGAAAGTTCTTTGTGATGTGTGCATTCAATTCACGGGTTTCAACCTTTCGTTTGATAGAGCAGATTTGAAAATTTCTTTCTGTATAATCTGCAAGTGTTCATTTTGAGTGCTTTGAGGCCAATGGTGGAAAAGGAAATATCTTCACGTGAAAACTAGACAGAAGCATTCTCTGAAGCTGCTTTGTGATGTGTGCATTCACCTCACGGAGTTTAACCTACTTTTTGAGAGAGCGTTTTGAAGCAGTCTTTTTGTAATATCTGCAATTGGATATTTGGAGCGATTTGAGGACTATGATGGAAAAAGAAATGTCTTCACATAAAAACTAGACAGAACCATTCTCAGAAACACTTTTGTGATGTGTGTGTTCAATTCACAGAGTTGAACCTTTCTTTAGATAGAGCAGTTTTTAAACACTTTTTTTTGTAGGGGCTGCTAGTGGATATGTGAAACTCTCTGAGGAATTCGTTGGAAACGGGCTATCTTCAAAATAAACTAGACAGAAGTATTCTCAGAAAGCTCTTTGTGATGTGTGCATTCAACTCACAGAGTTGAAACTTTCTTTTGATAGAGCAGATTTGAAACATTCTTTCTGTATAATCTGCAAGTTTTCATTTTGAGCACTTTGAGGCCTATGGTGGAAAAGGAAATACCTTCACATGAAAACTAGACAGAAGCATTCTCAGAAACTGCTTTGTGATGTGGGCATTCACCTCACAGAGTGGAACGCTTCTTTTTATATAGCGGATTTGATATAGTCCTTTTGTAGAATCTGCAATTGTTCCTTGGACCCCTTTGAAACCTATGGTGGAACAGGAAATATCTTCAAATAAAAACTGGAAAGAAGCATTCTAGAGAACTTGTTTGAGATGTGTGAATTCAACTAACAGAGTTGAACCTGCCTTTTGATAGAGTAGTATTGAAACACTCTTTTTGTAGAATCTGCTTGTGGATATTTGGAGCTCTTGGGGAATTCGTTGGAAATGGGTGTCTTCACATACAAACTAGACAGAAACATTCTCAGGAAGTTCTTCATGATGTGTGCATTCAACTCACAGTGTTGAACCTTACTTTTGATATACCAGTTTTGAAGCACACTTTTTGTAGAATCTGCAAGTGTTCATTGGGAGCACTTTGAGGCCTATTGTGGAAACGGAAATATCTTCACAGAAAAACTGGACAAGAGCATTCTCAGAAACAATTTTGTGATGTGTGTGTTCAATTCACCGAAATGAACCTTTTTTTGGTAGAGCAGTTTTGAAAAACTCCTTTTGCAGAATCTGCTTGTGGATAAATGAAACTCTTTGAGGAATTCTTTGGAAACGGTCAGTCTTCATTAAAAAAACAGAGAGAAGTATTCTCAGAAAGATCTTTGTGATGTGTGCATTCAACTCACAGAGTTGAACCTTTCTTTTGATAGAGCAGGTTTGATACATTCTTTCTGTATTATCTGCAAGTGTTCATTTTGAGTGCTTTGAGGACTATGGTGGAAAAGGAGATATCTTCACATGAAAACTAGACAGAAGCATTCTCAGAAACTTTTTTGAGTTGTGTGCATTGAATTGACAGAGTGGAACCTTTCTTTTGATAGAGCAGTTTTGAAACACTCCTTTTGTAGAGCTTTCTTTTGGATATTTGGAGCTCTTTGAGGAATTCGTTGTAAACGGGATATCTACGCAAGCAAACTAGACAGAAGCATTCTCAGAAACTGCTTTGTGATGTGGGCATTCAACTCACAGAGGTGAACCTTCCTTTTGAGAGAGCAGTTTTGAAGCAGTCTTTCTGTAGTGTCGGCAATTGGATATTAGGAGCAATTTTAGGCCTATGGTGGAAAAGGAAATATCTTCACATAAAAACTAGACAGAAGCATTCTCAGAAACTGCTTTGTGATGTGTGCATTCACCTCACAGAGTGGAACCCTCCGTTTGATAGAGCAGCTTTGAAACAGCCTTTCTGTAGGATCTGCAGGTGTTCATTTGGAGCGCTGTGAAACCTATGGTTGAACAGGAAATATCTTCACATAAAAACTGGACAGAAGCATTCTAAGTAACTTCTTTGATATATGTGCATTCAACTAACAGAGTTGAACCTGTGTTTTGATAAAGCAGTATTGAAACACTGCTTTTGTAGAATCTGATTGTGGATATTTGGAGCTCTTGGGGAATTCGTTGGAAATGGATATCTTCACATAAAAACTAGACAGAAGCATTCTCAGAAAGCTCTTTGTGATGTGTGCATTCAACTCACAGGATTGAACCTTTCTTTTGATTCAGCTGTTTTGAAAAACACTTTTTGTAGAATCTGTAAGTGTTCATTTGGAGTGCTTTGAGGCCTATGGTTTAAAAGGAAATATCTTCACAGAAAAACTAGAGAGAAGCATTCTCAGACACTCCTTCATGATGTGTGTGTTCAGTTCACAGAGTTGAACCTTTCTTTTGATAGAGCTGGTTTGAAACACTCCTTTTGTAGAATCTGTTTGTGGATATTTGGAACTCTTTGATTAATTCTTTGGAAACTGGCTATCTTCACAAAAAAAACTAGACAGAAGTTATCTCAGAAAGTTCTTTGTGATGTGTGCATTCAACTCACGGGATTCAACTTTTCTTTTGATAGAGCAGATTTGAAAACTTCTTTCTGTATAATGTGCAAGTGTTCATTTTGAGAGCTTTGAGGCCAATAGTGGAAAATTAAATATTTTCACATTGAAACTAGACAGACGCATTCTCAGAAACTGCTTTTTGATGTGTGCATTCAATTCACAGAGTTTAACCTACCTTTTGAGAGAGCTGTTTTGAAACTCTTTGGTAGTATCTGCAAGTGGATATTTGGAGCGATTTGAGGACTATGATGGAAAAGGAAGTGTCTTCACATAAAAACTAGACAGAACCATTCTCAGAAACACTTTTGTGATGTGTGTGTTCAATTCATAAAGTTGAACCTTTCTTTTGATAGAGCAGTTTTAAAACACTCCTTTTGTAGGGGCTGCTTGTGGATATCTGAAACTCTTTGAGGAATTCTTTGGAAACGAGCTATCTTCATAAAAAAGCTAGACAGAAATATTCTCAGAAAGTTCTTTGTGATGTGTGCATTCAACTCACAGAGTTGAAACTTTCCTTTGATAGAGCAGATTTGAAACCTTCTTTCTCTATAATCTGCAAGTTTTCATTTTGAGGCCTATGGTGGAAAAGGAAATATCTTCACATGAAAACTAGACAGAAGCATTCTCAGAAACTGCTTTTTGATGTGGGCATTGAACTCACAGATGTGAACCTTCCTTTTGAGAGAGCAGTTTTGAAACAGTCTTTTTGTAGTATCTGGAAGTGGATATTTGGAGAAATTTGAGGCCTATTGTGGAAAAGGAACTATCTTCCCATAAAATCTGGACAGAATCATTCTCAGAAACTGCTTTGTGATGTGTGCATTCAACTCACGCAGTTTAACCTACCTTTTGAGATAGCAGTTTTGAAACAGTCTTTTTGTAGTATCTGCAAGTGGATATTTGAAGCGATTTGAGGACTATGATGGAAAAGGCAATGTCTTCATATAAAAACTAGACAGAACCATTCTCCGAAACACTTTTGTCATGCGTGAGTTCAATTCACAGTGTTGAACTTTCTTTTGATAGAGCAGTTTTTAAACACTCCTTTTGTATAGTTTGCTTGTGGATATGTGAAACTCTTAGAGGAATTCGTTGGAAACGGACTATCTTCAGAAAAATACTAGACAGAAGTATTCCCGGAAACTTCTTTGTGATGTGTGCATTCATCTCATAGAGTTGAAACTTTCTTTTGATAGAGCAGATTTGAAACATTCTTTCTGTGTAATCTGCAAGTTTTCATTTTAAGCGCTTTGAGGCCTATGGTGGAAAAGGAAAAATCTTCACATGAAAACTAGACAAAAGCATTCTCAGAAACTGCTTTGTGATGTGGGCATTCAACTCACAGAGGTGAACCTTTATTTTGAGAGAGCAGTTATGAAACAGTCTTTTTGTAATATCTGCAAGTATTCATTTTGAGCGATTTGAGGCCTACAGTGGAAAAGGAAATGTCTTCACGTAAAAACTAGACAGAAGCATTCTCAGAAACTGCTTTGTGATCTGTGCATTCACCTCACAGAATGGACCCCTTCTTTTCATATAACAGTTTTGAAACAGTCTTTTTGTAGAATCTGCAAGTGTTCCTTTGGGGCGCTTTGAAACCTCTGGTGGAAGAGGAAATATCTTCACATAAGAAATGGACAGAAACATTCTAAGGAACTTCTTTGAGATGTGAGCATTCAACTAACAGAGTTAAACCTGTCTTTTGATAGAGCAGTATTGAAACACTCCTTTTGTAGAATCTGCTTGTGGATATTTTGAGCTCTTGGGGAATTCATAGGAAACGGGTATCTTCACATAAAAACTAGACAGAAGCATTCTCAGAAAGTTATTTGTGATGTGTTCATTCAACTCACAGAGTTGAAACTTTCTTTTTTTTTCTTTTATTATTATACTTTAAGTTTTAGGGTACATGTGCACATTGTGCAGGTTAGTTACATATGTATACATGTGCCATGCTGGTGTGCTGCACCCACTAACTCGTCATTTAGCATTAGGTACATCTCCCAATGCTATCCCTCCCCACTCCCCCACCCCACAACAGTCCCCAGAGTGTGATATTCCCCTTCCTGTGTCCATGTGCTCTCATTCTTCAATTCCCACCTGTGAGTGAGAATATGCGGTGTTTGGTTTTTTGTTCTTGCGACAGTTTACTGAGAATGATGATTTCCAATTTCATCCATGTCCCTACAAAGGACATGAACTCATCATTTTTTATGGCTGCATAGTATTCCATGGTGTATATGTGCCACATTTTCTTAATCCAGTCTATCATTGTTGGACATTTGGGTTGGTTCCAAGTCTTCGCTGTCATGAATAATGCCACAATAAACATACGTGTGCATGTGTCTTTATAGCAGCATGATTTATAGTCCTTTGGGTATATACCCAGTAAAGCGATGGCTGGGTCAAATGGTATTTCTAGTTCTAGATGCCTGAGGAATCGCCACACTGACTTCCACAATGGTTGAACTAGTTTACAGTCCACCAACAGTGTAAAAGTGTTCCTATTTCTCCACATCCTCTCCAGCACCTGTTGTTTCCTGACTTTTTAATGATTGCCATTCTAACTGGTGTGAGATGATATCTCATAGTGGTTTTGATTTGCATTTCTCTGATGGCCAGTGATGATGAGCAGTTTTTCATGTGTTTTTTGGCTGCATAAATGTCTTCTTTTGAGAAGTGTCTGTTGATGTCCTTCACCCACTTTTTGATGGGGTTGTTTGTTTTTTTCTTGTAAATTTTTTGGGTTCATTGTAGTTTCTGGATATTAGCCCTTTGTCAGATGAGTAGGTTGCGAAAATTTTCTCCCATTTTGTAGGTTGCCTGTTCACTCTGATGGTAGTTTATTTTGCTGTGCAGAAGCTCTTTAGTTTAATTAGATCCCATTTGTCAATTTTGTCTTTTGTTGCCATTGCTTTTGGTGTTTTGGACATGAAGTCCTTGCCCATGCCTATGTCCTGAATGGTAATGCCTAGGTTTTCTTCAAGGGTATTTGTGGTTTTAGGTCTAATGTTTAAATCTTTAATCCATCTTGAATTGATTTTTGTATAAGGTGTAAGGAAGGGATCCAGTTTCAGCTTTCTAAATATGGCTAGCCAGTTTTCCCAGCACCATTTATTAAATAGGGAATCCTTTCTCCATTGCTTGTTTTTCTCAGGTTTGTCAAAGATCAGATAGCCAGGGCAATCAGGCAGGAGAAGGAAATAAAGGGTATTCAATTAGGAAAAGAGGAAGTCAAATTGTCCCTGTTTGCAGACGACATGATTGTTTATCTAGAAAACCCCATCGTCTCAGCCCAAAATCTCCTTAAGCTGATAAGCAACTTCAGCAAAGTCTCAGGATACAAAATCAATGTACAAAAATCACAAGCATTCTTATACACCAACAACAGACAAACAGAGAGCCAAATCATGAGTGAACTCCCATTCACAATTGCTTCAAAGAGAATAAAATACCTAGGAATCCAACATACAAGGGAAGTGAAGGACCTCTTCAAGGAGAACTACAAACCACTGCTCAAGGAAATAAAAGAGGATACAAACAAATGGAAGAACATTCCATGCTCATGGGTAGGAAGAATCAATATTGTGAAAATGGCCATACAGCCCAAGGTACTTTACAGATTCAATGCCATCCCCATCAAGCTACCAATGACTTTCTTCACAGAATTGGAAAAAACTACTTTAAAGTTCATATGGAACCAAAAAAGAGCCTGCATCGCCAAGTCAATCCTAAGCCAAAAGAACAAAGCTGGAGGCATCACACTACCTGACTTCAAATGATACTACAAGGCTACAGTAACCAAAACAGCATGGTAGTGGTACCAAAACAGAGATATAGATCAATGGAACAGAACAGAGCCCTCAGAAATAAAGCCGCATACCTACAACTATCAGATCTTTGACAAGACTTTCTTTTTATAGAGCAGTTTGGAAACACTCTGTTTGTAAAGTCTGCAAGTGGATATTTGGAACTCTTTGAGGGCTTTGTTGGAAACGGGATTTCTTCATATAATGCTAGACAGAAGAATTCTCAGTAACTTCTTTGTGTTGTGTGTATTGAACTCACAGTCTTGAAGCTTTCTTTAGACATAGCAGATCTGAAACACTTTTTTGTGTAATTTTCAGGTGGAGATTTCAAGTGCTTTGAGGCCTATTGCAGAAAAGGAAATATCTTCTTATAAAAACTAGAGAGAATCATTCTCGGAAACTACTTTGTGATGTGTGTGTTCAACTCAGAGAGTTTAACCTTTCTTTTCATAGAGCAATTTGGAAACACTCTGTTTGTAAAGTCTGCAAGTGGATATTAGGACCTCTTTGAGGTCTTCATTGGAAACGGGCTTCCTTTATAAAATGCTAGAGAGCAGAATTCCCAGTACCTTTTTTGGGTTGTGTGTATTCAAGTCACAGAGTTGAAGCTTCCTTTAGATAGAGCAGATTTGAAACACTCTTTTTTTGAATTTGCAGGTGGAGATTTCAAGCGCTTTGAGGCCAATTTCAGAAAAGGAAATATCTTCGTATAAAAACTAGACAGAACCTTGTTCAGAAACTACTTTGTGATGTGTGCGTTCAACTCAGAGAGTTTAACTTTTCTTTTCATAGAGCAGTTTGGAATCACTCTGTTTGTAAAGTCTGCAAGTGGATATTTGGATCTCTTCGAGGTCTTCGTTGGAAACGGGTTTCCTTCATATAATGCTAGAGAGAAGAATTCCCAGTACATTTTTTGGGTTGTGTGAATTCAGCTCACAGATTTGAAGCTTCCTTTAGACAGAGCAGATTTGAAACACTCTTTTTTTGAATTTGCAGGTGGAGATTTCAAGTGCTTTGAGGCCAATTTTAGAAATGGAAATATCTTCGTATAAAAACTAGACAGAACCATGCTCAGAAACTGCCTTGTGATGTGTGCGTTCAACTCACAGAGTTTAAACTTTTTTTTCATAGAGCAGTTTGGAAACACTCTGTTTGTTAAGTCTGCAAGTTTATATTTGGACCTCTTTGAGGCCATCATTGGAAATGGGATTTCTTCATATAATGCAAGACAGAAGAATTCTCAGTAAGTTCTTTGCATTCTGTGTATTCAACTCACAGAGTTGAAGCTTCCTTTAGACAGACCAGATTTGAAATACTCTTTTTGTGGAATTTGCAGATGGAGATTTCAAGTGCTTTCAGGCCAATGGTAGAAAAGGAAGAATCTTCGTATAAAAACTGGAGAGAATCATTATCAGAAACTACTTTGTGACGTGTGCGTTCAACTCAAGGAGTGTAACCTTTCTTTTTATAGAGCAATTTGGAAACACTCTGTTTGTAAAGTCTGCAAGTGAATATTTGGACCTCTTTGAGGCCTTCGTTGGAAACGGGATTTCTAAATATAATGCTAGAGAGAATTCTCAGTAACTTCTTTGTGTTGTGTGTATTCAGCTCACAGAGTTGAAGCTTCCTTTAGAGGGAGCAGATTTGAAACACCCTTTTTGTGGAATTTGCAGGAGGAGATTTCAAGTGCTTTGAGGCCAATATTAGAAAAGGATATATCTTCGTATAAATACTAGACAGAACCATTCACAGAAACTACTTTGTGATGTGTGCGTTCAACTCACAGACTTATCCTTTCTTTTCATAGAGCAGTTTGGAAACACTCTGCAAAGTGTGCAAGTGGATATTTGGACCTCTTTGAGGGCTTCGTTGGAAACGGTATTTCTTCAAATAATGCTAGACAGAAGAATTCTCAGCAACCTCTTTGTGTTGTGTGTATTCAACTCAGAGAGTTGAAACGTCCTTTAGACAGAGCAGATTTGAAGCACACTTTTTTTGGAATTGGCAGATGGAGATTTGAAGCGCTTTGAGGCCAATGGTAGAAAAGGAAATATCTTCGTATAAAAATAAGACAGAACCATTCTCAGAAACTACTTTGTGTTGTGTGCGTTCAACTCCCAGAGTTTAACCTTTCTTTTCATTGAGAAGTTTGGAAACACACTGTTTGTAAAGTCTGCAAGTGGATATTTGGACCTCTTTGAGGCCTTCATTGGAAACGGGATTTCTTCATTTAACACTAGACAGAAGAATTCTCAGTAATTTCCTTGTGTTGTGTGTATTCAACTCACAGAGCTGAAGCTTCCTTTAGATAGAGCAGATTTGAAACACTCTTTTTGTATAATTTGCAGGTGGAGATTTCAAGCGCTTTGAGGCCAATGGTAGAAAAGGAAATATCTTCGTATAAAAACTGGAGAGAAACCTTCTCAGAAACTACTTCATGATGTGTGCGTTCAACTCACAGAGTTTAACCTTTCTTTTCAGAGAGCAGTTTGGAAACACTCTTTTTGTAATGGCTGCAAGTGGATATTTGGATCTCCTTGAGTCCATCCTTGGAAACGGTATTTATTTATATAATGCTAGATAGAAGAATTCTCAGTAATTTCTTTGTGTTGTGTGTATTCAACTCACAGAGTTAAAGCTTCCTTTAGGCAGAGCAGATTTGAAACACTCTTTTTGTGGAATTTGCAGGTGGAGATTTCAAGTGCTTGCTGGCCAATGGTAGAAAAGGAAATATCTTCGTATAAAAACTGGAGAGAAACCTTCTCAGAAACTACTTCATGATGTGTGCGTTCAACTCACAGAGTTTAACCTTTCTATTCATAGAGCAGTTTGGAAACACTCTGTTTGTTAAGTCTGCTAGTGTATATTAGGACCTCTTCGAGGCCTTGTTCGGAAACGGTATTTCGTCATATAATGCTAGACAGAAGAATTCTCAGTAACTTCTTTGTGTTGTGTGTAATCAACTCACAAAGTTGAAGCTTCCTTTAGACAGAACAGATTTGAAGCACTCTTTTTGCGAAATTTGTTGGTGGAGAGTTCAAGCGCTTTGAGGCCAATTTTAGAAAAAGAAATATCTTCGTTTAAAAACTAGACAGAATCATTCTGCGAAACTACTTTGTGATGTGTGCTTTCAACTCACAGAGTTAAACCTTTCTTTTCATATAGCAGTTTGGAAAAACTCTGTTTGTTAAGTCTGCAAGTGGATATTTGGACCTCTTTGAGGCCTTCGATGGAAACGGGATTTCGCCATATAATGCAACAAAGAAGAATTGTCAGTAACTTCTTTCTGTTGTGTGTATTCTACTCACACAGTTGAAGCTTCCTTTAGACGGAGCAGATATGAAACACTCTTTTTGTGGAATTGGCAGGTGGAGATTTGAAGCGCATTGTGGCCAATGGTATAAAAGGAAATATCTTCGCATAAAAATAAGACAGAACCATTCTCAGAAACTACTTTGTGATGTGTGCGTTCATCTCACAGAGTTTAACCTTTCTTTTCATAGAGAAGTTTGGAAACACTCAGTTTGTAAAGTCTGCAAGTGGATATTTGGACCTCTTTGAGGCTTTCTTTGGAAACGGGATTTCTTCTTATAATGCTAGACGGAAGAATTCTCAGTGACTTCTTTGTGTTGTGTGGATTCAACTCACATAGTTGAAGCTTCCTTTTGACAGAGCAGATTGGAAACACTCTTTTCGTGGAATTTGCAGGTGGAGATTTCAAGTGCATTCAGGACAAGGGTAGAAAAGGAAATATCTTCGTATAAAAACTGGAGAGAATCATTCTCAGAAACTACTTTGTGTTGTGTGCGTTCAACTCACAGAGTTTAACCTTTCTTTTCATAGAGCACTTGGGAAACACTCTGTTGTTAAGTCTGCAAGTGGATATTTGGACCTCTTTGAGGCCTTCGTTTTAAAGGGGATTTGTTCATATAGTGGTAGACAGAAGAATTCTCAGTAACTTCTTTGTGTTGTGTGTATTCAACTCACAGAGTTGAAGGTTCCGTTAGACAGAGCAGATTTGAAACACTCTTTTTGTGGAATTTGCAGGTGGAGATTTCAAGAGATTTGAGGCCAGTGGTAGAAAAGGAGATATATTCGTTTAAAAATTAGACAGAATCCTTCTCAGAAACGACGTTTTGATGTGTGCGTTTAACTCACAGAGTTTAACCATTCTTTTCATAGAGCAGTTTGGAAACACTCTGTTTGGTAAGTCTGCAAGTGGATATTTGGACTTCTTTGAGGCCTTCGTTGGAAACGGGATTTCTTCATATAATGCTAGACAGAAGAATTCTCAGTAACTTCTTTGCATTGTGTGTATTCAACTCTCAGAGTTGAAGCCTCCTTTAGAAAAAGCATATTTGAAACACACTTTTTGTGGAATTTGACGGTGGAGATTTCAAGTGCTTGCTGGCCAATGGTAGAAAAGGAAATATCTTCGTATAAAAACTGGAGAGAAACCTTCTCAGAAACTACTTCATGATGTGTGCGTTCAACTCACAGAGTTTAACCTTTCTATTCATAGAGCAGTTTGGAAACACTCTGTTTGTTAAGTCTGCTAGTGTATATTAGGACCTCTTCGAGGCCTTGTTCGGAAACGGTATTTCGTCATATAATGCTAGACAGAAGAATTCTCAGTAACTTCTTTGTGTTGTGTGTAATCAACTCACAAAGTTGAAGCTTCCTTTAGACAGAACAGATTTGAAGCACTCTTTTTGCGAAATTTGCTGGTGGAGAGTTCAAGCGCTTTGAGGCCAATTTTAGAAAAAGAAATATCTTCGTTTAAAAACTAGACAGAATCATTCTGTGAAACTACTTTGTGATGTGTGCTTTCAACTCACAGAGTTAAACCTTTCTTTTCATATAGCAGTTTGGAAAAACTCTGTTTGTTAAGTCTGCAAGTGGATATTTGGACCTCTTTGAGGCCTTCGATGGAAACGGGATTTCGCCATATAATGCAACAAAGAAGAATTGTCAGTAACTTCTTTCTGTTGTGTGTATTCTACTCACACAGTTGAAGCTTCCTTTAGACGGAGCAGATATGAAACACTCTTTTTGTGGAATTGGCAGGTGGAGATTTGAAGCGCATTGTGGCCAATGGTATAAAAGGAAATATCTTCGCATAAAAATAAGACAGAACCATTCTCAGAAACTACTTTGTGATGTGTGCGTTCATCTCACAGAGTTTAACCTTTCTTTTCATAGAGAAGTTTGGAAACACTCAGTTTGTAAAGTCTGCAAGTGGATATTTGGACCTCTTTGAGGCTTTCTTTGGAAACGGGATTTCTTCTTATAATGCTAGACGGAAGAATTCTCAGTGACTTCTTTGTGTTGTGTGGATTCAACTCACATAGTTGAAGCTTCCTTTTGACAGAGCAGATTGGAAACACTCTTTTCGTGGAATTTGCAGGTGGAGATTTCAAGTGCATTCAGGACAAGGGTAGAAAAGGAAATATCTTCGTATAAAAACTGGAGAGAATCATTCTCAGAAACTACTTTGTGTTGTGTGCGTTCAACTCACAGAGTTTAACCTTTCTTTTCATAGAGCACTTGGGAAACACTCTGTTGTTAAGTCTGCAAGTGGATATTTGGACCTCTTTGAGGCCTTCGTTTTAAAGGGGATTTGTTCATATAGTGGTAGACAGAAGAATTCTCAGTAACTTCTTTGTGTTGTGTGTATTCAACTCACAGAGTTGAAGGTTCCGTTAGACAGAGCAGATTTGAAACACTCTTTTTGTGGAATTTGCAGGTGGAGATTTCAAGAGATTTGAGGCCAGTGGTAGAAAAGGAGATATATTCGTTTAAAAATTAGACAGAATCCTTCTCAGAAACGACGTTTTGATGTGTGCGTTTAACTCACAGAGTTTAACCATTCTTTTCATAGAGCAGTTTGGAAACACTCTGTTTGGTAAGTCTGCAAGTGGATATTTGGACTTCTTTGAGGCCTTCGTTGGAAACGGGATTTCTTCATATAATGCTAGACAGAAGAATTCTCAGTAACTTCTTTGCATTGTGTGTATTCAACTCTCAGAGTTGAAGCCTCCTTTAGAAAAAGCATATTTGAAACACACTTTTTGTGGAATTTGACGGTGGAGATTTCAAGTGCTTTCAGGCCAGTGGTAGAAAAGGAAATATATTCGTATAAAAATTAGACAGAATCATTCTAAGAAATGACGTTTTGATGTGTGCGCTCAACACACAGAGTTTAACCTTTCTTTTCATAGAGCAGTTTGGAAACACTCTGTTTGTTATGTATGCAAGTGGAAATTTGGACTTGTTTGAGGCCTTCGATGGAAACGGGATTTCTTCATAAAATGCTAGACAGAAGAATTCTCAGTAAATTCTTTGTGTTGTGTGTATTCAACTCCAGGGTTGAAGATTCCTTTAGAGAGAGCAGATTTGAAAGACTCTTTTTGTGTAATTAGCTGGTGGAGATTTCAACCGCTTTGATACCAATTTTAGAAAAAGGCATATCTTCCTATAAAAACTGGAGAGAATCATTCTCAGAAACTACTTTGTGATGTGTGCGTTCAAATCACAGAGTTTAACCTTTCCTTTCATAGAGCAGTTTGGAAACATTCTGTTTGTTAAGTCTGCAAGTGGATATTTGGACCTCTTTGAGGCCTTCTTTGGAAACGGTATTTCTTCATATACTGCTGGATGGAAGAAATCTCAGTAACTCATTTGTGCTGTGTGTATTCAACTCACAGAGTTGAAGATTCCTTCAGACAGAGCAGATTTGAAACACCCTTTTTGTGTAATTAGCTGGTGGAGATTTCAAGCGCTTTGACTCCAATTTTAGAAAAGGACATATCTTCCTATAAAAACTAGAGAGAATCATTCTCAGAAACGACTTTGTGATGTGTGCGTTCAACTCACAGAGTTTAACTTTTCTTTTCATAGAGCAGTTTGGAAACACTCTGTTTGTTGAGTCTGCAATTGGATATTTAGACCTCTTTGAGGACTTCGTTGGAAACAGTGTTTCTTCATATAATGCTACACAGAATTCTCAGTAACTTCTTTGTGTTGTGTGTATTCAACTCACCGAGTTGAAGCTTCCATTAGACAGAGCACATTTGAAACACTCCTTTTGTGGAATTTGCAGGTTGAGATTTTAAGTGCTTTCAGGCCAATGGTAGAAAAGGAAAAATCTTCGTATAAAAACTGGAGAGAATCATTCTCAGAAACTACTTTGTGATGTGTGCGTTCAACTCATAGAGTTTAACCTTTCTTTTCATAGAACAGTTAAGAAACACTCTGTTTTTTAAGTCTGCAAGTGGATATTTGGACCTCTTTGAGGCCTTCGTTGGAAACGGGATTTCTAAATATAATGCTAGACAGAATTCTCAGTAACTTCTTTGTGTTGTGTGTATTCAACTCACAGAGTTGAAGCTTCCTTTAGATAGAGCAGATTTGAAGCACTCTTTTTGTGGAATTTGCAGCTAGAGATTTCAAGTGCTTTCACGCCAGTGGTGGAAAATGAAAAATCTTCGTATAAAAACTGGAGAGAATCATTCTCAGAAACTACTTTGTGATGTGTGCGCTCAACTCACAGAGTTTAACCTTTCTTTTCATAGAGCAGTTTGGGAACACTCTGTTTGTTAAGTCTGCAAGTGGATATTTGGACCTCTTTCAGGCCTTCGTTGGAAACGGGATTTATTCATATAATGCTGGACAGAAGAATTCTCAGCAACTTCTTTGTGTTGTGTGCATTCAACTCACATAGTTGAAGATTCCTTTAGACAGGGCAGATTTGAAAATCTCTTTTTGTGCAATTTGCAGGTAGAGAATTGAAGTGCTTTGAGGCCAACGGTAGAAAAGGGAATATATTCGTATGAAACTTAGACAGAATCATTCTCAGAAACGACATTATGATGTGTGCACTCAACTCAAAGAGTTTAGCCATTCTTTTCATAGAGTAGTTTGGAAACACTCTGTTTGTTAAGTCTGCAAGTGGATATTTGGACCTCTTTGAGGCCTTCGTTGGAAAAGGGATTTCTTCATATAATGCTAGACAGAAGAATTCTCAGTAACTTCTTGTGTTGTGTGTATTCAACTCACCGAGTGGAAGCTTCCTTTAGACAGAGCATATTTGAAACACACTTTTTGTGGAATTTGCAGGTGGAGATTTCAAGTGTTTCCAGGCCAATGGTAGAAAAGGAATAATCTTCGTATAAAACCTGGAGAGAATCATTCTGAGAAACTACATTGTGATGTGTGCGTTCAACTGAAAGAGTTTAACTTTTCTTTTCATAGAGCAATAAAGAAACACTCTGTTTGTTAAGTATGCAAGTGGATATGTGGACCTCTTTGAAGCCTTCGCTGGAAACGGGATTTCTAAATATAATGCTAGACAGAATTCTCAGTAACTTCTTTGTGTTGTGTGTATTCAACTCACAGAGTTGAAGCTTCCTTTAGACACAGCAGATTTGAAACACTCTTTTTGTGGAATTTGCAGGTGGTGATTTCAAGTGCTTTCAGGCCAGTGGTAGAAAAGGAAAAATCTCCGTATAAAAACTGGAGAGAATCATTCTTAAACACTACTTTGTGATGTGTGCGATCAACTTACAGAGTTTAACCTTTCTTTTCATAGAGCAGTTTGGAAACACTCTGGTTTTTATGTCTGCAAGGGGATATTTGGACCTCTTTGAAGCCTTCGTGGGAAACGGGATTTCTTCAAATGATGCTGGTCAGGAGAATTCTCAGTAATTTCTTTGTGCTGTTTGTATTCAACTCACAGAGTTGAAGCTTCCTTTAGACAGAGCAGATTTGAAACACTCTTTTTGTGGAATTTGCAGGTGGAGATTTCAAGTGATTCCAGGCCAATTTTGAAAAGGAATAATCTTCGTATAAAAACTGGGGAGAATCATTCTGAAAAACTACTATGTGATGTGTGAGATCAACTTACAGAGTTTAACCTTTCTTTTCATAGAGCAGTTTGGAAACACTCTGTTTGTCATGTCTGCAAGTGGAAATATGGACTTGTTTGAGGCCTTCGATGGAAACGGGACTTCTTCATATAATGCTAGACAGAAGAATTCTCAGTAATTTCTTTGTGTTGTGTGTATTCAACTCACAGTGTTGATGCTTCCTTTAGACAGAGCAGATTTGAAACACCCTTTTTGTGTAATTAGCTGGTGGAGATTTCAAGGGCTTTGACTCCAGTTTTAGAAAAGGGCATATCTACCCATAAAAACTAGAGAGAATCATTCTCAGAAACTACTTTGTGATGTGTGCGTTCAACTCACAGAGTTTAACCTTTCTTTTCATAGAGCAGTTTGGAAACACTCTGTTTGTTAAGTCTGCAAGTGGATATTTGGACCTCTTTGAGGCCTTCGTTGGAAACGGGATTTCTTCATATAATGCTAGACGGAAGAATTCTCAGTAACTTCTTTGTGTTGTGTGTACTCAACTCACCGAGTTGAAGCATCCATTAGGCAGAGCACATTTGAAACACTCTTTTCGTGGAATTTGCAGGTGGAGATTTCAAGTGCTTTCAGGCCAACGGTACAAAAGGAAAAATCTTCGAATAAAAACTGGAGAGAATCATTCTCAGAATCTACTTTGTGATGTGTGCGTTCAACTCATAGAGTTTAACCTTTCTTTTCATAGAACAGTTAAGAAACACTCTGTTTTTTAAGTCTGCAAGTGGATATTTGGACCTCTTTGAGGCCTTCGTTGGAAACGGGATTTCTAAATATAAAGCTAGACAGAATTGTCAGTAACTTCTTTGTGTTGTGTGTATTCAACTCACAGAGTTGAAGCTTTCTTTAGACAGAGCAGATTTGAAACACTCTTTTTGTGGAATTTGCAGCTAGAGATTTCAAGTGCTTTCAGGCGAATGGTGGAAAATGAAAAATCTTCGTATGAAAACTGGACAGAATCATTCTCAGAAACTACTTTGTGATGTGTGCGTTCAACTCACAGAGTTTAACTTTCTTTTCATAGAGCAGTTTGGAAACACTCTGTTTGTTAAGTCTGCAAGTGGATATTTGGACCTCTTTCAGGCCTTCGTTGGAAACGGGATTTATTCATCTAATGCGGGACAGAAGAATTCTCAGTAACTTCTTTGTGTTGTGTGTATTCAACTCACATAGTTGAAGCTTCCTTTAGACAGAGCAGATTTGAAAAACTCTTTTTGTGCAATTTGCAGGTGGAGAATTGAAGTGCTTTGAGGCCAACTTTAGAAAAGGAAATATATTCGTATAAAAATTAGAATCATTCTCAGAAACGACGTTTTGATGTGTGTGCTCAACTCAAAGAGTTTAACCATTCTTTTCATAGAGCAGTTTGGAAACACTCTGTTTGTTAAGTCTGCAAGTGGAAATTTGGACCTCTTTGAGGCCTTCGTTGGAAACGGGATTTCTTCATATAATGCTAGACGGAAGAATTCTCAGTAACTTCTTTGTGTTGTGTGTACTCAACTCACCGAGTTGAAGCGTCCATTAGACAGAGCAGATTTGAAACACTCTTTTTGTGGAATTTGCAGGTGGAGATTTCAAGTGCTTTCAGGCCAACGTTACAAAAGGAAAAATCTTCGTATAAAAACTGGAGAGAATCATTCTCAGAAACTACTTTGTGATGTGTGCGTTCAACTCACAGAGTTTAACAGTTCTTTTCATAGAGCAGTTTGGAAACACTCTGTTTGGTAAGTCTGCAAGTGGATATTTGGACCTCTTTGAGGCCTTCGTTGGAAACGGGATTTCTTCGTATAATGCTAGACAGAAGAATTCTCAGTAACTTCTTTGTGTTGGGTGTATCCACCTCACAGAGTTGAAGCTTCCTTTCGACAGAGCAGATTTGAAACACTCTTTTTGTGGAATTTGCAGGTGGAGATTTAAAGCGCTTTGAGGCCAATTTTTGAAAAGGAAATACCTTCGTGTAAAAACTAGAGAGAATCATTCTCAGAAACTCCTTTGTGATGTGTGCGTTCAACTCACAGAGTTTAACCTTTTTTTTCACAGAGCAGTTTGGAAACACTCTGTTTGTTAAGTCTGCAAGGGAATATTTGCACCTATTTGAGGCCTTCTTTGGAAACGGGATTTCTTCATATAGTGCTAGACAGAAGAATTCTCAGTAACTCCTTTGTGTTGTGTGTATTCAACTCACAGAGTTGAAGCTTCCTTTAGACAGAGCACATTTGAAACACTCTTTTTGTGGAATTTGCAGGTGGAGATTTCAAGTGCTTTCAGGCCAATGGTAGGAAAGGAAAAATCTTTGTATAAAAACTGGAGAGAATCATTCTCAGAAACTACTTTGAGATGTGTGCGTTCAACTCACAGAGTTTAACCTTTCTTTTCATAGAGCAGTTTGGAAACACTCTGTTTGTAAATTCTGCAAGTGGATATTTGGACCTCATTGAGGATTTCTTTGGAAATGGGTTTTCTGCATATAACGCTGGACAGAAAAATTATCAGTATCTTCTTTGGGCTGCGTGGGTTTAACTCACAGAGTTGAACCTTCCTTTCAACAGAGCAGATTTGAAACCCTCTTTTTGTGGAATTTGCAAGTGGAGATTTCATGCGCTTTGGGGCCAAAGGTAGACAAGGAAATATCTTCGTATAAAAACTAGAGAGAATCATTCTCAGAAACTACTTCGTGATGTGAGCGTTCAACTCACAGTGTTTAACCTTTCTTATCATAGAGCAGTTTGGAAACACTCTGTTTGTTAACTCTGCAAGTGGATATTTGGACCTCTTTGAGGCCTTCGTTGGAAACGGGATTTATTCATATAGTGCTAGACAGAAGAATTCTCAGTAACTCCTTTGTGTTGTGTGTATTCAACTCACAGAGTTGAAGCTTCCTTTAGACAGAGCACATTTGAAACACTCTTTTTGTGGAATTTGCAGGTGGAGATTTCAAGTGCTTTCAGGCCAATGGTAGGAAAGGAAAAATCTTTGTATAAAAACTGGAGAGAATCATTCTCAGAAACTACTTTGAGATGTGTGCGTTCAACTCACAGAGTTTAACCTTTCTTTTCATAGAGCAGTTTGGAAACACTCTGTTTGTTACGTCTGCAAGTGGATATTTGGACCTCTTATAGGCCTTCGTTGGAAACGGGATTTATTCATATAATGCGGGACAGAAGAATTCTCAGTATCTTCTTTGTGTTGTGTGTATTCGACTCACAGAGTTGAAGCTTCCTTTAGACAGAGCAGATTTGAGACACTCTTTTTGTGGAATTTGCAGGTGGAGATTTCAAGTGCTTTGAGGACAATGGTAGAAAAGGAAATATATTCGTATAAAAATTAGACAGAATCATTCTCAGAAACTACTTTGTGATGTGTGCGTTCAACTCACAGAGTTTAACCTTTCCTTTCATAGAGCAGCTTGGAAACATTCTGTTTGTTAAGTCTGCAAGTGGATATTTGGACCTCTTTGAGGCCTTCGTTGGAAACGGTATTTCTTCATATAATGCTGGACGGAAGAAATCTCAGTAACTCCTTTGTGCCGTGTGTATTCAACTCACAGAGTTGAAGCTTCCTTCAGACAGAGCAGATTTGAAACACCCTTTTTGTGTAATTAGCTGGTGGAGATTTCAAGCGCTTTGACTCCAATTTTAGAAAAGGACATATCTTCCTATAAAAACTAGAGAGAATCATTCTCAGAAACTACTTTGTGATGTGTGCATTCAACTCACAGAGTTTAACCTTTTTTTTCATAGAGCAGTTTGGAAACACTCTGCTTGTTGAGTCTGCAATTGTATATTTGGACCACTTTGAGGCCTTCGTTGGAAACGGGATTTCTAAATATAATGCTAGACAGAATTCTCAGTAACTTCTTTGTTTTGTGTGTATTCAACTCACAGAGTTGAAGCTTTCTTTAGGCAGAGCAGATTTGAAACACTCTTTTTGTGGAATTTGCAGCTAGAGATTTCAAGTGCTTTCAGGCCAGTGGTGGAAAATGAATAATCTTCGTATAAAACTGGAGATAATCATTCTGATAAACTACTTTGTGATGTGTGCATTCAACTCACAGAGTTTAACCTTTCTTTTCATAGAGCAGTTTGGAAACACTCTGTTTGTTAAGTCTGCAAGTGGATATTTGGACCTCTTTCAGGCCTTCGTTGGAAACGGGATTTATTCATATAATGCGGCACAGAAGAATTCTCAGTAACTTCTTTGTGTTGTGTGTATTCAACTCACATAGTTGAAGCTTCCTTTAGACATAGCAGATTTGAAAAACTCTTTTTGTGCAATTTGCAGGTGGAGAATTGAAGTGCTTTGAGGCCAACGGTAGAAAAGGAAATATATTCGTATAAAAATTAGACAGAATCATTCTCAGAAACGACGTTTTGATATGTGCACTCAACTCAAAGAGTTTAACCATTCTTTTCATAGAGCAGTTTGGAAACACTCTGTTTGTTAAGTCTGCAAGTGGATATTTGGACCTCTTTGAGGATTTCGCTGGAAACGTGATTTCTGCATATAACGCTAGACAGAAGATCTCTCAGTGACTTCTCTGGGTTGCGTGTGTTCAACTCACAGACTTGAACCTTCCTTTAGACATAGCAGATTTGAAACCCTCTTTTTGTGCAATTTGCAAGTGGAGGTTTCAAGCGCTTTGAGGCCAGTGGTAGAAAAGGAAATATCTTCGTATAAAAACTAGAGAGAATCATTCTCTACAACCACTTTGTGATACGTGCGTTCCACTCACAGAGTTTAACCTTTCTTTTCATAGAGCAGTTTGGAAACACTCTGTTTGTAAAGTTTGCAAGTGGATATTTGGACCTCTTTGAGGATTTCGTTGAAAACGGGATTTCTGCATATAACGCTATATAGAAGAATTCTCAGTAACTTCTTTGGGTTGCGTGTGTTCAACTCACAGAGATGAACCTTCCTTTAGACAGAGCAGATTAGAAACCCTCTTTTCGTAGAAATTGCAATTGGAGATTTTAAGCGCACTGGGGCCAATGGAATAAAAAGAAATATCTTCGTATAAAATGTAGAGAGAATCATTCTCAGAAACCACTTTGTGATGTGTGCTTTCCACTCACAGAGGTTAACCTTTATTTTCACACTGCAGTTTGGAAACACTCTGTTTGTAAGGTCTGCAAGTGGGTATTTGGACCTCTTTGAGCATTTCGTTGGAAACGGGATTTCTGCACGTTAGGCTAGACAGAAGAATTCTCAGTAACTTCTTTGGGTTGTGTGTGTTCAACTCACAGAGCTGAACCTTCCTTTAGACAGAGCAGATTTGAAACCCTCTTTTTGTGGAATTTGCATGTGGAGATTTCAAGCACTTCGGGGCCAATGGTAGAAAAGGAAATATCTTCGTATATAAACTAGAGAGAATCATTCTCAGCAACCACTTTGTGATGTGTGCCTTCCACTCACATAGTTTAACCTTTCTTTTCATAGAGCAGTTTGGAAACACTCTGTTTGTTAAGTCTGCAAGTGGATATTTGGACCTCTTTGAGGCCTTCGTTGGAAACGGGATTTCTTCATATAATGCTAGACGGAAGAATTCTCAGTAACTTCTTTGTGTTGTGTGTACTCAACTCACCGAGTTGAAGCGTCCATTAGACAGAGCAGATTTGAAACACTCTTTTTGTGGAATTTGCAGGTGGAGATTTCAAGTGCTTTCAGGCCAACGTTACAAAAGGAAAAATCTTCGTATAAAAACTGGAGAGAATCATTCTCAGAAACTACTTTGTGATGTGTGCGTTCAACTCACAGAGTTTAACAGTTCTTTTCATAGAGCAGTTTGGAAACACTCTGTTTGGTAAGTCTGCAAGTGGATATTTGGACCTCTTTGAGGCCTTCGTTGGAAACGGGATTTCTTCGTATAATGCTAGACAGAAGAATTCTCAGTAACTTCTTTGTGTTGGGTGTATCCACCTCACAGAGTTGAAGCTTCCTTTCGACAGAGCAGATTTGAAACACTCTTTTTGTGGAATTTGCAGGTGGAGATTTAAAGCGCTTTGAGGCCAATTTTTGAAAAGGAAATACCTTCGTGTAAAAACTAGAGAGAATCATTCTCAGAAACTCCTTTGTGATGTGTGCGTTCAACTCACAGAGTTTAACCTTTTTTTTCACAGAGCAGTTTGGAAACACTCTGTTTGTTAAGTCTGCAAGGGAATATTTGCACCTATTTGAGGCCTTCTTTGGAAACGGGATTTCTTCATATAGTGCTAGACAGAAGAATTCTCAGTAACTCCTTTGTGTTGTGTGTATTCAACTCACAGAGTTGAAGCTTCCTTTAGACAGAGCACATTTGAAACACTCTTTTTGTGGAATTTGCAGGTGGAGATTTCAAGTGCTTTCAGGCCAATGGTAGGAAAGGAAAAATCTTTGTATAAAAACTGGAGAGAATCATTCTCAGAAACTACTTTGAGATGTGTGCGTTCAACTCACAGAGTTTAACCTTTCTTTTCATAGAGCAGTTTGGAAACACTCTGTTTGTTACGTCTGCAAGTGGATATTTGGACCTCTTATAGGCCTTCGTTGGAAACGGGATTTATTCATATAATGCGGGACAGAAGAATTCTCAGTATCTTCTTTGTGTTGTGTGTATTCAACTCACAGAGTTGAAGCTTCCTTTAGACAGAGCAGATTTGAGACACTCTTTTTGTGGAATTTGCAGGTGGAGATTTCAAGTGCTTTGAGGACAATGGTAGAAAAGGAAATATATTCGTATAAAAATTAGACAGAATCATTCTCAGAAACTACTTTGTGATGTGTGCGTTCAACTCACAGAGTTTAACCTTTCCTTTCATAGAGCAGCTTGGAAACATTCTGTTTGTTAAGTCTGCAAGTGGATATTTGGACCTCTTTGAGGCCTTCGTTGGAAACGGTATTTCTTCATATAATGCTGGACGGAAGAAATCTCAGTAACTCCTTTGTGCCGTGTGTATTCAACTCACAGAGTTGAAGCTTCCTTCAGACAGAGCAGATTTGAAACACCCTTTTTGTGTAATTAGCTGGTGGAGATTTCAAGCGCTTTGACTCCAATTTTAGAAAAGGACATATCTTCCTATAAAAACTAGAGAGAATCATTCTCAGAAACTACTTTGTGATGTGTGCATTCAACTCACAGAGTTTAACCTTTTTTTTCATAGAGCAGTTTGGAAACACTCTGCTTGTTGAGTCTGCAATTGTATATTTGGACCACTTTGAGGCCTTCGTTGGAAACGGGATTTCTAAATATAATGCTAGACAGAATTCTCAGTAACTTCTTTGTGTTGTGTGTATTCAACTCACAGAGTTGAAGCTTTCTTTAGGCAGAGCAGATTTGAAACACTCTTTTTGTGGAATTTGCAGCTAGAGATTTCAAGTGCTTTCAGGCCAGTGGTGGAAAATGAATAATCTTCGTATAAAACTGGAGATAATCATTCTGATAAACTACTTTGTGATGTGTGCGTTCAACTCACAGAGTTTAACCTTTCTTTTCATAGAGCAGTTTGGAAACACTCTGTTTGTTAAGTCTGCAAGTGGATATTTGGACCTCTTTCAGGCCTTCGTTGGAAACGGGATTTATTCATATAATGCGGCACAGAAGAATTCTCAGTATCTTCTTTGTGTTGTGTGTATTCAACTCACATAGTTGAAGCTTCCTTTAGACATAGCAGATTTGAAAAACTCTTTTTGTGCAATTTGCAGGTGGAGAATTGAAGTGCTTTGAGGCCAACGGTAGAAAAGGAAATATATTCGTATAAAAATTAGACAGAATCATTCTCAGAAACGACATTTTGATATGTGCACTCAACTCAAAGAGTTTAACCATTCTTTTCATAGAGCAGTTTGGAAACACTCTGTTTGTTAAGTCTGCAAGTGGATATTTGGACCTCTTTGAGGATTTCGCTGGAAACGTGATTTCTGCATATAACGCTAGACAGAAGATCTCTCAGTGACTTCTCTGGGTTGCGTGTGTTCAACTCACAGTCTTGAACCTTCCTTTAGACATAGCAGATTTGAAACCCTCTTTTTGTGCAATTTGCAAGTGGAGGTTTCAAGCGCTTTGAGGCCAATGGTAGAAAAGGAAATATCTTCGTATAAAAACAAGAGAGAATCACTCTCAGCAACCACTTTGTCTTGTGTGCGTTCCACTCACAGACTTTAACCTTTCTTTTCATAGAGCAGTTTGGAATCACTCTGTTTGTAAAGTCTGCAAGTTGATATTTGGACCTCTTAGAGGATTTCGTTGGAAACAGGATTTCTGCATATAACGCTAGACAGAAGAATTCTCAGTAACTTCTTCGGGTTGTGTGTGTTCAACTGACAGTGTTGAACCTTCCTTTAGGGAGAGCAGATTTGAAACCTTCTTTTTGTGGAATTTGCAAGTGGAGATTTCAAGCGCTTTGGGGCCAAAAGTAGAAAAGGAAATATCTGCGTCTAGAAAATGGAGAGAATCATTCCCAGCAACCACTTTGTGATGTGTGCGTTCCACTCACAGAGTTTAACCTTTCTTTTCATAGAGCAGTTAGGAAACACTCTGTTTGTAAAGTCTGCAAGTGGATATTTGGACCTCTTTGAGGATTTCGTTGGAAACGGGATTTCTGCCTATAACTCTAGACAGAAGAATTCTCAGTAACTTCTTTGGGTTGCAGGTGTTCAACTCACAGAGTTGAACCTTCCTTTAGACAGAGCCGATTTGAAACCCTCTTTTTGTGGAATTTGCATGTGGAGATTTCAAGCGCTTTGGGGTCAATGGTAGAAAAGGAAATATCTTCGTGTAACAAGTAGAGAGAATCATTCTCAGCAACCACTTTGTGATGTGTTCCTTCCACTCACAGAGTTTAACCTTTCTTTTCATAGAGCAGTTTGGAAACACTCTGTTTGTAAAGTCTGCAAGTGGATATTTGGACTTATTTGAGGATTTCTTTGGAATAGGGATTTCTGCGTATAAGGCTAGACAGAAGAATTCTCAGTAACTTCGTTGGGTTGCGTGTGCTCAACTCAGAGAGTTGAACCTTCCTTTAGACAGAGCCGTTTTGAAACCCTCTTTTTGTGGAATTTGCAAGTGGAGATTTCAAGCGCTTTGGGGCCAATGGTAGAAAAGGTAATATCTTCGTATAAAAAGTAAACAGAATCATTCTCAGCCACCACTTTGTGATGTGTGCCTTCCACTCACAGTGTTTAACCTTTCTTTTCAAAGAGCAGTTTGGAAACACTCTGTTTATAAAGTCTGCAAGTGGATATTTGGACCTCTTTGGGGATTTCGTTGGAAACGGGTTTTCTGCACATAACGCTAGACTGAAGGATTCTCAGTAACTTCTTTGCATTGCGTGTCTTCAACTCACAGAGTTGAACCTTCCTTTAGACAGAGCAGATTTGAAACCCTCTTTTCCTAGGAATTGCAAGTGGAGATTTCAAGAGATTTGTGGCGAAAGGTATAAAAGGAAATGTCCTCGTATACAATGTAGAGAGAATCTTTCTCAGAAACCGCTTTGTGATGTGTGCATTCCACTCACAGAATTTAACCTTTGTTTTCATACCGCAGTTTGGAAACACTCTGTTTGTAAAGTCTGCAAGTGGATATTTGTACCTCTTTGAGGATTTCGTTGGAAACGGGATTTCTGCATATAACGCTATGTAGAAGAATTCTCAGTAACTTCTTTGGGTTGCGTGTGTTCAACTCACCGAGTTGAACCTTGCTTTAGACAGAGCAGTTTTGAAACCCTCTTTTCAAAGAAACCGCAATTGGAGATTTCAAGCGCTCTGGGGCCAATGGTATAAAAGGAAATATCTTCATATAAAATGAAGAGAGAATCATTCTCAGAAACCACTTTGTGATGTGTGCGTTCCAGTCACAGAGGTTAACCTTTATTTTCAGACAGCAGTTTGGAAACACTCTCTTTGTAAGGTCTGCAAGTGGATATTTGGACCTCTTAGAGGATTTGGTTGGAAACGGGATTTTTGCATATAACGCTAGACAGAAGAATTCTCAGTAACTTCTTTGGGTTGCGTGTGTTCAACTCAAGGAGTTGAACCTTCCTTTAGACAGAGGAGATTTGAAGCCCTCTTTTTGTGGAATTTGCATGTGGAGATTTCAATCGCTTCGGGGCCAATGGTAGAAAAGGAAATATCTTCGTATAAAAACTAGAGAGAATCATTCTCAGCAACCACTTTGTGATGTGTGCCTTCCCCTCACATAGTTTAACCTTTCTTTTCATAGAGCAGTTTGGAAACACTCTGTATGTAAAGTCTGCAAGTGGATATTTGGACCTCATTGAGGATTTCTTTGGAAACGGGGTTTCTGCATATAACGCTGTACAGAAAAATTATCAGTAACTTCTTTGGGCTGCTTGTGTTCAACTCACAGAGTTGAACCTTGCTTTCGACAGAGCAGATTTGAAACACTCTTTTTGTGGAATTTGCAAATGGAGATTTCATGGGCTTTGGGGCCAAAGGTAGACAAGGAAATATCTTCGTATAAAAACTAGAGAGAATCATTCTCAGCATCCACTCTGTGATGAGTGCGTTCCACTCACAGTGTTTAACCTTTCTTTTCATAGAGCAGTTTGGAAACACTCTGTTTGTTATGTCTGCAAGTGGAAATTTGGACTTGTTTGAGGCCTTCGATGGAAATGGGATTTCTTCATATAATGCTAGACAGAAGAATTCTCAGTAAATTCTTTGTGTTGTGTGTATTCAACTCCAGGGTTGAAGATTCCTTTAGAGAGAGCAGATTTGAAAGACTCTTTTTGTGTAATTAGCTGGTGGAGATTTCAACCGCTTTGATTCCAATTTTAGAAAAATGCATATCTTCCAATAAAAACTAGAGAGAATCATTCTCAGAAACTACTTCGTGATGTGAGCGTTCAACTCACAGTGTTTAACCTTTCTTATCATAGAGCAGTTTGGAAACACTCTGTTTGTTAACTCTGCAAGTGGATATTTGGACCTCTTTGAGGCCTTCATAGGAAACGGGATTTATTCATATAAAGCTAGACAGAAGAATTCTCAGTAATTTATTTGTGTTGTGTGTATTCAACTCACAGAGTTGAAGCTTCTTTAGACAGAGAAGATTTGAAACACTCTTTTTGTGGAATTAGCAGGTGGAGATTTCAAGTGCTTTGAGGCCAATGGTACAAAAGGAAATATATTCGTATAAGAATTAGACAGAATCATTCTCAGAAACGACGTTTTGATGTGTGCTTTCAACTCACAGAGTTTAACCTTTCTTTTCATAGAGCAGTTTGGAAACACTCTGTTTGTTAAGTCTGCAAGTGGATATTTGGACCTCTTTGAGGCCTTCGTTGGAAACGGGATTTCTTCATATAATGCTAGACAGAAGAATTCTCAGTAACTTCTTAGTGTTGTGTGTATTCAACTCATCGAGTTGAAGCTTCCATTAGACAGAGCACATTTGAAACACTCTTTTTGTGTAACTTGCAGGTGGAGATTTCAAGTGCTTTCAGGCCAATGGTAGGAAAGGAAAAATCTTCGTATAAAAACTGGAGAGAATCATTCTCAGAAACTACTTTGTGATGTGTGCGTTCAAATCACAGAGTTTAACCTTTCCTTTCATAGAGGAGTTTGGAAACACTCTGTTTGTTAAGTCTGCAAGTGGATATTTGGACCTCTTTGAGGCCTTCGTTGGAAACGGGATTTCTAAATATAATGCTAGACGGAATTCTCAGTAAGGTCATTGTGTTGTGTGTATTCAACTAACAGAGTTGAAGCTTCCTTTAGACAGCGCAGATTTGAAACACTCTTTTTGTGGAATTTGCAGGTGGTGATTTCAAGTGCTTTCAGGCCAGTTGTAGAAAAGGAAAATTTTCGTATAAAAAGTGGAGAGAATCATTCTCAGAAACTACTTTGTGATGTGTGCGCTCAACTCACAGAGTTTAACCTTTCTTTTCGTAGAGCAGTTTGGAAACACTCTGTTTGTTAAGTCTGCAAGTGGATATTTGGACCTCTTTGAGGCCTTCGTTGGAAACGGGATATATTCATATAATGCTGGACAGAAGAATTCTCAGTATCTTCTTTGTGTTGTGTGTATGCAACTCACACAGTTGAAGCTTCCTTTAGACAGAGCAGATTTGAAACACTCTTTTTGTGGAATTTGCAGGTGGAGATTTCAAGTGCTTTCAGGCCAATGGTACGAAAGGAAATATATTCGTATAAGAATTAGACGGAATCATTCTCAGAAACGACGTTTTGATGTGTGCGTTCAACTCACAGGGTTTAATCTTTCATTTCATAGAGCAGTGTGGAAACACTCTGTTTGTAAAGTCTGCAAGTGGATATTTGGAACTCTTTGAGGCCTTCGTTGGAAACGGGATTTCTAAATATAATGCTATACAGAAGAATTCTCAGTAACTTCTTTGTGTTGAGTGTATTCAACTCACGGAGTGGAAGCCTCCACTAGACACAGCACATTTGAAACACTCTTTTTATGGAATTTGCAGGTGGAGATTTCAAGTGCTTTCAGGCCAATGGTAGGAAAGGAAATATCTTCGTATAAAAACTGGAGAGAATCATTCTCAGAAACTACTTTCTGATGTGTGCGTTCAACTCACAGAGTTTAACCTTTCCTTTCATAGAGCAGTTTGGAAACACTCTGTTTGTAAAGTCTGCAAGTGGATATTTGGACCTCTTTGAGAATTTCTTTGGAAAGGGGTTTTCTGCATATAGCGCCAGACAGAAGAATTCTCAGTAACTTCTTTGGGCTTCGTGTGTTCAACTCTTAGAGTTGAACCTTCCTTTAGACAGAGCAGATTTGAAACCCTCTTTTTGTGGAATTTGCAGGTGGAGATTTCCAGCGATTTGGGCCAAAGGTAGAAAAGCTAATATCTTGGAATAAAAACTAGACAGAATCATTCTCAGCAACTACTTTGTGATGTGTGCGTTCTACTCACAGAGTTTAACCTTTCTTTTCATAGAGCAGTTTGGAAACACTCTGTTTGTAAATTCTGCAAGTGGATATTTGCACCTCATTGAGGATTTCTTTGGAAATGGGTTTTCTGCATATAACGCTGGACAGAAAAATTATCAGTATCTTCTTTGGGCTGCGTGGGTTTAACTCAAAGAGTTGAACCTTACTTTCAACAGAGCAGATTTGAAACCCTCTTTTTGTGGAATTTGCAAGTGGAGATTTCATGCGCTTTGGGGCCAAAGGTAGACAAGGAAATATCTTCGTATAAAAACTAGAGAGAATCATTCTCAGAAACTACTTCGTGATGTGAGCGTTCAACTCACAGTGTTTAACCTTTCTTATCATAGAGCAGTTTGGAAACACTCTGTTTGTTAACTCTGCAAGTGGATATTTGGACCTCTTTGAGGCCTTCGTTGGAAACGGGATTTATTCATATAAAGCTAGACAGAAGAATTCTCAGTAATTTATTTGTGTTGTGTGTATTCAACTCACAGAGTTGAAGCTTCTTTAGATAGAGAAGATTTGAAACACTCTTTTTGTGGAATTAGCAGGTGGAGATTTCAAGTGCTTTGAGGCCAATGGTAGAAAAGGAAATATATTCGTATAAGAATTAGACAGAATCATTCTCAGAAACGACGTTTTGATGTGTGCTTTCAACTCACAGAGTTTAACCTTTCTTTTCATAGAGCAGTTTGGAAACACTCTGTTTGTTAAGTCTGCAAGTGGATATTTGGACCTCTTTGAGGCCTTCGTTGGAAACGGGATTTCTTCATATAATGCTAGACAGAAGAATTCTCAGTAACTTCTTAGTGTTTTGTGTATTCAACTCATCGAGTTGAAGCTTCCATTAGACAGAGCACATTTGAAACACTCTTTTTGTGTAATTTGCAGGTGGAGATTTCAAGTGCTTTCAGGCCAATGGTAGGAAAGGAAAAATCTTCGTATAAAAACTGGAGAGAATCATTCTCACAAACTACTTTGTGATGTGTGCGTTCAAATCACAGAGTTTAACCTTTCCTTTCATAGAGGAGTTTGGAAACACTCTGTTTTTTAAGTCTGCAGGTGGATATTTGGACCCCTTTGAGGCCGTCGTTGGAAACGGCATTTCTTCATATAATGCTAGACAGAAGAAATCTCAGTAATTTCTTTGTGTTGTGTGTATTCAATTCACAGAGTTGAAGCTTCCTTTGGAGGGAGCAGATTTGAAACACTCTTTTTGTGTAATTAGCTGGTGGAGATTTCAAGTGCTCTGATTCCAATTTTAGAAAAGGACACATCTTCCCATAAAAACTAGAGATAATCATTCTCAGAAACTAGTTTGTGATATGTGCATTGAACTCACAGAGTTCAACATTTCTTTTCATAGAGCAGTTTGGAAACACTCTGTTTGTTAAATCTGCAAGTGGATATTTGGACCTCTTTCAGGCCTTCGTTGGAAACGGGATTTCTTCATGTAATGCTGGACAGAAGAATTCTCAGTAAGTTCTTTGTGTTGTGTGTATTCAACTCACAGATTTGAACCTTCCTTTACACAGAGCATATTTGAAACACACTTTTTGTGGAATTTGCAGGTGGAGATTTCAAGTGTTTTCAGGCCAAAGGTAGACAAGGAAATATCTTCGTATAAAAACTAGAGAGAATTATTCTCAGCAACCACTCTGTGATGAGTGCGTTCCACTCACAGTGTTTAACCTTTCTTTTCATAGAGCAGTTTGGAAACACTCTGTTTGTTATGTCTGCAAGTGGAAATTTGGACTTGTTTGAGGCCTTCGATGGAAACGGGATTTCTTCATATAATGCTAGACAGAAGAATTCTCAGTAAATTCTTTGTGTTGTGTGTATTCAACTCCAGGGTTGAAGATTCCTTTAGAGAGAGCAGATTTGAAAGACTCTTTTTGTGTAATTAGCTGGTGGAGATTTCAACCGCTTTGATTCCAATTTTAGAAAAAGGCATATCTTCCAATAAAAACTAGAGAGAATCATTCTCAGAAACTACTTCGTGATGTGAGCGTTCAACTCACAGTGTTTAACCTTTCTTATCATAGAGCAGTTTGGAAACACTCTGTTTGTTAACTCTGCAAGTGGATATTTGGACCTCTTTGAGGCCTTCGTTGGAAACGGGATTTATTCATATAAAGCTAGACAGAAGAATTCTCAGTAATTTATTTGTGTTGTGTGTATTCAACTCACAGAGTTGAAGCTTCTTTAGACAGAGAAGATTTGAAACACTCTTTTTGTGGAATTAGCAGGTGGAGATTTCAAGTGCTTTGAGGCCAATGGTAGAAAAGGAAATATATTCGTATAAGAATTAGACAGAATCATTCTCAGAAACGACGTTTTGATGTGTGCTTTCAACTCACAGAGTTTAACCTTTCTTTTCATAGAGCAGTTTGGAAACACTCTGTTTGTTAAGTCTGCAAGTGGATATTTGGACCTCTTTGAGGCCTTCGTTGGAAACGGGATTTCTTCATATAATGCTAGACAGAAGAATTCTCAGTAACTTCTTAGTGTTGTGTGTATTCAACTCATCGAGTTAAAGCTTCCATTAGACAGAGCACATTTGAAACACACTTTTTGTGTAACTTGCAGGTGAAGATTTCAAGTGCTTTCAGGCCAATGGTAGGAAAGGAAAAATCTTCGTATAAAAACTGGAGAGAATCATTCTCAGAAACTACTTTGTGATGTGTGTGTTCAAATCACAGAGTTTAACCTTTCCTTTCATGGAGGAGTTTGGAAACACTCTGTTTGTTAAGTCTGCAAGTGGATATTTGGACCTCTTTGAGGCCTTCGTTGGAAACGGGATTTCTAAATATAGTGCTAGACAGAATTCTCAGTAACTTCTTTGTGTTGTGTGTATTCAACTCACAGAGTTGAAGCTTCCTTTAGACACAGCAGATTTGAAACACCCTTTTTGTGGAATTTGCAGGTGGTGATTTCAAGTGCTTTCAGGCCAGTGGTAGAAAAGGAAAAATCTCCGTATAGAAACTGGAGAGAATCATTCTTAGAAACTACTTTATGATGTGTGCGCTCAACTCACAGAGTTTAACCTTTCTTTTCATAGAGCAGTTTGGAAACCCTCTGTTTTTTATGTCTGCAAGTGGATATTTGGACCTCTATGAAGCCTTCGTGGGAAACGGGATTTCTTCAAATGATGCTGGTCAGGAGAATTCTCAGTAATTTCTTTGTGTTGTTTGTATTCATCTCACAGAGTTGAAGCTTCCTTTAGACAGAGCAGATTTGAAACACTCTTTTTGTGGAATTTGCAGGTGGAGATTTCAAGTGATTCCAGGCCAATTTTTAAAAAGGAATAATCTTCGTATAAAAACTGGAGAGAATCATTCTGATAAACTACTTTGTGATGTGTGCGATCAACTTACAGAGTTTAACCTTTCTTTTCATAGAGCAGTTTGGAAACACTCTGTTTGTCATGCCTGCAAGTGGAAATTTGGACTTGTTTGAGGCCTTCGATGGAAACGGGATTTCTTCATATAATGCTAGACAGAAGAATTCTCAGTAATTTCTTTGTGTTGTGTGTATTCAACTCACAGTGTTGATGCTTCCTTTAGACAGAGCAGATTTGAAACACACTTTTTGTGTAATTAGCTGGTGCAGATTTCAAGGGCTTTGACTCCAGTTTTAGAAAAGGGCATATCTTCCTATAAAAACTAGAGAGAATCATTCTTAGAAACTACTTTGTGATGTGTGCGTTCAACTCACAGAGTTTAACCTTTCTTTTCATAGAGCAGTTTGGAAACACTCTGTTTGTTATGTCTGCAAGTGGATATTTGGACCTCTTTGAGGCCTTCGTTGGAAATGGGATATATTCATATAATGCTGGACAGAAGAATTCTCAGTATCTTCTTTGTGTTGTGTGTAATCAACTCACACAGTTGAAGCTTCCTTTAGACAGAGCAGATTTGAGACACTCTTTTTGTGGAATTTGCAGCTAGAGATTTCAACTGCTTTCAGGCCTGTGGTGGAAAATGAAATATCTTCGTATAAAAACTGGAGAGAATCATTCTCAGAAACTACCTTGTGATGTGTGCACTCAAGTCACAGAGTTTAACCTTTCTTTTCATAGAGCAGTTTGGGAACACTCTGTTTGTTAGGTCTGCAAGTGGATATTTGGACCTCTTTCAGGCCTTCGTTGGAAACGGGATTTATTGATATAATTCTGGACAAAAGAATTCTCAGCAACTTCTTTGTGTTGCGTGCATTCAACTCACATAGTTGAAGCTTCCTTTAGACAGGGCAGATTTGAAAAACTATTTTTGTGCAATTTGCAGGTAGAGAATTGATGTGCTTTGAGGCCAACGGTAGAAAAGGAAATATATTCGTATAAAACTTAGACAGAATCATTCTCAGAAACGACGTTATGATTTGTGCGATCAACTCAAAGAGTTTAACCATTCTTTTCATAGAGCAGTTTGGAAACACTCTGTTTGTTAAGTCTGCAAGTGGATATTTGGACCTCTTTGAGGCCTTCGTTGGAAAAGGGATTTCTTCATATAATGCTAGACGGAAGAATTCTCAGTAACTTCTTGTGTTGTGTGTATTCAACTCACCGAGTGGAAGCTTTCTTTAGACAGAGCATATTTGAAACACATTTTTTGTGGAATTTGCAGGTGGAGATTTCAAGTGTTTCCAGGCCAATGGTAGAAAAGGAATAATCTTCGTATAAAAACTGGAGAGAATCATTCTGAGAATCTACAATGTGATGTGTGCGTTCAACTGAAAGAGTTTAACTTTTCTTTTCATAGAGCAATAAAGAAACACTCTGTTTGTTAAGTATGCAAGTGGATATGTGGACCTCTTTGAAGCTTTCGCTGGAAACGGGATTTCTAAATATAGTGCTAGACAGAATTCTCAGTAACTTCTTTGTGTTGTGTGTATTCAACTCACAGAGTTGAAGCTTCCTTTAGACACAGCAGATTTGAAACACCCTTTTTGTGGAATTTGCAGGTGGTGATTTCAAGTGCTTTCAGGCCAGTGGTAGAAAAGGAAAAATCTCCGTATAAAAACCGGAGAGAATCATTCTTAGAAACTACTTTATGATGTGTGCGCTCAACTCACAGAGTTTAACCTTTCTTTTCATAGAGCAGTTTGGAAACCCTCTGTTTTTTATGTCTGCAAGTGGATATTTGGACCTCTATGAAGCCTTCGTGGGAAACGGGATTTCTTCAAATGATGCTGGTCAGGAGAATTCTCAGTAATTTCTTTGTGTTGTTTGTATTCATCTCACAGAGTTGAAGCTTCCTTTAGACAGAGCAGATTTGAAACACTCTTTTTGTGGAATTTGCAGGTGGAGATTTCAAGTGATTCCAGGCCAATTTTTAAAAAGGAATAATCTTCGTATAAAAACTGGAGAGAATCATTCTGATAAACTACTTTGTGATGTGTGCGATCAACTTACAGAGTTTAACCTTTCTTTTCATAGAGCAGTTTGGAAACACTCTGTTTGTCATGCCTGCAAGTGGAAATTTGGACTTGTTTGAGGCCTTCGATGGAAACGGGATTTCTTCATATAATGCTAGACAGAAGAATTCTCAGTAATTTCTTTGTGTTGTGTGTATTCAACTCACAGTGTTGATGCTTCCTTTAGACAGAGCAGATTTGAAACACACTTTTTGTGTAATTAGCTGGTGCAGATTTCAAGGGCTTTGACTCCAGTTTTAGAAAAGGGCATATCTTCCTATAAAAACTAGAGAGAATCATTCTTAGAAACTACTTTGTGATGTGTGCGTTCAACTCACAGAGTTTAACCTTTCTTTTCATAGAGCAGTTTGGAAACACTCTGTTTGTTATGTCTGCAAGTGGATATTTGGACCTCTTTGAGGCCTTCGTTGGAAACGGGATATATTCGTATAATGCTGGACAGAAGAATTCTCAGTATCTTCTTTGTGTTGTGTGTAATCAACTCACACAGTTGAAGCTTCCTTTAGACAGAGCAGATTTGAGACACTCTTTTTGTGGAATTTGCAGGTGGAGATTTCAAGTGCTTTGAGGCCAATGGTACAAAAGGAAATATATTCGTATAAGATTTAGACAGAATCATTCTCAGAAACGACGTTTTGATGTGTGCGTTCAACTCACAGTGTTTAATCTTTCTTTTCATGGAGCAGTGTGGAAACACTCTGTTTGTAAAGTCTGCAAGTGGATATTTGGACCTCTTTGAGGCCTTCGTTGGAAACGGGATTTCTTCATATAATGCTAGACAGAGGAATTCTCAGTAACTTCTTAGTGTTGTGTGTATTCAACTCACAGAGTTGAAGCTTCCTTTAGACAGAGCAGATTTGAAACACTCTTTTTGTGGAATTTGCAGCTAGAGATTTCAACTGCTTTCAGGCCATTGGTGGAAAATGAAAAATCTTCGTATAAAAACTGGAGAGAATCATTCTCAGAAACTGCTTTGTGATGTGTGCACTCAAGTCACAGAGTTTAACCGTTCTTTTCATAGAGCAGTTTGGGAACACTCTGTTTGTTAAGTCTGCAAGTGGATATTTGGACCTCTTTCAGGCCTTCTTTGGAAACGGGATTTATTCATATAATTCTGGACAAAAGAATTCTCAGCAACTTCTTTGTGTTGCGTGCATTCAACTCACATAGTTGAAGCTTCCTTTAGACAGGGCAGATTTGAAAAACTATTTTTGTGCAATTTGCATGTAGAGAATTGACGTGCTTTGAGGCCAACGGTAGAAAAGGAAATATATTCGTATAAAACTTAGAATCATTCTCAGAAACGACGTTATGATTTGTGCGATCAACTCAAAGAGTTTAACCATTCTTTTCATAGAGCAGTTTGGAAACACTCTGTTTGTTAAGTCTGAAAGTGGATATTTGGACCTCTTTGAGGCCTTCGTTGGAAAAGGGATTTCTTCATGTAATGCTAGACGGAAGAATTCTCAGTAACTTCTTGTGTTGTGTGTATTCAACTCACCGAGTGGAAGCTTTCTTTAGACAGAGCATATTTGAAACACACTTTTTGTGGAATTTGCAGGTGGAGATTTCAAGTGTTTCCAGGCCAATGGTAGAAAAGGAATAATCTTCGTATAAAAACTGGAGAGAATCATTCTGAGAATCTACAATGTGATGTGTGCGTTCAAATGAAAGAGTTTAACTTTTCTTTTCATAGAGCAATAAAGAAACACTCTGTTTGTTAAGTATGCAAGTGGATATGTGGACCTCTTTGAAGCCTTCGCTGGAAACGGGATTTCTAAATATAGTGCTAGACAGAATTCTCAGTAACTTCTTTGTGTTGTGTGTATTCAACTCACAGAGTTGAAGCTTCCTTTAGACACAGCAGATTTGAAACACCCTTTTTGTGGAATTTGCAGGTGGTGATTTCAAGTGCTTTCAGGCCAGTGGTAGAAAAGGAAAAATCTCCGTATAAAAACTGGAGAGAATCATTCTTAGAAACTACTTTGTGATGTGTGCGCTCAACTCACAGAGTTTAACCTTTCTTTTCATAGAGCAGTTTGGAAACACTCTGTTTTTTAAGTCTGCAGGTGGATGTATGGACCCCTTTGAGGCCGTCGTTGGAAACGGCATTTCTTCATATAATGCTAGACAGAAGAAATCTCAGTAATTTCTTTGTGTTGTGTGTATTCAATTCACAGAGTTGAAGCTTCCTTTAGAGGGAGCAGATTTGAAACACTCTTTTTGTGTAATTAGCTGGTGGAGATTTCAAGTGCTTTGATTCCAATTTTAGAAAAGGACACATCTTCCCATAAAAACTAGAGAGAATCATTCTCAGAAACTAGTTTGTGATATGTGCGTTCAACTCCCAGAGTTCAACACTTCTTTTCATAGAGCAGTTTGGAAACACTCTGTTTGTTAAGTCTGCAAGTGGATATTTGGACCTCTTTCAGGCCTTCGTTGGAAATGGGATTTCTTCATGTAATGCTGGACAGAAGAATTCTCAGTAAGTTCTTTGTGTTGTGTGTATTCAACTCACAGATTTGAACCTTCCTTTAGACAGAGCATATTTGAAACACACTTTTTGTGGAATTTGCAGGTGGAGATTTCAAGTGTTTTCAGGCCAATGGTAGAAAAGGAAAAATCTTCGTATAAAAACTGGAGAGAATCATTCTCAGAAACTACTTGTGATGTGTGCGTTCAACTCACAGAGTTTAACCATTCTTTTCATAGAGCAGTTAAGAAACACTCTGTTTGTTCAGTCTGCAAGTGGATATTTGGAACTCTTTGAGGCCTTCGTTGGAAACGGGATTTCTAAGTATAATGCTAGACGGAATTCTCAGTAAGGTCATTGTGTTGTGTGTATTCAACTAACAGAGTTGAAGCTTCCTTTAGACAGAGCAGATTTGAAACACACTTTTTGTGGAATATGCAGGTGGTGATTTCAAGTGCTTTCAGGCCAGTTGTAGAAAAGGAAAATCTTCGTATAAAAAGTGGAGAGAATCATTCTCAGAAACTACTTTGTGATGTGTGCGCTCAACTCACAGAGTTTAACCTTTCTTTTCGTAGAGCAGTTTGGGAACACTCTGTTTGTTAAGTCTGCAAGTGGATATTTGGACCTCTTTGAGGCCTTCGTTGGAAACGGGGTACATTCATATAATGCTGGACAGAAGAATTCTCAGTATCTTCTTTGTGTTGTGTGTATACAACTCACAGAGTTGAAGCTTCCTTTAGACAGAGCAGATTTGAAACACTCTTTTTGTGGAATTTGCAGGTGGAGATTTCAAGTGCTTTGAGGCCAATGGTAGAAAAGGAAATATATTCGTATAAGAATTAGACAGAATCATTCTCAGAAACGACGTTTTGATGTGTGCGTTCAACTCACAGGGTTTAATCTTTCTTTTCATAGAGCAGTGTGGAAACACTCTGTTTGTTAAGTTTGCAAGTGGATATTTGGACCTCTTTGAGGCCTTCGTTGGAAACGGGATTTCTTCATATAATGCTAGACAGAAGAATTCTCAGTAACTTCTTAGTGTTGTGTGTATTCAACTCTTCGAGTTGAAGCTTCCATTAGACAGAGCACATTTGAAACACTCTTTTTGTGTAATTTGCAGGTGGAGATTTCAAGTGCTTTCAGGCCCATGGTAGGAAAGGAAAAATCTTCGTATAAAAACTGGAGAGAATCATTCTCAGAAACTACTTTGTGATGTGTGCATTCAAATCACAGAGTTTAACCTTTCCTTTCATAGAGGAGTTTGGAAACACTCTGTTTTTTAAGTCTGCAGGTGGATATTTGAACCCCTTTGAGGCCGTCATTGGAAGCGGCATTTCTTCATATAATGCTAGACAGAAGAAATCTCAGTAATTTCTTTGTGTTGTGTGTATTCAATTCACAGAGTTGAAGCTTCCTTTAGAGGGTGCAGATTTGAAACACTCTTTTTGTGTAATTAGCTGGTGGAGATTTCAAATGCTTTGATTCCAATTTTAGAAAAGGACACATCTTCCCATAAAAACTAGAGAGAATCATTCTCAGAAACTACTTTGTGATGTGTGCGTTCAGCTCACAGAGTTTAACCTTTCTTTTCATAGAGCAGTTTGGAAACACTCTGTTTGTTGAGTCTGCAATTGGATATTTGGACCTCTTTGAGGCCTTCGTTAGAAACGTTGTTTCTTCATATAATGCTAGACAGAATTCTTAGTATCTTCTTTGTGTTGTGTGTATTCAACTCACCGAGTTGAAGCTTCCATTAGACAGAGCACATTTGAAGCACTCTTTTTGTGGAATTTGCAGGTGGAGATTTTAAGTGCTTTCAGGCCAATGGTAGAAAAGGAAAAATCTTCGTATAAAAACTGGAGAGAATCATTCTCAGAAACTACTTTGTGATGTGTGCGTTCAACTCGTAGAGTTTAACCTTTCTTTTCATAGAACAGTTAAGAAACACTCTGTTTTTTAAGTCTGCAAGTGGATATTTGGACCTTTTTGAGGCCTTCGTTGGAAACGGGATTTCTAAATATAATGCTACACAGAATTCTCAGTAACTTCTTTGTGTTGTGTGTATTCAACTTACAGAGTTGAAGCTTCCTTTAGACAGAGCAGATTTGAAACACTCTTTTAGTGGAATTTGCAGCTAGAGATTTCAAGTGCTTTCAGGCCAGTGGTGGAAAATGAAAAATCTTCGTATAAAAACTGGAGAGAATCATTCTCAGAAACTACTTTGTGAAGTGTGCACTCAAGTCACAGAGTTTAACCTTTCTTTTCATAGAGCAGTTTGGGAACACTCTGTTTGTTAGGTCTGCAAGTGGATATTTGGACCTCTTTCAGGCCTTCGTTGGAAACGGGATTTATTCATGTAATTCTGGACAAAAGAATTCTCAGCAACTTCTTTGTGTTGCGTGCATTCAACTCACATAGTTGAAGCTTCCTTTAGACAGGGCAGATTTGAAAAAGTATTTTTGTGCAATTTGCAGGTAGAGAATTGACGTGCTTTGAGGCCAACGGTAGAAAAGGAAATATATTCGTATAAAACTTAGACAGAATCATTCTCAGAAACGACGTTATGATTTGTGTGATCAACTCAAAGAGTTTAACCATTCTTTTCATAGAGCAGTTTGGAAACACTCTGTTTGTTAAGTCTGAAAGTGGATATTTGGACCTCTTTGAGGCCTTCGTTGGAAAAGGGATTTCTTCATATAATGCTAGACGGAAGAATTCTCAGTAACTTCTTGTGTTGTGTGTATTCAACTCACCGAGTGGAAGCTTTCTTTAGACAGAGCATATTTGAAACACATTTTTTGTGGAATTTGCAGGTGGAGATTTCAAGTGTTTCCAGGCCAATGGTAGAAAAGGAATAATCTTCGTATAAAAACTGGAGAGAATCATTCTGAGAATCTACAATGTGATGTGTGCGTTCAACTGAAAGAGTTTAACTTTTCTTTTCATAGAGCAATAAAGAAACACTCTGTTTGTTAAGTATGCAAGTGGATATGTGGACCTCTTTGAAGCTTTCGCTGGAAACGGGATTTCTAAATATAGTGCTAGACAGAATTCTCAGTAACTTCTTTGTGTTGTGTGTATTCAACTCACAGAGTTGAAGCTTCCTTTAGACACAGCAGATTTGAAACACCCTTTTTGTGGAATTTGCAGGTGGTGATTTCAAGTGCTTTCAGGCCAGTGGTAGAAAAGGAAAAATCTCCGTATAGAAACTGGAGAGAATCATTCTTAGAAACTACTTTATGATGTGTGCGCTCAACTCACAGAGTTTAACCTTTCTTTTCATAGAGCAGTTTGGAAACCCTCTGTTTTTTATGTCTGCAAGTGGATATTTGGACCTCTATGAAGCCTTCGTGGGAAACGGGATTTCTTCAAATGATGCTGGTCAGGAGAATTCTCAGTAATTTCTTTGTGTTGTTTGTATTCATCTCACAGAGTTGAAGCTTCCTTTAGAGAGAGCAGATTTGAAACACTCTTTTTGTGGAATTTGCAGGTGGAGATTTCAAGTGATTCCAGGCCAATTTTTAAAAAGGAATAATCTTCGTATAAAAACTGGAGAGAATCATTCTGATAAACTACTTTGTGATGTGTGCGATCAACTTACAGAGTTTAACCTTTCTTTTCATAGAGCAGTTTGGAAACACTCTGTTTGTCATGTCTGCAAGTGGAAATTTGGACTTGTTTGAGGCCTTCGATGGAAACGGGATTTCTTCATATAATGCTAGACAGAAGAATTCTCAGTAATTTCTTTGTGTTGTGTGTATTCAACTCACAGTGTTGATGCTTCCTTTAGACAGAGCAGATTTGAAACACACTTTTTGTGTAATTAGCTGGTGCAGATTTCAAGGGCTTTGACTCCAGTTTTAGAAAAGGGCATATCTTCCTATAAAAACTAGAGAGAATCATTCTTAGAAACTACTTTGTGATGTGTGCGTTCAACTCACAGAGTTTAACCTTTCTTTTCATAGAGCAGTTTGGAAACACTCTGTTTGTTAACTCTGCAAGTGGATATTTGGACCTCTTTGAGGCCTTCGTTGGAAACGGGATATATTCATATAATGCTGGACAGAAGAATTCTCAGTATCTTCTTTGTGTTGTGTGTAATCAACTCACACAGTTGAAGCTTCCTTTAGACAGAGCAGATTTGAGACACTCTTTTTGTGGAATTTGCAGGTGGAGATTTCAAGTGCTTTGAGGCCAATGGTAGAAAAGGAAATATATTCGTATAAGAATTAGACAGAATCATTCTCAGAAACGACGTTTTGATGTGTGCGTTCAACTCACAGGGTTTAATCTTTCTTTTCATAGAGCAGTGTGGAAACACTCTGTTTGTAAAGTCTGCAAGTGGATATTTGGACCTCTTTGAGGCCTTCGTTGGAAACGGGATTTCTTCATATAATGCTAGACAGAAGAATTCTCAGTAACTTCTTAGTGTTGTGTGTATTCAACTCATCGAGTTGAAGCTTCCATTAGGCAGAGCACTTCTGAAACACTCTTTTTGTGTAATTTGCAGGTGGAGATTTCAAGTGCTTTCAGGCCAATGGTAGGAAAGGAAAAATCTTCGTATAAAAACTGGAGAGAATCATTCTCAGAAACTACTTTGTGATGTGTGCATTCAAATCACAGAGTTTAACCTTTCCTTTCATAGAGGAGTTTGGAAACACTCTGTTTTTTAAGTCTGCAGGTGGATATTTGGACCCCTTTGATTCCGTCTTTGGAAACGGCATTTCTTCATGTAATGCTAGACAGAAGAAATCTCAGTAATTTCTTTGTGTTGTGTGTATTCAATTCACAGAGTTGAAGCTTCCTTTAGAGGGAGCAGATTTGAAATACTCTTTTTGTGTAATTAGCTGGTGGAGATTTCAAGTGCTTTGATTCCAATTTTAGAAAAGGACACATCTTCCCATAAAAACTAGAGAGAATCATTCTCAGAAACTACTTTGTGATGTGTGCGTTCAACTCACAGAGTTTAACCTTTCTTTTCATAGAGCAGTTTGGAAACACTCTGTTTGTTGGGTCTGCAATTGGATATTTGGACCTCTTTGAGGCCTTCGTTGGAAACGTTGTTTCTTCATATAATGCTAGACAGAATTCTTAGTATCTTCTTTGTGTTGTGTGTATTCAACTCACCGAGTTGAAGCTTCCATTAGACAGAGCACATTTGAAACACTCTTTTTGTGGAATTTGCAGGTTGAGATTTTAAGTGTTTTCAGGCCAATGGTAGAAAAGGAAAAATCTTCGTATAAAAACTGGAGAGAATCATTCTCAGAAACTACTTTGTGATGTGTGCGTTCAACTCGTAGAGTTTAACCTTTCTTTTCATAGAACAGTTAAGAAACAGTCTGTTTTTTAAGTCTGCAAGTGGATATTTGGACCTTTTTGAGGCCTTGGTTGCAAACGGGATTTCTAAATATAATGCTAGACAGAATTCTCAGTATCTTCTTTGTGTTGTGTGTATTCAACTCACACAGTTGAAGCTTCCTTTAGACAGAGCAGATTTGAAACACTCTTTTTGTGGAATTTGCAGGTGGAGATTTCAAGTGCTTTCAGGCCAATGGTACGAAGGGAAATATATTCGTATAAGAATTAGACGGAATCATTCTCAGAAACGACGTTTTGATGTGTGCATTCAACTCACAGGGTTTAATCTTTCATTTCATAGAGCAGTGTGGAAACACTCTGTTTGTAAAGTCTGCAAGTGGATATTTGGACCTCTTTGAGGCCTTCGTTGGAAACGGGATTTCTTCATATAATCCTATACAGAAGAATTCTCAGTAACTTCTTTGTGTTGAGTGTATTCAACTCACGGAGTGGAAGCTTCCACTAGACACAGCACATTTGAAACACTCTTTTTATGGAATTTGCAGGTGGAGATTTCAAGTGCTTTCAGGCCAATGGTAGGAAAGGAAAAATCTTCGTATAAAAACTGGAGAGAATCATTCTCAGAAACTACTTTGAGATGTGTGTGTTGAACTCACAGAGTTTAACCTTTCCTTTCATAGAGCAGTTTGGAAACACTCTGTTTGTAAAGTCTGCAAGTGGATATTTGGACCTCTTTGAGGATTTCTTTGGAAAGGGGATTTCTGCATATAACACCAGACAGAAGAATTCTCAGTAACTTCTTTGGGCTTCGTGTGTTCAACTCTTAGATTTGAACCTTCCTTTAGACAGAGCAGATTTGAAACCCTCTTTTTGTGGAATTTGCAGGTGGAAATTTCCAGCGATTTGGGCCAAAGGTAGAAAAGCTAATATCTTCGAATAAAAACTAGACAGAATCATTCTCAGCAACTACTTTGTGATGTGTGCGTTCTACTCACAGAGTTTAACCTTTCTTTTCATAGAGCAGTTTGGAAACACTCTGTTTGTAAATTCTGCAAGTGGATATTTGGACCTCATTGAGGATTTCTTTGGAAACGGGTTTTCTGCATATAACGCTGGACAGAAAAATTATCAGTATCTTCTTTGGGCTGCGTGTGTTTAACTCACAGAGTTGAACCTTCCTTTCGACAGAGCAGATTTGAAACCCTCTTTTTGTGGAATTTGCAAGTGGAGATTTCATGCGCTTTGGGGCCAAAGGTAGACAAGGAAATATCTTCGTATAAAAACTAGAGAGAATCATTCTCAGCAACCACTCTGTAATGAGTGCGTTCCACTCACAGTGTTTAACCTTTCTTTTCATAGAGCAGTTTGGAAACACTCTGTTTTTTATGTCTGCAAGTGGAAATTTGGACTTGTTTGAGGCCTTCGATGGAAACGGGATTTCTTCATATAATGCTAGACAGAAGAATTCTCAGTAATTTCTTTGTGTTGTGTGTATTCAACTCACAGTGTTGATGCTTCCTTTAGACAGAGCAGATTTGAAACACACTTTTTGTGTAATTAGCTGGTGCAGATTTCAAGGGCTTTGACTCCAGTTTTAGAAAAGGGCATATCTTCCTATAAAAACTAGAGAGAATCATTCTTAGAAACTACTTTGTGATGTGTGCGTTCAACTCACAGAGTTTAACCTTTCTTTTCATAGAGCAGTTTGGAAACACTCTGTTTGTTATGTCTGCAAGTGGATATTTGGACCTCTTTGAGGCCTTCGTTGGAAACGGGATATATTCATATAATGCTGGACAGAAGAATTCTCAGTATCTTCTTTGTGTTGTGTGTAATCAACTCACACAGTTGAAGCTCCCTTTAGACAGAGCAGATTTGAGACACTCTTTTTGTGGAATTTGCAGGTGGAGATTTCAAGTGCTTTGAGGCCAATGGTAGAAAAGGAAATATATTCGTATAAGAATTAGACAGAATCATTCTCAGAAACGACGTTTTGATGTGTGCGTTCAACTCACAGGGTTTAATCTTTCTTTTCATAGAGCAGTGTGGAAACACTCTGTTTGTAAAGTCTGCAAGTGGATATTTGGGCCTCTTTGAGGCCTTCGTTGGAAACGGGATTTCTTCATATAATGCTAGACAGAAGAATTCTCAGTAACTTCTTAGTGTTGTGTGTATTCAACTCATCGAGTTGAAGCTTCCATTAGGCAGAGCACATCTGAAACACTCTTTTTGTGTAATTTGCAGGTGGAGATTTCAAGTGCTTTCAGGCCAATGGTAGGAAAGGAAAAATCTTCGTATAAAAACTGGAGAGAATCATTCTCAGAAACTACTTTGTGATGTGTGCATTGAAATCACAGAGTTTAACCTTTCCTTTCATAGAGGAGTTTGGAAACACTCTGTTTTTTAAGTCTGCAGGTGGATATTTGGACCCCTTTGATTCCGTCGTTGGAAACGGCATTTCTTCATGTAATGCTAGACAGAAGAAATCTCAGTAATTTCTTTGTGTTGTGTGTATTCAATTCACAGAGTTGAAGCTTCCTTTAGAGGGAGCAGATTTGAAACACTCTTTTTGTGTAATTAGCTGGTGGAGATTTCAAGTGCTTTGATTCCAATTTTAGAAAAGGACACATCTTCCCATAAAAACTAGAGAGAATCATTCTCAGAAACTACTTTGTGATGTGTGCGTTCAACTCACAGAGTTTAACCTTTCTTTTCATAGAGCAGTTTGGAAACACTCTGTTTGTTGAGTCTGCAATTGGATATTTGGACCTCTTTGAGGCCTTCGTTGGAAACGTTGTTTCTTCATATAATGCTAGACAGAATTCTTAGTATCTTCTTTGTGTTGTGTGTATTCAACTCACCGAGTTGAAGCTTCCATTAGACAGAGCACATTTGAAACACTCTTTTTGTGGAATTTGCAGGTTGAGATTTTAAGTGTTTTCAGGCCAATGGTAGAAAAGGAAAAATCTTCATATAAAAACTGGAGAGAATCATTCTCAGAAACTACTTTGTGATGTGTGCGTTCAACTCGTAGAGTTTAACCTTTCTTTTCATAGAACAGTTAAGAAACAGTCTGTTTTTTAAGTCTGCAAGTGGATATTTGGACCTTTTTGAGGCCTTGGTTGCAAACGGGATTTCTAAATATAATGCTAGACAGAATTCTCAGTATCTTCTTTGTGTTGTGTGTATTCAACTCACACAGTTGAAACTTCCTTTAGACAGAGCAGATTTGAAACACTCTTTTTGTGGAATTTGCAGGTGGATATTTCAAGTGCTTTCAGGCCAATGGTACGAAAGGAAATATATTCGTATAAGAATTAGACGGAATCATTCTCAGAAACGACGTTTTGATGTGTGCGTTCAACTCACAGGGTTTAATCTTTCATTTCATAGAGCAGTGTGGAAACACTCTGTTTGTAAAGTCTGCAAGTGGATATTTGGACCTCTTTGAGGCCTTCGTTGGAAACGGGATTTCTTCATATAATCCTATACAGAAGAATTCTCAGTAACTTCTTTGTGTTGAGTGTATTCAACTCACGGAGTGGAAGCTTCCACTAGACACAGCACATTTGAAACACTCTTTTTATGGAATTTGCAGGTGGAGATTTCAAGTGCTTTCAGGCCAATGGTAGGAAAGGAAAAATCTTCGTATAAAAACTGGAGAGAATCATTCTCAGAAACTACTTTGAGATGTGTGCGTTGAACTCACAGAGTTTAACCTTTCCTTTCATAGAGCAGTTTGGAAACACTCTGTTTGTAAAGTCTGCAAGTGGATATTTGGACCTCTTTGAGGATTTCTTTGGAAAGGGGATTTCTGCATATAACGCCAGACAGAAGAATTCTCAGTAACTTCTTTGGGCTTCGTGTGTTCAACTCTTAGAGTTGAACCTTCCTTTAGACAGAGCAGATTTGAAACCCTCTTTTTGTGGAATTTGCAGGTGGAAATTTCCAGCGATTTGGGCCAAAGGTAGAAAAGCTAATATCTTCGAATAAAAACTAGACAGAATCATTCTCAGCAACTACTTTGTGATGTGTGCGTTCTACTCACAGAGTTTAACCTTTCTTTTCATAGAGCAGTTTGGAAACACTCTGTTTGTAAATTCTGCAAGTGGATATTTGGACCTCATTGAGGATTTCTTTGGAAACGGGTTTTCTGCATATAACGCTGGACAGAAAAATTATCAGTATCTTCTTTGGGCTGCGTGTGTTTAACTCACAGAGTTGAACCTTCCTTTCGACAGAGCAGATTTGAAACCCTCTTTTTGTGGAATTTGCAAGTGGAGATTTCATGCGCTTTGGGGCCAAAGGTAGACAAGGAAATATCTTCGTATAAAAACTAGAGAGAATCATTCTCAGCAACCACTCTGTAATGAGTGCGTTCCACTCACAGTGTTTAACCTTTCTTTTCATAGAGCAGTTTGGAAACACTCTGTTTTTTATGTCTGCAAGTGGAAATTTGGACTTGTTTGAGGCCTTCGATGGAAACGGGATTTCTTCATATAATGTTAGACAGAAGAATTCTCAGTAAATTCTTTGTGTTGTGTGTATTCAACTCCAGGGTTGAAGATTCCTTTAGAGAGAGCAGATTTGAAAGACTCTTTTTGTGTAATTAGCTGGTGGAGATTTCAACCGCTCTGATTCCAATTTTAGAAAAAGGCATATCTTCCTATAAAAACTAGAGAGAATCATTCTCAGAAACTACTTCGTGATGTGAGCGTTCAACTCACAGTGTTTAACCTTTCTTATCATAGAGCAGTTTGGAAACACTCTGTTTGTTAACTCTGCAAGTGGATATTTGGACCTCTTTGAGGCCTTCGTTGGAAACGGGATTTATTCATATAAAGCTAGACAGAAGAATTCTCAGTAATTTATTTGTGTTGTGTGTATTCAACTCACAGAGTTGAAGCTTCTTTAGACAGAGAAGATTTGAAACACTCTTTTTGTGGAATTAGCAGGTGGAGATTTCAAGTGCTTTGAGGCCAATGGTAGAAAAGGAAATATATTCATATAAGAATTAGACAGAATCTTTCTCAGAAACGACGTTTTGATGTGTGCTTTCAACTCACAGAGTTTAACCTTTCTTTTCATAGAGCAGTTTGGAAACACTCTGTTTGTTAAGTCTGCAAGTGGATATTTGGACCTCTTTGAGGCCTTCGTTGGAAACGGGATTTCTTCATATAATGCTAGACAGAAGAATTCTCAGTAACTTCTTAGTGTTGTGTGTATTCAACACATCGAGTTGAAGCTTCCATTAGACAGAGCACATTTGAAACACTCTTTTTGTGTAATTTGCAGGTGGAGATTTCAAGTGCTTTCCGGCCAGTGGTAGGAAAGGAAAAATCTTCGTATAAAAACTGGAGAGAATCATTCTCAGAAACTACTTTGAGATGTGTGCGTTGAACTCACAGAGTTTAACCTTTCCTTTCATAGAGCAGTTTGGAAACACTCTGTTTGTAAAGTCTGCAAGTGGATATTTGGACCTCTTTGAGGATTTCTTTGGAAAGGGGATTTCTGCATATAACGCCAGACAGAAGAATTCTCAGTAACTTCTTTGGGCTTCGTGTGTTCAACTCTTAGATTTGAACCTTCCTTTAGACAGAGCAGATTTGAAACCCTCTTTTTGTGGAATTTGCAGGTGGAAATTTCCAGCGATTTGGGCCAAAGGTAGAAAAGCTAATATCTTCGAATAAAAACTAGACAGAATCATTCTCAGCAACTACTTTGTGATGTGTGCGTTCTACTCACAGAGTTTAACCTTTCTTTTCATAGAGCAGTTTGGAAACACTCTGTTTGTAAATTCTGCAAGTGGATATTTGGACCTCATTGAGGATTTCTTTGGAAACGGGTTTTCTGCATATAACGCTGGACAGAAAAATTATCAGTATCTTCTTTGGGCTGCGTGTGTTTAACTCACAGAGTTGAACCTTCCTTTCGACAGAGCAGATTTGAAACCCTCTTTTTGTGGAATTTGCAAGTGGAGATTTCATGCGCTTTGGGGCCAAAGGTAGACAAGGAAATATCTTCGTATAAAAACTAGAGAGAATCATTCTCAGCAACCACTCTGTAATGAGTGCGTTCCACTCACAGTGTTTAACCTTTCTTTTCATAGAGCAGTTTGGAAACACTCTGTTTTTTATGTCTGCAAGTGGAAATTTGGACTTGTTTGAGGCCTTCGATGGAAACGGGATTTCTTCATATAATGTTAGACAGAAGAATTCTCAGTAAATTCTTTGTGTTGTGTGTATTCAACTCCAGGGTTGAAGATTCCTTTAGAGAGAGCAGATTTGAAAGACTCTTTTTGTGTAATTAGCTGGTGGAGATTTCAACCGCTCTGATTCCAATTTTAGAAAAAGGCATATCTTCCTATAAAAACTAGAGAGAATCATTCTCAGAAACTACTTCGTGGTGTGAGCGTTCAACTCACAGTGTTTAACCTTTCTTATCATAGAGCAGTTTGGAAACACTCTGTTTGTTAACTCTGCAAGTGGATATATGGACCTCTTTGAGGCCTTCGTTGGAAACGGGATTTATTCATATAAAGCTAGACAGAAGAATTCTCAGTAATTTATTTGTGTTGTGTGTATTCAACTCACAGAGTTGAAGCTTCTTTAGACAGACAAGATTTGAAACACTCTTTTTGTGGAATTAGCAGGTGGAGATTTCAAGTGCTTTGAGGCCAATGGTAGAAAAGGAAATATATTCATATAAGAATTAGACAGAATCTTTCTCAGAAACGACGTTTTGATGTGTGCTTTCAACTCACAGAGTTTAACCTTTCTTTTCATAGAGCAGTTTGGAAACACTCTGTTTGTTAAGTCTGCAAGTGGATATTTGGACCTCTTTGAGGCCTTCGTTGGAAACGGGATTTCTTCATATAATGCTAGACAGAAGAATTCTCAGTAACTTCTTAGTGTTGTGTGTATTCAACACATCGAGTTGAAGCTTCCATTAGACAGAGCACATCTGAAACACTCTTTTTGTGTAATTTGCAGGTGGAGATTTCAAGTGCTTTCCGGCCAGTGGTAGGAAAGGAAAAATCTTCGTATAAAAACTGGAGAGAATCATTCTCAGAAACTACTTTGTGATGTGTGTGTTCAAATCACAGAGTTTAACCTTTCCTTTCATAGAGGAGTTTGGAAACACTCTGTTTTTTAAGTCTGCAGGTGGATATTTGGACCCCTTTGAGGCCGTCGTTGGAAACGGCATTTCTTCATATAATGCTAGACAGAAGAAATCTCAGTAATTTCTTTGTGTTGTGTGTATTCAATTCACAGAGTTGAAGCTTCCTTTAGAGGGAGCAGATTTGAAACACTCTTTTTGTGTAATTAGCTGGTGGAGATTTCAAGTGCTTTGATTCCAATTTTAGAAAAGGACACATCTTCCCATAAAAACTAGAGAGAATCATTCTCAGAAACTAGTTTGTGATATGTACGTTGAACTCACAGAGTTCAACATTTCTTTTCATAGAGCAGTTTGGAAACACTCTGTTTGTTAAATCTGCAAGTGGATATTTGGACCTCTTTGAGGCCTTCGTTGGAAACGGGATTTCTTCATGTAATGCTGGACAGAAGAATTCTCAGTAAGTTCTTTGTGTTGTGTGTATTCAACTCACAGATTTGAACCTTCCTTTACACAGAGTATATTTGAAACACACTTTTTGTGGAATTTGCAGGTGGAGATTTCAAGTGTTTTCAGGCTAATGGTAGAAAAGGAAAAATCTTCGTATAAAAACTGGAGAGAATCATTCTCAGAAACTACTTGTGATGTGTGCGTTCAACTCACAGAGTTTAACCATTCTTTTCATAGAGCAGTTAAGAAACACTCTGTTTGTTCAGTCTGCAAGTGAATATTAGGACCTCTTTGAGGCCTTCATTGGAAACGGGATTTCTAAATATAATGCTAGACGGAATTCTCAGTAAGGTCATTGTGTTGTGTGTATTTAACTAACAGAGTTGAAGCTTCCTTTATACAGAGCAGATTTGAAACACTCTTTTTGTGGAATTTGCAGGTGGTGATTTCAAGTGCTTTCAGGCCAGTTGTAGAAAAGGAAAATCTTCGTATAAAAAGTGGAGAGAATCATTCTCAGAAACTACTTTGTGATGTGTGTGCTGAACTCACAGAGTTTAACCTTTCTTTTCGTAGAGCAGTTTGGGAACACTCTGTTTGTTAAGTCTGCAAGTGGATATTTGGACCTCTTTGAGGCCTTCGTTGGAAACGGGATATATTCATATAATGCTGGACAGAAGAATTCTCAGTATCTTCTTTGTGTTGTGTGTAATCAACTCACACAGTTGAAGCTTCCTTTAGAGAGAGTAGATTTGAGACACTCTTTTTGTGGAATTTGCAGGTGGAGATTTCAAGTGCTTTGAGGCCAATGGTACAAAAGGAAATATATTCGTATAAGAATTAGACAGAATCATTCTCAGAAACGACGTTTTGATGTGTGCGTTCAACTCACAGGGTTTAATCTTTCTTTTCATAGAGCAGTGTGGAAACACTCTGTTTGTAAAGTCTGCAAGTGGATATTTGGACCTCTTTGAGGCCTTCGTTGGAAACGGGATTTCTTCATATAATGCTAGACAGAAGAATTCTCAGTAACTTCTTAGTGTTGTGTGTATTCAACTCATCGAGTTGAAGCTTCCATTAGACAGAGCACATTTGAAACACTCTTTTTGTGTAATTTGCAGGTGGAGATTTCAAGTGCTTTCAGGCCAATGGTAGGAAAGGAAAAATCTTCGTATAAAAACTGGAGAGAATCATTCTCAGAAACTACTTTGTGATGTGTGCATTCAAATCACAGAGTTTAACCTTTCCTTTCATAGAGGAGTTTGGAAACACTCTGTTTTTTAAGTCTGCAGGTGGATATTTGGACCCCTTTGAGGCCGTCGTTGGAAACGGCATTTCTTCATGTAATGCTAGACAGAAGAAATCTCAGTAATTTCTTTGTGTTGTGTGTATTCAATTCACAGAGTTGAAGCTTCCTTTAGAGGGAGCAGATTTGAAACACTCTTTTTGTGTAATTAGCTGGTGGAGATTTCAAGTGCTTTGATTCCAATTTTAGAAAAGGACACATCTTCCCATAAAAACTAGAGAGAATCATTCTCAGAAACTACTTTGTGATGTGTGCGTTCAACTCACAGAGTTTAACCTTTCTTTTCATAGAGCAGTTTGGAAACACTCTGTTTGTTGAGTCTGCAATTGGATACTTGGACCTCTTTGAGGCCTTCGTTGGAAACGGTGTTTCTTCATATAATGCTAGACAGAATTCTTAGTATCTTCTTTGTGTTGTGTGTATTCAACTCACCGAGTTGAAGCTTCCATTAGACAGAGCACATTTGAAACACTCTTTTTGTGGAATTTGCAGGTTGAGATTTTAAGTGCATTCAGGCCAATGGTAGAAAAGGAAAAATCTTCGTATAAAAACTGGAGAGAATCATTCTCAGAAACTACTTTGTGATGTGTGCGTTCAACTCGTAGAGTTTAACCTTTCTTTTCATAGAACAGTTAAGAAACAGTCTGTTTTTTAAGTCTGCAAGTGGATATTTGGACCTTTTTGAGGCCTTGGTTGCAAACGGGATTTCTAAATATAATGCTAGACAGAATTCTCAGTATCTTCTTTGTGTTGTGTGTATTCAACTCACACAGTTGAAGCTTCCTTTAGACAGAGCAGATTTGAAACACTCTTTTTGTGGAATTTGCAGTTGGAGATTTCAAGTGCTTTCAGGCCAATGGTACGAAAGGAAATATATTCGTATAAGAATTAGACGGAATCATTCTCAGAAACGACGTTTTGATGTGTGCGTTCAACTCACAGGGTTTAACCTTTCTTTTCATAGAGCAGTTTGGAAACACTCTGTTTGTTGAGTCTGCAATTGGATATTTGGACCACTTTGAGGCCTTCGTTGGAAACGGGGTTTCTTCATATAATGCTAGACAGAAGAATTGTCAGTAACTTCTTTGTGTTGTGTGTATTCAACTCTCCGAGTTGAAGCTTCCATTAGACAGAGCACATTTGAAACACTCATTTTGTGGATTTTGCAGGTGGAGATTTTAAGTGCTTTCAGGCCAATGGTAGAAAAGGAAAAATCTTCGTATAAAAACTGGAGAGAATCATTCTCAGAATCTACTTTGTGATGTGTGCGTTCAACTCATAGAGTTTAACCTTTCTTTTCATAGAACAGTTAAGAAACACTCTGTTTTTTAAGTCTGCAAGTGGATATTTGGACCTCTTTGAGGCCTTCGTTGGAAACGGGATTTCTAAATATAATGCTAGACAGAATTCTCAGTAACTTCTTTGTGTTGTGTGTATTCAACTCGCAGAGCTGAAGCCTCCTTTAGACAGAGCAGATTTGAGACACTCTTTTTGTGGAATTTGCAGGTGGAGATTTCAAGTGCTTTCAGGCCAGTAGTGGAAAATGAAAAATCTTCGTATAAAAACTGGAGAGAATCATTCTGGTAAACTACTTTGTGATGTGTGCGTTCAACTCACAGAGTTTAACTTCTCTTTTCATAGAGCAATAAAGAAACACTCTGTTTGTTAAGTCTGCAAGTGGATATTTGGACCTCTTACAGGCCTTCGTTGGAAACGGGATTTATTCATATAATGCGGGACAGAAGAATTCTCAGTAACTTCTTTGGGTTGTGTGTATTCAACTCGCAGAGTTGAACCTTCCTTTAGACAGAGCAGATTTGAGACACTCTTTTTGTGGAATTTGCAGGTGGAGATTTCAAGTGCTTTCAGGCCAGTAGTGGAAAATGAAAAATCTTCGTATAAAAACTGGAGAGAATCATTCTCAGAAACTACTTTGTGATGTGTGCACTCAACTCACAGAGTTTAACCTTTCTTTTCATAGAGCAGTTTGGGAACACTCTGTGTGTTAAGTCTGCAAGTGGATATTTGGACCTCTTTCAGGCCTTCGTTGGAAACGGGATTTATTCATATAATGCTGGACTGAAGTATTCTCAGTAACTTCTTTGTGTTGTGTGTATTCAACTCACATAGTTGAAGATTCCTTTAGACAGAGCAGATTTGAAAAAGTCTTTTTGTGCAATTTGCAGGTGGAGAATTGAAGTGCTTTGAGGCCAACAGTAGAAAAGGAAATATATTCGTATAAAAATTAGACAGAATCATTCTCAGAAACGACGTTTTGTTGTGTGCACTCAACTCAAAGTGTTTAACCATTCTTTTCATAGAGCAGTTTGGAAACACTCTGTTTGTTATGTCTGCAAGTGGATATTTGGACCTCTTTGAGGCCTTCGTTGGAAAAGGGATTTCTTCATATAATGCTAGACAGAAGAATTCTCAGTAACTTCTTTGTGTTGTGTGTATTCAACTCACCAAGTGGAAGCTTCCTTTAGACAGAGCATATTAGAAACTCACCTTTTGTGGAATTTGCAGGTGGAGATTTCAAGAGATTCCAGGCCAATTTTTGAAAAGGAATAATCTTCGTATAAAAACTGGAGAGAATCATTCTGATAAACTACTTTGTGATGTGTGCGTTCAACTCACAGAGTTTAACTTCTCTTTTCATAGAGCAATAAAGAAACACTCTGTTTGTTAAGTATGCAAGTGGATATGTGGACCTCTTTGAAGCCTTCGCTGGAAACGGGATTTCTAAATATAATGCTAGACAGAATTCTCAGTAACTTCTTTGTGTTGTGTGTATTCAACTCACAGAGTTGAAGCTTCCTTTAGACACAGCAGATTTGAAACACCCTTTTTGTGGAATTTGCAGGTGGTGATTTCAAGTGCTTTCGGGCCAGTGGTAGAAAAGGAAAAATCTCCGTATAAAAACTGGAGAGAATCTTACTTACAAACTACTTTGTGATGTGTGCGCTCAACTCACAGTGTTTAAACTTTCTTTTCATAGAGCAGTTTGGAAACCCTCTCTTTTTTATGTCTGCAAGTGGATATTTGGACCTCTTTGAAGCCTTCGTGGGAAACGGGATTTCTTCATATGATGCTGGTCAGGAGAATTCTCAGTAATTTCTTTGTGTTGTTTGTATTCAACTCACAGAGTTGAAGCTTCCTTTAGACAGAGCAGATTTGAAACACTCTTTTTGTGGAATTTGCAGGTGGAAATTTCAAGTGCTTTCAGATCAATGTAAGAAAAGGAAAAATATTCGTATAAATACTGGAGAAAATCATTCTCAGAAACTAATTTGTGATGTGTGCGATCAACTTACAGAGTTTAATCCTTCTTTTCATAGAGCAGTTTGGAAACACTCTGTTTGTCATGTCTGCAAGTGGAAATTTGGACTTGTTTGAGGCCTTCGATGCAAACGGAATTTCTTCATATAATGCTAGACAGAAGAATTCTCAGTAATTTCTTCGTGTTGTGTGTATTCAACTCACAGTGTTGATGCTTCCTTTAGACAGAGCAGATTTGAAACACCCTTTTTGTGTAATTAGCTGGTGCAGATTTCAAGGGCTTTGACTCCAGTTTTAGAAAAGGGCATATCTTCCTATAAAAACTAGAGAGAATCATTCTCAGAAACTACTTTGTGATGTGTGCGTTCAACTCACAGAGTTTAACCTTTCTTTTCATAGAGCAGATTGGAAACACTCTTTTTGTTAAGTCTGCAAGTGGATATTTGGACCTCTTTCAGGCCTTCGTTGGAAACGGGATTTCTTCATATAATGCTAGACGGAAGAATTCTCAGTAACTTCATTGTGTTGTGTGTACTCAACTCACCGAGTTGAAGCGTCCATTAGACAGAGCAGATTTGAAACACTCTTTTTGTGGAATTTGCAGATGGAGCTTTCAAGTGCTTTCAGGCCAACGGTACGAAAGGAAAAATCTTCGTATAAAAACTGGAGAGAATCATTCTCAGAAACTACTTTGTGATGTGTGCGTTCAACTCATAGAGTTTAACCTTTCTTTTCATAGTACAGTTAAGAAACACTCTGTTTTTTAAGTCTGCAAGTGGATATTTGGACCTCTTTGAGGCCTTCGTTGGAAACGAGATTTCTAAATGTAATGCTAGACAGAATTCTCAGTAACTTCTATGTGTTGTGTGTATTCAACTCACAGTGTTGAAGCTTCCTTTAGACAGAGCAGATTTGAGACACTCTATTTGTGGAATTTGCAGCTAGAGATTTCAAGTGCTTTCAGGCCAGTGGTGGAAAATGAAAAATCTTCGTATAAAAACTGGAGAGAATCATTCTCAGAAACTACTTTGTGATGTGTGCGCTCAACTCACAGAGTTTAACATTTCTTTTCATAGAGCAGTTTGGAAACCCTCTCTTTTTTATGTCTGCAAGTGGATATTTGGACCTCTTTGAAGCCTTCGTGGGAAACGGGATTTCTTCATATGATGCTGGTCAGGAGAATTCTCAGTAATTTCTTTGTGTTGTTTGTATTCAACTCACAGAGTTGAAGCTTCCTTTAGACAGAGCAGATTTGAAACACTCTTTTTGTGGAATTTGCAGGTGGAGATTTCAAGTGCTTTCAGATCAATGGAAGAAAAGGAAGAATATTCGTATAAATACTGGAGAAAATCATTCTCAGAAACTACTTTGTGATGTGTGCGATCAACTTACAGAACTTAACCTTTCTTTTCATACAGCAGTTTGGAAACACTCTGTTTGTTATGTCTGCAAGTGGAAATTTGGACTTGTTTGAAGCCTTCGATGCAAACGGGATTTCTTCATATAATGCTAGACAGAAGAATTCTCAGTAATTTCTTTGTGTTGTGTGTATTCAACTCACAGTGTTGAGGCTTCCTTTAGACAGAACAGATTTGAAACACCCTTTTTGTGTAATTAGCTGGTGCAGATTTCAAGGGCTTTGACTCCAGTTTTAGAAAAGGGCATATCTTCCTATAAAAACTAGAGAGAATCATTCTCAGAAACTACATTGTGATGTGTGCGTTCCACTCAGAGAGTTTAACCTTTCTTTTCATAGAGCAGTTTGGAAACACTCTGGTTGTTAAGTCTGCAAGTGGATATTTGGACCTCTTTGAGGCCTTCATTGGAAACGGGATTTCTTCATATAATGCTAGATGGAAGAATTCTCAGTAACTTCTTTGTGTTGTGTGTACTCAACTCACCGAGTTGAAGCTTCCTTTAGACAGAGCAGATTTGAAACACTCTTTTTGTGGAATTTGCAGCTAGAGATTTCAAGTGCTTTCAGGCCAGTGGTGGAAAATGAAAAATCTTCGTATAAAAACTGGAGAGAATCATTCTCAGAAACTACTTTATGATGTGTGCGCTCAACTCACAGAGTTTAACCTTTCTTTTCATAGAGCAGTTTGGAAACACTCTGTTTTTTAAGTCTGCAAGTGAATATTTGCACCTATTTGAAGCCTTCTTTGGAAACGGGATTTCTTCATATAGTGCTATACAGAAGATTTCTCAGTAACTTCTTTGTGTTGTGTGTATTCAACTCATCGAGTTGAAGCTTCCTTTAGACAGAGCAGATTTGAAACACTCTTTTTGTGGAATTTGCAGGTGGAGATTTCAAGCGCTTTGAGGCCTAAAATAGAATAGGAAATATCTTCATATAAAAATAAGACAGAACCAATCTCAGAAACTGCTGTGTGATGTGTGCGTTCAACTAACAAAGTGTATCCTTTCTTTTCATAGAGCAGTTTGGAAACACTCTGTTTGTTAAGTATGCAAATGGATATTTGTACCTCTTTAACGCTTTCGTTGGAAACGGGATTTCTTTACATAATGCAAGACAGAAAAATTCTCAGTAACTTCTTTGGGTTGTGTGTTTTCAATTCACAGAATTGAAACATGATTTAGACACAGTAGATTTGAAACTCTCTTTTTGTAGAATTTGCAGTTGGAGATTTCAAGCGCTTTGAGGCCAACGGTAGAGAAATAAATATCTTCGTATAGAAACTGGAGAGAATCATTCTCAGAAACTACTTTTTGACGTGTGCATTCAGCTCACGGAGTTTAACCTTTCTTATCATAGAGCAGTTTGGAAACCCTCTGTTTGTTAAGTCTGCAAGTGGATATTTGGACCTCTTTGAGGCCTTCGTTGGAAACGGGATTTCTTCATATAATGCTAGACGGAAGAATTCTCAGTAACTTCTTTGTGTTGTGTGTACTCAACTCACCGAGTTGAAGCGTCCATTAGACAGAGCACATTTGAAACACTCTTTTTGTGGAATTTGCAGATGGAGCTTTCAAGTGCTTTCAGGCCAACGGTACGAAAGGAAAAATCTTCGTATAAAAACTGGAGAGAATCATTCTCAGAAACTACTTTGTGATGTGTGCGTTCAACTCATAGAGTTTAACCTTTCTTTTCATAGTACAGTTAAGAAACACTCTGTTTTTTAAGTCTGCAAGTGGATATTTGGACCTCTTTGAGGCCTTCGTTGGAAACGAGATTTCTAAATATAATGCTAGACAGAATTCTCAGTAACTTCTTTGTGTTGTGTGTATTCAACTCACAGCGTTGAAGCTTCCTTTAGACAGAGCAGATTTGAGACACTCTTTTTGTGGAATTTGCAGCTAGAGATTTCAAGTGCTTTCAGGCCAGTGGTGGAAAATGAAAAACCTTCGTATAAAAACTGGAGAGAATCATTCTCAGAAACTACTTTATGATGTGTGCGCTCAACTCACAGAGTTTAACCTTTCTTTTCATAGAGCAGTTTGGGAACACTCTGTTTGTTAAGTCTGCAAGTGGATATTTGGACCTCTTACAGGCCTTCGTTGGAAACGGGATTTATTCTTATAATGCGGGACAGAAGAATTCTCAGTCACTTCTTTGTGTTGTGTGTATTCAACTCGCATAGCTGAAGCTTCCTTTAGACAGAGCAGATTTGAAAAACTCTTTTTGTGCAATTTGCAGGTGGAGAATTGAAGTGCTTTGAAGCCAACGGTAGAAAAGGAAATATATTCGTATAAAAATTAGACAGAATCATTCTCAGAAACGACGTTTTGATGTGTGCGCTCAACTCAAAGAGTTTAACCATTCTTTTCATAGAGCAGTTTGGAAACACTCTGTTTGTTAAGTCTGCAAGTGGATATTTGGACCTCTTTGAGGCCTTCGTTGGAAAAGGGATTTCTTCTTATAATGCTAGACAGAAGAATTCTCAGTAACTTCTTGTGTTGTGTGTATTCAACTCACCGAGTGGAAGCTTCCTTTAGACAGAGCATATTTGAAACACACTTTTTGTGGAATTTGCAGGTGGAGATTTCAAGTGATTCCAGGTCAATTTTTGAAAAGGAATAATCTTCGTATAAAAACTGGAGAGAATCATTCTGATAAATTACTTTGTGATGTGTGCGTTCAACTCACAGAGTTTAACTTCTCTTTTCATAGAGCAATAAAGAAACACTCTGTTTGTTAAGTATGCAAGTGGATATGTGGACCTCTTTGAAGCCTTCGCTGGAAGCGGGATTTCTAAATATAATGCTAGACAGAATTCTCAGTAACTTCTTTGTGTTGTGTGTATTCAACTCACAGAGTTGAAGCTTCCTTTAGACACAGCAGATTTGAAACACCCTTTTTGTGGAATTTGCAGGTGGTGATTTCAAGTGCTTTCGGGCCAGTGGTAGAAAAGGAAAAATCTCCTTATAAAAACTGGAGAGAATCATTCTTACAAACTACTTTGTGATGTGTGCACTCAACTCACAGAGTTTAACCTTTCTTTTCATAGAGCAGTTTGGAAACCCTCTCTTTTTTAAGTCGGCAAGTGGATATTTGGACCTCTTTGAAGCCTTCGTGGGAAACGGGATTTCTTCATATGATGCTGGTCAGGAGAATTCTCAGTAATTTCTTTGTGTTGTTTGTATTCAACTCACAGAGTTGAAGCTTCCTTTAGACAGAGCAGATTTGAAACACTCTTTTTGTGGAATTTGCAGGTGGAGATTTCAAGTGCTTTCAGATCAATGGAAGAAAAGGAAAAATATTCGTATAAATACTGGAGAAAATCATTCTCAGAAACTACTTTGTGATGTGTGCGATCAACTTACAGAATTTAACCTTTCTTTTCATAGAGCAGTTTGGAAACACTCTGTTTGTTATGTCTGCAAGTGGAAATTTGGACTTGTTTGAAGCCTTCGATGCAAACGGGATTTCTTCATATAATGCTAGACAGAAGAATTCTCAGTAATTTCTTTGTGTTGTGTGTATTCAACTCACAGTGTTGAGGCTTCCTTTAGACAGAACAGATTTGAAACACCCTTTTTGTGTAATTAGCTGGTGCAGATTTCAAGGGCTTTGACTCCAGTTTTAGAAAAGGGCATATCTTCCTATAAAAACTAGAGAGAATCATTCTCAGAAACTACTTTGTGATGTGTGCGTTCAACTCACAGAGTTTAACCTTTCTTTTCATAGAGCAGTTTGGAAACACTCTGTTTGTTAAGTCTGCAAGTGGATATTTGGACCTCTTTGAGGCCTTCGTTGGAAACGGGATTTCTTCATATAATGCTAGACGGAAGAATTCTCAGTAACTTCTTTGTGTTGTGTGTATTCAACTCACAGAGTTGAAGCTTCCTTTAGACAGAGCAGATTTGAAACACTCTTTTTGTGGAATTTGCAGCTAGAGATTTCAAGTGCTTTCAGGCCAGTGGTGGAAAATGAAAAATCTTCGTATAAAAACTGGAGAGAATCATTCTCAGAAACTACTTTATGATGTGTGCGCTCAACTCACAGAGTTTAACCTTTCTTTTCATAGAGCAGTTTGGAAACACTCTGTTTTTTATGTCTGCAAGTGAATATTTGCACCTATTTGAAGCCTTCTTTGGAAACGGGATTTCTTCATATAGTGCTATACAGAAGATTTCTCAGTAACTTCTTTGTGTTGTGTGTATTCAACTCATCGAGTTGAAGCTTCCTTTAGACAGAGCAGATTTGAAACACTCTTTTTGTGGAATTTGCAGGTGGAGATTTCAAGCGCTTTGAGGCCTAAAATAGAATAGGAAATATCTTCATATAAAAATAAGACAGAACCAATCTCAGAAACTGCTGTGTGATGTGTGCGTTCAACTAACAAAGTGTATCCTTTCTTTTCATAGAGCAGTTTGGAAACACTCTGTTTGTTAAGTGTGCAAATGGATATTTGTACCTCTTTAACGCTTTCGTTGGAAACGGGATTTCTTTATACAATGCAAGACAGAAAAATTCTCAGTAACTTCTTTGGGTTGTGTGTTTTCAACTCACAGAATTGAAACATGATTTAGACACAGTAGATTTGAAACTCTCTTTTTGTAGAATTTGCAGTTGGAGATTTCAAGCGCTTTGAGGCCAACGGTAGAGAAATAAATATCTTCGTATAGAAACTGGAGAGAATCATTCTCAGAAACTACTTTTTGACGTGTGCATTCAGCTCACGGAGTTTAACCTTTCTTTTCATAGAGCAGTTTGGAAACCCTCTGTTTGTTAAGTCTGCAAGTGGATATTTGGACCTCTTTGAGGCCTTCGTTGGAAACGGGATTTCTTCATATAATGCTAGACGGAAGAATTCTCAGTAACTTCTTTGTGTTGTGTGTACTCAACTCACCGAGTTGAAGCGTCCATTAGACAGAGCACATTTGAAACACTCTTTTTGTGGAATTTGCAGGTGGAGATTTCAAGCACCTTGAGGCCAATGGTTGAATACGAAATATCTTCGTATAAAAATAAGACAGAACCAATCTCAGAAACTACTTTGTGATGTGTGCGTTCAACTCACAGAGTTTAACCTTTCTTTTCATAGAGCAGTTTGACAACACTCTGTTTGTAAAGTCTGCAAGTGTATATTTGGACCCTGTTGAGGCCTTCGTTCGAAAAAGGGATTTATTCATATACTGCTAGACAGAAGAATTCTCAGTAACTTCTTTGTGTTGTGTGTATTCAACTCACAGAGTTGAAACTTCCTTTAGAGAGAGCAGATTTGAAACACACTTTTTGTGGAATTTGCAGGTGGAGATTTCAAGTGCCTTTAGGCCAATGGTAGAAAAAGGAATATCTTCATATAAAAATAAGACAGAACTATTCTCAATAAATACTTTGTGATGTGTGCATTCAACTCACAGAGCTTAACTTTTCTTTTCATAGAGCAGTTTGGAAACACTCTCTTTGTAAGGTCTTCAGTTGGATATTTGGACCTCTTTGAGGCATTCGTTGGAAACGGGATTTCCTCATATACTGCTAGACGGAAGAATTCTCAGTAACTTCTTTGAGTTGTGTGTATTCAACTCACAGTGTTGAAGCTTCCTTTAGAGAGAGCAGATTTGAAACACTCTTTTTGTGGAATTGGCGGGTGGAGATTTCAAGCGTTTTGGGGCGAAAAGTAGAAAAGGAAATATATTCGTATAAAAATTAGACAAAATCATTCTCAGAAACTACGTTGTGATATGTGCGTTCAACTCACAGTGTTTAAACTTTCTTTTCATAGAGCAGTTTGGAAACACTCTGTTTGTAAAGTCTGCAAGTGGATATTTGGACCTCTTTGAGGATTTCGTTGTAAACGGGATTTCTGCATATAACACTAGACAGAAGAATTCTCAGTAAATTCTTTGGGTTGCGTGACTTCAACTCACAGAGTTGAACCTTCCTTTAGACGGGGCAGATTTGAAACCCTCTTTTTGTGGAATTTGCAAGTGGAGATTTCAAGAGCTTTGGGGCCAATGGAAGAAAAGGAAATATCTTCGTATAAAAACTAGAGAGAATCATTCTCAGAAACCACTTTGTGACGTGTGCGTTCTCCTCACTGAGTTTAACCTTTCTTTTCATAGAGCAGTTTGGAAACACTCTGTTTGTAAAGTCTGCAAGTGGATATTTGTACCTCTTGGATGATTTCGTTGGAAAGGGTTTTTCTGCATATAATGCTAGACAGAAGAATTCTCGGTAACTTCTTTGGGTTGCGTGTATTCAACTCAGAGAGCTGAACCTTCCTTTAGACAGAGCAGATTTGAAACCCCCTTTTTGTGGAATTTGCAAGTGGGGATTTCAAGAGATATGAGGCCAATGGTAGGAAAGGAAATATGTTTGCATAAAAACTAGAGAGAATCATTCTCAGAAACCACTTTGTGATGTGTGCATTCCACTCATAGAGTTTAACCTTTGTTTTCATAGAGCAGTTTGTAAACAGTCCGTTTGTAAAGTCTGCAAGTGGATTTTCGTACCTCTTCTAAGACTTCGTTGGAAACGGGATTTCTGCATATAACTCTAGAAAGAAGAATTCTCAGTAACTTCTTTTGGTTGCGTGTATTCAACTCACAGAGATGAACCTTCCTTTAGGCAGAGCAGATCTGAAACCCTCTTTTTGTGGAATTTGCAAGTGGAGATTTCAAGCGCTTTTTGGCCAACGGTAGAAAAGGAAATACCTTCATATAAAAACCAGAGAGAATCATTCTCAGAAACCACTTTGTGAGGTGTGCGTTCCACTCACAGAGTTTAACCTTTCTTTTCATAGAGCTGTTTGGAAACACTCGGTTTGTAAAGTCTGCAAGAGGATATTCGGACCTCTTTGAGGATTTTGTTGTAAACGGGATTTCTGCATACAACGCTAGAGAGAGGAATTCTCAGTAACTTCTTTGGGTTGCGTGAATTCAACTCACAGAGTTCAACCTTCCTTTCAACAGAGCAGATTTTAAACTCTCTTTTTGTGGAATTTGCAAGAGGAGACTTCAAGGACTTTGGGGCCAATGGTAGAAAAGGAAATATCTTCGTATAAAAACCAGAGAGAATCATTCTCAGCAACCACTTTGTGATGTGTGAGTTCCACTCACAGAGTTTAACCTTTCTTTTCATAGGGCAGTTTGGAAACACTACGTTTGTAAAGTCTGCAATTGGATATTTGGACCTCTTTGAGGATTTCGTTGGAAAAGGGTTTTCTGAATATAATGCGAGACAGAAGAATTCTCAGTAACTTCTTTGGGTTGCATGTATTCAACTTACAGAGTTGAACCTTCCTTTAGACGGAGCAGATTTGAAACCCTCTTTTCGTGGAATTTGCAAGTGGAGATTTCAAGCCCTTTGGGGCCAATGGTAGACAAGGAAATATCTTCGTATAAAAACTGGAGAGAATCATTCTCAGCAACCACTTTGTGATGTGTGCGTTCGACTCAAAGAATTTAACCATTCTTTTCATAGAGCAGTTTGGAAACACTCTGTTTGTAAAGTCTACAGTTGGATATTTGGAACTCTTGGAGGATTTGTTTGGAAACAGGATTTCTGCATATAACGCTAGACAGAAGAATTCTCAGTAACTTATTTGGGTTGCAGGTGTTCAACTCACAGAGTTGAACCTTTCTTTAGACAGAGCCGATTTGAAACCCTCTTTCTGTGGAATTTGCAAGTGGAGATTTCAAGCGCTTTGGGGTCAATGGTAGAAAAGGAAATATATTCGTGTAAAAAGTAGAGAGAATCATTCTCAGCAACCACTTTGTGATGTGTTCCTTCCACTCACAGAGTTTAACCTTTCTTTTCATAGAGCAGTTTGGAAACACTCTGTTTGTAAAGTCTGCAACTGGATATTTGGACCTCTTTGAGAATTTCGTTGGAAACGGGATTTCTGCATGTAATGCTTGACAGAAGAATTCTCAGTAACTTCTTTAGGTTGCGTGTGTTCAACTCACAGAGTTCCTTTAAACAGAGCAGATTTGAAATCCTCTTTTTGTGGAAATTGCAAGTGGAGATTTCAAGCCCTTTGGTGCCAATGGTAGAAAAGGAAATATCTTCGTATAAAAAGTAAAGAGAATCATTCTCAGCAACCACTTTGTGATGTGTGCCTTCCACTCACAGAGTTTAACCTTTCTTTTCATAGAGCAGTTTGGAAACACTCAGTTTAAAAAGTCTGCAAGTGGATATTTGGACCTCTTTGGGGATTTCGTTGGAAACGGGTTTTCTGCACATAACGCTAGACTGAAGGATTCTCAATAACTTCTTTGGGTTGTGTGTGTTCAACTCACAGAGTTGAACCTTCCTTTTGACAGAGCATATTTGAAACCCTCTTTTCGTAGAAATTGCAAGTATAGATTTCAAGAGATTTGTGGCCAAAGGTATAAAAGGAAATGTCCTCGTATACAATGTAGAGAGAATCTTTCTCAGAAAACACTTTGTGATGTGTGCATTCCACTCACAGAGTTTAACCTTTGTTTTCATACCGCAGTTTGGAAACACTCTGTTTGTAAGGTTTGCAAGTGGATATTTGGACCTCTTTGAGGATTTCATTGGAAACTTGATTTCTGCATATAACGCTAGACAGAAGAGTTCTCAGTAACTTCTTTGGGTTGCGTGTGTTCAACTCACAGAGTTGAACCTTCCTTTAGACAGAGCAGATTTGAAACAATCTTTTTGGGGAATTTGCAAGTGGAGATTTCAAGTGCTTTCAGGCCAATGGAAGAAAAGGAAATATCTTCATATAAAAACTAGACAGAATCATTCTCAGAAACCACTTTGTGATGTGTGCATTCCACTCACAGCGTTTAACCTTTCTTTTCATAGAGCAGTTTGGAAACACTCTGTTTGTAAAGTCTGCAAGTTGATATTTGTACCTCTTTGAGGATTTCGTTGGAAACGGGATTTCTGCATATAACGCTACGTAGAAGAATTCTCAGTAACTTCTTTGGGTTGCGTGTGTTCAACTCACAGAGTTGAACCTTCCTTTAGACAGAGCAGATTTGAAACCCTCTTTTCTTAGAAACTGCAATTGGAGATTTCAAGCGCTCTGGGGCCAATGGTATAAAAGGAAATATCTTCATATAAAATGAAGAGAGAATCAGTCTCAGAAACCACTTTGTGATGTGTGCGTTCCAGTCACAGAGGTTAACCTTTATTTTCAGACAGCAGTTTGGAAACACTCTGTTTGTAAGGTCTGCAAGTGGATATTTGGACCTCTTAGAGGATTTCGTTGGAAACGGGATTTCTGCATAGAACGCTAGACAGAAGAATTCTCAGTAACTTCTTTGGGTTGCGTGTGTTCAACTCAGAGAGTTGAACCTTCCTTTAGACAGAGGAGATTTGAAGCCCTCTTTTTGCGGAATTTGCAAGTGGAGATTTCAAGCGCTTCGGGGCCAATGGTAGAAAAGGAAATATCTTCGTATAAAAACTAGAGAGAATCATTCTCAGCAACCACTGTGTGATGTGTGCCTTCCCCTCACATAGTTTAACCTTTCTTTTCATAGAGCAGTTTGGAAACACTCTGTTTGTAAAGTCTGCAAGTGGATATTTGGACCTCTTTGAGGATTTCACTGGAATCGTAATTTCTGCATATAACCCCAGAGAGAAGAACTCTCAGTGACTTCTCTGGGTTGCGTGTGTTCAACTCACAGACTTGAACCTTCCTTTAGACATAGCAGATTTGAAACCCTCTTTTTGTGCAATTTGCAAGTGGAGGTTTCAAGCGCTTTGAGTCCAGTGGTAGAAAAGGAAATATCTTCATATAAAAACTAGAGAGAATCGTTCTCAGCAACCACTTTGTGATGTGTGCGTTCCATTCACAGAGTTTAACCTTCTTTTTCATAGAGCAGTTTGGAAACACTCTGTTTGTAAAGTCTGCAAGTGGATATTTGGACCTCTTAGAGGATTTCGTTGGAAACAGGATTTCTGCATATAACGCTAGACAGAAGAATTCTCAGTAACTTCTTTGGGTTGTGTGTGTTCAACTCACAGTGTTGAACCTTCCTTTAGACAGTGCAGATTTGCAACCCTCTTTCTGTGGAATTTGCAAGTGGACATTTCAAGCGCTTTGGGGCCAAACGAAGAAAAGGAAATATCTGCGTCTAGAAACTGGAGAGAATCATTCTCAGCAACCACTTTGTGATGGGTGCGTTCCACTCACAGAGTTTAACCTTTCTTTTCATAGAGCAGTTAGGAAACACTCTGTTTGTAAAGTCTGCAAGTGGATATTTGGACCTCTTTGAGGATTTCGTTGGAAACGGGATTTCTGCATATAGCTCTAGACAGAAGAATTCTCAGTAACTTATTTGGGTTGCAGGTGTTCAACTCACAGAGTTGAACCTTCCTTTAGACAGAGCCGTTTTGAAACCCTCTTTTTGTGGAATTTGCAAGTGGAGATTTCAAGCGCTTTGGGGCCAATGGCAGAAAAGGTAATATCTTCGTATAAAAAGTAAAGAGAATCATTCTCAGCAACCACTTTGTGATGTGTGCCTTCCACTAACAGAGTTTAACCTTTATTTTCATAGAGCAGTTTGGAAACACTCAGTTTATAAAGTCTGCAAGTGGATATTTGGACTTCTTTGGGGATTTCATTGGAAACGGGTTTTCTGCACATAACGCTAGACTGAAGGATTCTCAATAACTTCTTTGGGTTGTGTGTGTTCAACTCACAGAGTTGAACCTTCCTTTAGACAGAGCATATTTGAAACCCTCTTTTCGTAGAAATTGCAAGTATAGATTTCAAGAGATATGTGGCCAAATGTATAAAAGGAAATGTCCTCGTATACAATGTAGAGAGAAACTTTCTCAGAAACCACTTTGTGATGTGTGCATTAAACTCACAGAGTTTAACCTTTGTTTTCATACCGCAGTTTGGAAACATTCTGTTTGCAAGGTTTGCAAGTGGATATTTGGACTTCTTTGAGGATTTCATTGGAAACTTGATTTCTGCATATAACGCTAGACAGAAGAGTTCTCAGTAACTTCTTTGGGTTGCGTGTGTTCAACTCACAGAGTTGAACCTTCCTTTAGACAGAGTAGATTTGAAACAATCTTTTTGTGGAATTTGCAGGTGGAGATTTCAAGAGCTTTCGGGCCAATGGTAGAAAAGGAAATATCTTCATATAAAAACTAGACAGAATCATTCTCAGAAACCACTCTGTGATGTGTGCATTCCACTCACAGCGTTTAACCTTTCTTTTCATAGAGCAGTTTGGAAACACTCTGTTTGTAAAGTCTGCAAGTGGATATTTGTACCTCTTTGAGGATTTCGTTGGAAACGGGATTTCTGCATATAACGCTACGTAGAAGAGCTCAGTAACTTCTTTGGGTTGCGTGTGTTCAACTCACAGAGTTGAACCTTCCTTTAGACAGAGCAGATTTGAAACCCTCTTTTCATAGAAACTGCAATTGGAGATTTCAAGCGCTCTGGTGCCAATGGTATAAAAGGAAATATCTTCGTATAAAAACTAGAGAGAATCATTCTCAGCAACCACTTTGTGATGTGTGCCTTCCCCTCACATAGTTTAACCTTTCTTTCCATAGAGCAGTTTGGAAACACTCTGTTTGTAAAGTTTGCAAGTGGATATTTGGACCTCTTTGAGGATTTCACTGGAAACGTGATTTCTGCATATCACGCTAGACAGAAGAACTCTCAGTGACTTCTCTGGGTTGCGTGTGTTCAACTCACAGACTTGAACCTTCCTTTAGACAGAGCAGATCAGAAACCCTCTTTTCGCAGAAATTGCAATTGGAGATTTTAAGCGCTTTGGGGCCAATTTTGGAAAAGGAAATATCTTCGTATAAAAACCAGAGAGAATCATTCTCTACAACCACTTTGTGATACGTGCGTGCCACTCACAGAGTTTAACCTTTCTTTTCATAGAGCAGTTTGGAAACACTCTGTAAAATTTGCAAGTGGATATTTCTACCTCTTTGAGGATTTCGTTGAAAACGTGATTTCCGCATATAACGCTATATAGAAGATTTCTCAGTAACTTCTTTGGGTTGCGTGTGTTCAACTCACAGAGTTGAACCTTCCTTTAGACACAGCAGATTAGAAACCCTCTTTTCGTAGAAATTGCAATTGGAGATTTTAAGCGCTCTGGGGCCAATGGTATAAAAGGAAATATCTTCGTATAAAATGTAGAGAGAATCATTCTCAGAAGCCACTTTGTGATGTGCACTTTCCACTCACAGAGGTTAACCTTTATTTTCACACAGCAGTTTGGAAACACTCTGTTTGTAAGGTCTGCAAGTGGGTATTTGGACCTCTTTGAGGATTTCGTTGGAATCGGGATTTCTCCATATAACGCTAGACAGAAGAATTCTCAGTAACTTCTTTGGGTTGCGTGTGTTCAACTCACAGAGCTGAACCTTCCTTTAGACAGAGCAGATTTGAAACCCTCTTTTTGTGGAATTTGCATGTGGAGATTTCAAGCGCTTCGGGGCGAATGGTAGAAAAGGAAATATCTTCGTATAAAATCTAGAGAGAATCATTCTCAGCAACCACTTTGTGATGTGTGCATTCCACTCACATAGTTTAACCTTTCTTCTCATAGAGCAGTTTGGAAACACTCTGTTTGTAAAATCTGAAAGGGGATACTTGGACGTCTAAGAGGATTTCGTTGGAAACGGGATTTCGGCATATAACTCTAGACAGAAGAATTCTCAGTAACTTCTTTGGGTTGCGTGTGTTCAACTCACAGAGTTGAACCTTCCTTTAGACAGAGGAGATTTGAAACCCTCTTTTCGTAGAAACTGCAATTGGAGATTTCAAGCGCTCTGGGGCCAATGGTATAAAAGGAAATATCTTCATATAAAATGTAGAGAGAATCATTCTCAGCAACCACTTTGAGAAGTGTGCGTTTCACTCACAGAGTTTAACCTTTCTTTTCATAGAGCAGTTTGGCACACTCTGTTTGTAAAGTCTGCAAGTGGACATTTGGACCTCTTTGAGGATTTCTTTGGAAACGGGATTTCTGCATATAACGCTAGACAGAAGAATTCTCAGTAACTTCTTTGGGTTGCGAGTGTTCAACTCACAGAGTTGAACCTTCCTTTAGACAGAGCAGGTTTGAAACAATCTTTTTGTGGAATTTGTATGTGGAGATTTCAAGCGCTTTAGGGACAATGGTAGAAAAGGAAATATCTTCGTATAAAAAATAGAGAGAATCATTCTCAGCAACAACTTTGAGATGTGTGCGTTCCACTCACAGAGTTTAACCTTTCTTTTCATAGAGCAGTTTGGAAACACTCCGTTTGTAAAGTCTGCAAGTGGATATTTGGACCTCTTCGAGGATTTCGTTGGAAACGGGATTTCTGCATATAACGCTACATAGAAGAATTCTCAGTAACTTCTTTGGGTTCCGTGTGTTCAACTCACAGAGATGAACCTTCGTTTAGACAGTGCTGATTTGAAACCCACTTTTTGTGGAAATTGCAAGTGTAGATTTCAAGCGCTTTGGGGACAGTGGTAGAAAAGGAAATATCTTCGTATAAAAAGTAGAGACAATCATTCTCAGCAACCACTTTGTGATGTGTGCCTTCCACTCTCAGAGTTTAACCTTTCTTTTCATAGAGCTGTTTGGAAACACTGTTTGAGAAGTTTGCAAGTGGATATTTGGACCACTTTGAAGATTTCTTTGGAAACCGGATTTGTGCATATAACGCTAGACAGAAGAACTCTCAGTGACTTCTCTGGGTTGCATGTGTTCAACTCACAGACTTGAACCTTCCTTTAGACATAGCAGATTTGAAACCCTCTTTTTGTGCAATTTGCAATTGGAGGTTTCAAGCGCTTTGAGGCCAGTGGTAGAAAAGGAAATATCTTCGTATAAAAACTAGAGAGAATCATTCTCTACAACCACTTTGTGATATGTGCATTCCACTCACAGAGTTTAACCTTTCTTTCCATAGAGCAGTTTGGAAACACTCTGGTTGTGAACTCTGCAAGTGGATATTTGGACCTCTTTGAGGATTTCATTGGAAACGGGATTTCTGCACATAACGCTGGACAGAAGAATTCTCAGTAACTTTTTTGGGTTGTGTGTGTTCAAATCACAGATTTGAACCTACCTTTAGACAGAGCAGATTTGACACCCTGTTTTTGTGGGATTTGAAGGTGGAGATTTCAAGTGCTTTGGGGCCAATGGTAGAAAAGGAAATATCTTCGTATAAAAAGTATAGAGAATCATTCTCAGCAACCACTTTGTGATGTGTGCATTCCACTCACAGAGTTTAACCTTTGTTTTCATACCGCAGTTTGGAAACACTCTGTTTGTAAGATCTGCAAGTGGATATTTGGACGTCTTTGAGGATTTCGTTGGAAACGGGATTTTTGCATATAACGATAGACAGAAGAATTCTCAGTTAATTTTTTTGGGTTGCGGGTGTTCAACTCACAGAGTTGAACGTTCCTTTAGACAGAGCCGATCTGAAAGCTCTTTTTGTGAAATTTGAAAGTGGAGATTTCAAGCGCTTTTGGGCCAATGGTAGAAAAGGAAATATCTTCATATAAAATGTAGAGAGAATCATTCTCAGCAACCACTTGGTGATGGGTGCGTTACACTCACAGAGTTTAACTTTTCTTTTCATAGAGCAGTTTGGAAACACTCTGTTTGTAAAGTCTGCCAGTGGATATTTGGACCTCTTTGAGGAATTCGTTGGAAAAGATATTCCTGCATATAACGCTAGACAGAAGAATTCTCAGTAACTTCTTTGGGCTGCGTGTGTTCAACTCACAGAGTTGAACCTTCCTTTAGACAGAGCAGATTTGAAATCCCTTTTTGTGGAATTTGAAATTGGAGATTTGAAGCGCTTTGGGGCCAATGGTTGAAAAGGAAATATCTTCGTATAAAAATTAGAGAGAATCATTCTCAGCAAACACTTGGTGATGTGTGCGTTCCACTCACAGAGTTTAACCTTTCTTTTCATAGAGCAGTTTGGAAACACTCAGTTTGTAAAGTCTGCAAGTGGATATTTGGACCTCCTTGAGGATTTCATTGGAAACGGGATTTCTGCATGTAAGGCTAGACAGAAGAATTCTCAGTAAGTCCTTTGGGCTGCTTGTGTTCAACTCACAGAGTTGAACCTTCTTTAGACAGAGCAGATTTGAAACCCTGCTTTTGTGGGATTTGAAGGTGGAGATTTCAAGTGCTTTGGGGCCAATGGTAGAAAAGGAAATATCTTCGTATAAAAAGTAGAGAGAATCATTCTCAGCAACCACTTTGTGATGTGTGCGTTCCACTCACAGAGTGTAACCTTTCTCTTCATAGAGCAGTTTGGAAACACTCTGTTTGTAAAGTCTGCAAGTGGATATTTGGACCTCTTTGAGGATTTCTTTGGAAAGGGGATTTCTGCATATAACGCCAGACAGAAGAATTCTCAGTAACTTCTTTGGGCTTCGTGTGTTCAACTCATAGAGTTGAACCTTCCTTTAGACAGAGCAGATTTGAAACCCTCTTTTTGTGGCATTTGCAGGGGGAGATTTCCAGCGTTTTGGGGCCAAAGTTAGAAAAGCTAATATCTTCGAATAAAAATTAGACACAATCATTCTCAGCAACCGCTTTGTGATGTGTGCGTTCCACTCACAGATTTTAACCTTTCTTTTCATAGAGCAGTTTGGAAACACTCTGTTTGTAAAATCTGCAAGTGGATATTTGGATCTCATTGAGGATTTCTTTGGAAACGGGTTTTCTGCATATAATGCTGGACAGAAAAATTATCAGTAACTTTTTTGCGCTGCATGTGTTTAACTCACAGAGTTGAAGCTTCCTTTTGACAGAGCAGATTTGAAACCCTCTTTTGTGGAATTTGCAAGTGGAGATTTCATGGGCTTTGGGGCCAAAGGTAGACAAGGAAATATCTTCGTATAAAAAGTAGAGAGAATCATTATCAGCAACCACTCTGTGATGAGTGCGTTCCACTCACAGAGTTTCACTTTTCTTTTCATAGAGCAGTTTGGAAACACTCTGTTTGTAAAGTCTGCAAGTGGATATTTGGACCTCTTTGAGGATTTCGTTGGAAATGGGATATCTGCATATAACGCTAGACCGAGGAATTCACAGTACCTTCTTTGGGCTGCGTGTGTTCAACTCACAGAGTTGAAGTTTCCTTTTGACAGAGCAGATTTGAAACCCTGTTTTTGTGGAATTTGCAAGTGGAGATTTCAAGCGCTTTGGGGCCAAATGTAGAAAAGTAAATATCTTCGTATAAAAACTAGAGAGAATCATTCTCAGCAACTACTTTGAGATGTGTGTTTTCCACTCACAGAGTTTAGCCTTTCTTTTCATAGCGCAGTTTGGAAACACTCTGTTTGTAAAGTCTGCAAGTGGATATTTGGACTTCTTTGAGGATTTCGTTGGAAAAGGGATTTCTGCATATAACGCTATGCAGAAGAATTCTCAGTAAGTCATTTGGGCTGCTTGTGTTCAACTCACAGAGTTGAACCTACCTTTAGACAGAGCAGATTTGACACCCTGTTTTTGTGGGATTTGAAGGTGGAGATTTCAAGTGCTTTGGGGCCAATGGTAAAAAAGGAAATATCTTCGTATAAAAAGTATAGAGAATCATTCTCAGCAACCACTTTGTGATGTGTGCATTCCACTCACAGAGTTTAACCTTTCTCTTCATAGAGCAGTTTGGAAACACTCTGTTTGTTAAGTCTGCAAGTGGATATTTGGACCTCTTTGAGGAATTCTTTGGAAAGGGGATTTCTGCATATAACGCCAGACAGAAGAATTCTCAGTAACTACTTTGGGCTTCGTGTCTTCAGCACATAGAGTTGAACCTTCCTTTAGACAGTGCAGATTTTTAAACCTCTTTTTGTGGAATTTGCAGGTGGAGATTTCCAGTGTTTTGTGGCCAAAGGTAGAAAAGCTAATATGTTCGAATAAAAAGTAGACAGAATCATTCTCAGCTACCACTTTGTGATGTGTGCGTTCTACTCACAGAGTTTAACCTTTCTTTTCATAGAGCAGTTTGGAAACACTCTGTTTGTAAATTCTCAAGTGGATATTTCGATATTTGGACCTCAATGAGGATTTCTTTGGAAACGGGTTTTCTGCATATAACGCTGGATAGAAAAATTATCAGTAACTTCTTTGGGCTGCGTGTGTTTAACTCACATAGTTGAACCTTCCTTTCGGCAGAGCAGATGTGAAACCCTCTTTTTGTGGAATTTGCAAGTGGAGATTTCATGCGATTAGGGGCCAAAGGTAGACAAGGAAATATCTTCGTATAAAAACTAGAGAGAATCATTCTCAGCAACCACTCTGTGATGAGTGCGTTCCACTCACAGTGTTTAACCTTTCTTTTCATAGAGCAGTTTGGAAACACTCTGTTTGCAAAGTCTGCAAGTGGTTATTTGGACCTCTTTGAGGATTTCGTTGGAAACGGGATTTCTGCATATAAGGCTAGACAGAAGAATTCTCAGTAACTCCTTTGGGCTGAGTGTGTTCAACTCACAGAGTTGAACCTTCCTTTCGACAGAGCAGGTTTGAAACCCTCTTTTTGTGGAATTTGTAAGTGGATATTTCAATCACTTTGGGGCCAATGGGAGAAATGGAAATATCTTCGTATAAACACTAGAGAGAATCATTCTCAGCAACCACTTGGTGATGTGTGCGTTCCACTCACAGAGTTTCAGTTTTCTTTTCATAGAGCAGTTTGGAAACACTCTGTTTATAAAATCTGCAATTGGATATTTGGACCTCTTTGAGGATTTCGTTGGAAACGGGATTTCTGCATATAACGCTAGACCGAGGAATTCACAGTAACTTCTTTGGGCTGCGTGTGTTCAACTCACAGAGTTGAAGTTTCCTTTCGACAGAGCGGATATGAAACCCTGTTTTTGTGGAATTTGCAAGTGGAGATTTCAAGCGCTTTGGGGCCAAATGTAGAAAAGTAAATATCTTCGTATAAAAACTAGAGAGAATCATTCTCAGCAACCACTTTGAGATGTGTGTTTTCCACTCACAGAGTTTAGCCTTTCTTCTCATAGCGCAGTTTGGAAACACTCTGAGTGTAAAGTCTGCAAGTGGGTATTTGGACTTCTTTGAGGATTTCGTTGGAAACGGGATTTCTGCATATAACGCTAGACCGAAGAATTCTCAGTAACTTCTTGGGGCTGCGTGTGTTCAACTCACAGAGTTGAAACTTCCTTTAGACAGAGCAGATTTGAAACCCTCTTTTTGTGGAATTTTCAAGTGGAGATTTCGAGTTTTTGGGGCCAATGGTAGAAAAGGAAATATCTTCGTACAAAAACTAGAGAGAATCATTCTCAGCAACCAGTTTGTGATGTGTGCGTTCCACTCACAGAGTTTAAGCTTTCTTTTCATACAGCAGTTTGGAAACACTCTGTTTGTAAAGTCTGCAAGTGGCTATTTGGAAGTATTTGAGGATTTCGTTGGAAACGGGATTCCTGCATATAACGCTAGACAGAAGAATTCTCAGTAACTTCTTTGGGCTGCGTGTGTTCAACTCACAGAGTTGTACTTTCTTTTGGACAGAGCAGATTTGAAACCCTCTTTTTTTGAATTTGCAAGTGGAGATTTCAAGCGCTTTGGGGCCAACGGTAGAAAAGGAAATATCTTTGTATAAAAACTAGAGAGAATCATTCTCAGCAAACACTTGGTGATGTGTGCGTTCCACTCAAAGGGTTTAACGTTTCTTTTCATAGAGCAATTTGGAAACACTCTGTTTGTAAAGTCTGCAAGCGGATATTTGGACCTCTTCGAGGATTTCGCTAGAAACGGGATTTCTGCATATAACGCTAGACAGAGGAATTCTCAGTAACTTCTTAGGGCTGCGTGTGTTCAACTCACAGAGTTGAACTTTCCTTTAGACAGAGCAGATTTGAATCCCTCTTTTCGTAGAAATTGCAAGTGGAGATTTCAAGAGCTTTGGGGCCAATTGTAGAAAAGAAAATATCTTCGTATAAAAAGAAGAGAGAATCATTCTCAGCAACCACTTTGTGATGTGTGCGTTCCACTCACAGAGTTTAACCTTTCTCTTCATAGAGCAGTTTGGAAACACTCTGTTTGTAAAGTCTGCAAGTGGCTATTTAGAAGTATTTGAGGATTTCATTGGAAACGGGATTTCTGCATATAACGCTAGACAGAAGAATTCTCAGTAACTCCTTTGGGCAGCGTGTGTTCAACTCACAGAGTTGTACTTTCTTTTGGACAGAGCAGATTTGAAACCCTCTTTTTGTGGAATTTGCAAGTGGAGATTTCAAGCGCTTTGGGGCCAATGGTAGAAAAGGAATATCTTCGCATAAAAACTAGAGAGAATCATTCTCAGCAAACACTTGGTGATGTGTGCGTTCCACTCAAAGGGTTTAACGTTTCTTTTCATAGAGCAGTTTGGAAACACTCTGTTTGTAAAGTCTGAAGGGAATATTTGGACCTCTTAGAGGACTTCGCAAGAAACGGGTTTTCTGCATATAACACTAGACAGAGGAATTCTCAGTAACTTTGTAGGGCTGCATGTGTTCAACTCACAGAGTTGAACCTTCCTTTTGACAGAGCAGATTTGTAACCTCTTTTTGTGGAATTTGCAAGTGGACATTTCAAGCGATTTGGTGCCAATGGTAGAAAAGGGAATATCTTCGTATAAAAACTAGAGAGAATCATTCTCAGCAACCACTTTGTGATGTGTGCGTTCGACTCACAGAGTTTAACCTTTCTCCTCATAGAGCAGTTTGGAAACACTGTGTTTGTAAAGTCTGCAAGTGGATATTTGGACCTATTTGAGGATTTAGTTGGAAAAGGGATTTACGCATATAACGCTAGACAGAAGAATTCTCAGTAACTTCTTTGGGCTGCATGTGTTCAACTCACAGAGTTGAAACTTCCTTTAGACAGAGCAGATTTGAAACCCTCTTTTTGTGGAATTTGCAAGTGGAGATTTCAAGCGCTTTGGGGCCAATGGTAGAAAAGCTAATATCTTCATATTAAAACTAGAGAGAATCATTCTCAGCAACCACTTTGTGATGTGTGTTTTCCACTCACAGAGTTTCACATTTGTTTTCATAGCGCAGTTTGGAAACACTGAGTTTGTAAGTCTGCAAGTGGATATTTGGACCTCTTTGAGGATTTTGCTGGAAATGGGATTTCTGCATATAACGCTAGACAGAGGAATTCTCAGTAACTTCTTTGGGCTGAGTGTGTTCAACTCACGGAGTTGAACCTTCCTTTCGACAGAGCAGATTTGAAACCCTCTTTTTGTGGTATTTGCAATTGGAGATTTCATGCGCTTTGGGGCCAATGGTAGAAAAGGAAATATTTTCATATAAAAACTAGAGAGAATCATTCTCACCAACCACTTGGTGGTGGGTGCGTTACACTCACAGAGTTTATCTTTTCTTTTCATAGAGCAGTTTGGAAACACTCTGTTTGTAAAGTCTGCAAATGGATATTAGGACCTCTTTGAGGATTTCTTTGGAAAAATTATTCCTGCATATAACGCTAGACAGAAGAATTCTCAGTAACTTCTTTGGGCTGCGTGTGTTCAACTCACAGAGTTGAACCTTCCTTTAGACAGAGCAGATTAGAAATCCTCTTTTTGTGGAATTTGAAAGTGGAGATTTCAAGTGCTTTGGGGCCAATCGTTGAAAAGGAAATATCTTCGTATAAAAAGTAGAGAGAATCATTCTCAGCAAACACTTGGTGATGTGTGCGTTCCACTCACAGAGTTTAACCTTTCTTTTCATAGAGCAGTTTGGAAACACTCAGTTTGTAAAGTCTGCAAGTGGATATTTGGACCTCCTTGAGGATTTCATTGGAAACGGGATTTCTGCATGTAAGGCTAGACAGAAGAATTCTCAGTAAGTCCTTTGGGCTGCTTGTGTTCAACTCACAGAGTTGAACCTTCTTTAGACAGAGCAGATTTGAAACCCTGCTTTTGTGGGATTTGAAGGTGGAGATTTCAAGTGCTTTGGGGCCAATGGTAGAAAAGGAAATATCTTCGTATAAAAAGTAGAGAGAATCATTCTCAGCAACCACTTTGTGATGTGTGCGTTCCACTCAGAGAGTGTAACCTTTCTCTTCATAGAGCAGTTTGGAAACACTCTGTTTGTAAAGTCTGCAAGTGGATATTTGGACCTCTTTGAGGATTTCTTTGGAAAGGGGATTTCTGCATATAACACCAGACAGAAGAATTCTCAGTAACTTCTTTGGGCTTCGTGTGTTCAACTCATAGAGTTGAACCTTCCTTTAGACAGAGCAGATTTGAAACCCTCTTTTTGTGGCATTTGCAGGGGGAGATTTCCAGCGTTTTGGGGCCAAAGTTAGAAAAGCTAATATCTTCGAATAAAAATTAGACACAATCATTCTCAGCAACCGCTTTGTGATGTGTGCGTTCCACTCACAGATTTTAACCTTTCTTTTCATAGAGCAGTTTGGAAACACTCTGTTTGTAAAATCTGCAAGTGGATATTTGGATCTCATTGAGGATTTCTTTGGAAACGGGTTTTCTGCATATAATGCTGGACAGAAAAATTATCAGTAACTTTTTTGGGCTGCATGTGTTTAACTCACAGAGTTGAAGCTTCCTTTAGACAGAGCAGATTTGAAACCCTCTTTTGTGGAATTTGCAAGTGGAGATTTCATGGGCTTTGGGGCCAAAGGTAGACAAGGAAATATCTTCGTATAAAAAGTAGAGAGAATCATTATCAGCAACCACTCTGTGATGAGTGCGTTCCACTCACAGAGTTTCACTTTTCTTTTCATAGAGCAGTTTGGAAACACTCTGTTTGTAAAGTCTGCAAGTGGATATTTGGACCTCTTTGAGGATTTCGTTGGAAATGGGATATCTGCATATAACGCTAGACCGAGGAATTCACAGTACCTTCTTTGGGCTGCGTGTGTTCAACTCACAGAGTTGAAGTTTCCTTTTGACAGAGCAGATTTGAAACCCTGTTTTTGTGGAATTTGCAAGTGGAGATTTCAAGCGCTTTGGGGCCAAATGTAGAAAAGTAAATATCTTCGTATAAAAACTAGAGAGAATCATTCTCAGCAACTACTTTGAGATGTGTGTTTTCCACTCACAGAGTTTAGCCTTTCTTTTCATAGCGCAGTTTGGAAACACTCTGTTTGTAAAGTCTGCAAGTGGATATTTGGACTTCTTTGAGGATTTCGTTGGAAAAGGGATTTCTGCATATAACGCTATGCAGAAGAATTCTCAGTAAGTCATTTGGGCTGCTTGTGTTCAACTCACAGAGTTGAACCTACCTTTAGACAGAGCAGATTTGACACCCTGTTTTTGTGGGATTTGAAGGTGGAGATTTCAAGTGCTTTGGGGCCAATGGTAAAAAAGGAAATATCTTCGTATAAAAAGTATAGAGAATCATTCTCAGCAACCACTTTGTGATGTGTGCATTCCACTCACAGAGTTTAACCTTTCTCTTCATAGAGCAGTTTGGAAACACTCTGTTTGTTAAGTCTGCAAGTGGATATTTGGACCTCTTTGAGGAATTCTTTGGAAAGGGGATTTCTGCATATAATGCCAGACAGAAGAATTCTCAGTAACTACTTTGGGCTTCGTGTCTTCAGCACATAGAGTTGAACCTTCCTTTAGACAGTGCAGATTTTTAAACCTCTTTTTGTGGAATTTGCAGGTGGAGATTTCCAGTGTTTTGTGGCCAAAGGTAGAAAAGCTAATATGTTCGAATAAAAAGTAGACAGAATCATTCTCAGCTACCACTTTGTGATGTGTGCGTTCTACTCACAGAGTTTAACCTTTCTTTTCATAGAGCAGTTTGGAAACACTCTGTTTGTAAATTCTCAAGTGGATATTTCGATATTTGGACCTCAATGAGGATTTCTTTGGAAACGGGTTTTCTGCATATAACGCTGGATAGAAAAATTATCAGTAACTTCTTTGGGCTGCGTGTGTTTAACTCACATAGTTGAACCTTCCTTTCGGCAGAGCAGATGTGAAACCCTCTTTTTGTGGAATTTGCAAGTGGAGATTTCATGCGATTAGGGGCCAAAGGTAGACAAGGAAATATCTTCGTATAAAAACTAGAGAGAATCATTCTCAGCAACCACTCTGTGATGAGTGCGTTCCACTCACAGTGTTTAACCTTTCTTTTCATAGAGCAGTTTGGAAACACTCTGTTTGCAAAGTCTGCAAGTGGTTATTTGGACCTCTTTGAGGATTTCGTTGGAAACGGGATTTCTGCATATAAGGCTAGACAGAAGAATTCTCAGTAACTCCTTTGGGCTGAGTGTGTTCAACTCACAGAGTTGAACCTTCCTTTCGACAGAGCAGGTTTGAAACCCTCTTTTTGTGGAATTTGTAAGTGGATATTTCAATCACTTTGGGGCCAATGGGAGAAATGGAAATATCTTCGTATAAACACTAGAGAGAATCATTCTCAGCAACCACTTGGTGATGTGTGCGTTCCACTCACAGAGTTTCAGTTTTCTTTTCATAGAGCAGTTTGGAAACACTCTGTTTATAAAATCTGCAATTGGATATTTGGACCTCTTTGAGGATTTCGTTGGAAACGGGATTTCTGCATATAATGCTAGACCGAGGAATTCACAGTAACTTCTTTGGGCTGCGTGTGTTCAACTCACAGAGTTGAAGTTTCCTTTCGACAGAGCGGATATGAAACCCTGTTTTTGTGGAATTTGCAAGTGGAGATTTCAAGCGCTTTGGGGCCAAATGTAGAAAAGTAAATATCTTCGTATAAAAACTAGAGAGAATCATTCTCAGCAACCACTTTGAGATGTGTGTTTTCCACTCACAGAGTTTAGCCTTTCTTCTCATAGCGCAGTTTGGAAACACTCTGAGTGTAAAGTCTGCAAGTGGGTATTTGGACTTCTTTGAGGATTTCGTTGGAAACGGGATTTCTGCATATAACGCTAGACCGAAGAATTCTCAGTAACTTCTTGGGGCTGCGTGTGTTCAACTCACAGAGTTGAAACTTCCTTTAGACAGAGCAGATTTGAAACCCTCTTTTTGTGGAATTTTCAAGTGGAGATTTCGAGTTTTTGGGGCCAATGGTAGAAAAGGAAATATCTTCGTACAAAAACTAGAGAGAATCATTCTCAGCAACCAGTTTGTGATGTGTGCGTTCCACTCACAGAGTTTAAGCTTTCTTTTCATACAGCAGTTTGGAAACACTCTGTTTGTAAAGTCTGCAAGTGGCTATTTGGAAGTATTTGAGGATTTCGTTGGAAACGGGATTCCTGCATATAACGCTAGACAGAAGAATTCTCAGTAACTTCTTTGGGCTGCGTGTGTTCAACTCACAGAGTTGTACTTTCTTTTGGACAGAGCAGATTTGAAACCCTCTTTTGTTGAATTTGCAAGTGGAGATTTCAAGCGCTTTGGGGCCAACGGTAGAAAAGGAAATATCTTTGTATAAAAACTAGAGAGAATCATTCTCAGCAAACACTTGGTGATGTGTGCGTTCCACTCAAAGGGTTTAACGTTTCTTTTCATAGAGCAATTTGGAAACACTCTGTTTGTAAAGTCTGCAAGCGGATATTTGGACCTCTTCGAGGATTTCGCTAGAAACGGGATTTCTGCATATAACGCTAGACAGAGGAATTCTCAGTAACTTCTTAGGGCTGCGTGTGTTCAACTCACAGAGTTGAACTTTCCTTTAGACAGAGCAGATTTGAATCCCTCTTTTCGTAGAAATTGCAAGTGGAGATTTCAAGAGCTTTGGGGCCAATTGTAGAAAAGAAAATATCTTCGTATAAAAAGAAGAGAGAATCATTCTCAGCAACCACTTTGTGATGTGTGCGTTCCACTCACAGAGTTTAACCTTTCTCTTCATAGAGCAGTTTGGAAACACTCTGTTTGTAAAGTCTGCAAGTGGCTATTTAGAAGTATTTGAGGATTTCATTGGAAACGGGATTTCTGCATATAACGCTAGACAGAAGAATTCTCAGTAACTCCTTTGGGCAGCGTGTGTTCAACTCACAGAGTTGTACTTTCTTTTGGACAGAGCAGATTTGAAACCCTCTTTTTGTGGAATTTGCAAGTGGAGATTTCAAGCGCTTTGGGGCCAATGGTAGAAAAGGAATATCTTCGCATAAAAACTAGAGAGAATCATTCTCAGCAAACACTTGGTGATGTGTGCGTTCCACTCAAAGGGTTTAACGTTTCTTTTCATAGAGCAGTTTGGAAACACTCTATTTGTAAAGTCTGAAGGGAATATTTGGACCTCTTAGAGGACTTCGCAAGAAACGGGTTTTCTGCATATAACACTAGACAGAGGAATTCTCAGTAACTTTGTAGGGCTGCATGTGTTCAACTCACAGAGTTGAACCTTCCTTTTGACAGAGCAGATTTGTAACCTCTTTTTGTGGAATTTGCAAGTGGACATTTCAAGCGATTTGGTGCCAATGGTAGAAAAGGGAATATCTTCGTATAAAAACTAGAGAGAATCATTCTCAGCAACCACTTTGTGATGTGTGCGTTCGACTCACAGAGTTTAACCTTTCTCCTCATAGAGCAGTTTGGAAACACTGTGTTTGTAAAGTCTGCAAGTGGATATTTGGACCTATTTGAGGATTTAGTTGGAAAAGGGATTTACGAATATAACGCTAGACAGAAGAATTCTCAGTAACTTCTTTGGGCTGCATGTGTTCAACTCACAGAGTTGAAACTTCCTTTAGACAGAGCAGATTTGAAACCCTCTTTTTGTGGAATTTGCAAGTGGAGATTTCAAGCGCTTTGGGGCCAATGGTAGAAAAGCTAATATCTTCATATTAAAACTAGAGAGAATCATTCTCAGCAACCACTTTGTGATGTGTGTTTTCCACTCACAGAGTTTCACCTTTGTTTTCATAGCGCAGTTTGGAAACACTGAGTTTGTAAAGTCTGCAAGTGGATATTTGGACCTCTTTGAGGATTTTGCTGGAAATGGGATTTCTGCATATAACGCTAGACAGAGGAATTCTCAGTAACTTCTTTGGGCTGAGTGTGTTCAACTCACGGAGTTGAACCTTCCTTTCGACAGAGCAGATTTGAAACCCTCTTTTTGTGGTATTTGCAATTGGAGATTTCATGCGCTTTGGGGCCAATGGTAGAAAAGGAAATATTTTCATATAAAAACTAGAGAGAATCATTCTCACCAACCACTTGGTGGTGGGTGCGTTACACTCACAGAGTTTATCTTTTCTTTTCATAGAGCAGTTTGGAAACACTCTGTTTGTAAAGTCTGCAAATGGATATTAGGACCTCTTTGAGGATTTCTTTGGAAAAATTATTCCTGCATATAACGCTAGACAGAAGAATTCTCAGTAACTTCTTTGGGCTGCGTGTGTTCAACTCACAGAGTTGAACCTTCCTTTAGACAGAGCAGATTAGAAATCCTCTTTTTGTGGAATTTGAAAGTGGAGATTTCAAGTGCTTTGGGGCCAATCGTTGAAAAGGAAATATCTTCGTATAAAAAGTAGAGAGAATCATTCTCAGCAAACACTTGGTGATGTGTGCGTTCCACTCAAAGGGTTTAACGTTTCTTTTCATAGAGCAGTTTGGAAACACTCTGTTTGTAAAGTCTGCAAGTGGATATTTGGACCTCTTCGAGGATTTCGCTAGAAACGGGATTTCTGCATATAACGCTAGACAGAGGAATTCTCAGTAACTTCTTAGGGCTGCGTGTGTTCAACTCACAGAGTTGAACTTTCCTTTTGACAGAGCAGATTTGAATCCCTCTTTTCGTAGAAATTGCAAGTGGAGATTTCAAGAGCTTTGGGGCCAATGGTAGGAAAGGAAATATCTTCGTATAAAAAGAAGAGAGAATCATTCTCAGCAACCACTTTGTGATGTGTGCGTTCCACTCACAGAGTTTAACCTTTCTCTTCATAGAGCAGTTTGGAAACACTCTGTTTGTAAAGTCTGCAAGTGGCTATTTAGGAGTATTTGAGGATTTCATTGGAAACGGGATTTCTGCATATAACGCTAGACAGAAGAATTCTCAGTAACTCCTTTGGGCAGCGTGTGTTCAACTCACAGAGTTGTACTTTCTTTTGGACAGAGCAGATTTGAAACCCTCTTTTTGTGGAATTTGCAAGTGGAGATTTCAAGCGCTTTGGGGCCAATGGTAGAAAAGGAATATCTTCGCATAAAAACTAGAGAGAATCATTCTCAGCAAACACTTGGTGATGTGTGCGTTCCACTCAAAGGGTTTAACGTTTCTTTTCATAGAGCAGTTTGGAAACACTCTGTTTGTAAAGTCTGAAGGGAATATTTGGACCTCTTAGAGGACTTCGCAAGAAACGGGTTTTCTGCATATAACACTAGACAGAGGAATTCTCAGTAACTTTGTAGGGCTGCATGTGTTCAACTCACAGAGTTGAACCTTCCTTTTGACAGAGCAGATTTGTAACCTCTTTTTGTGGAATTTGCAAGTGGACATTTCAAGCGATTTGGTGCCAATGGTAGAAAAGGGAATATCTTCGTATAAAAACTAGAGAGAATCATTCTCAGCAACCACTTTGTGATGTGTGCGTTCGACTCACAGAGTTTAACCTTTCTCCTCATAGAGCAGTTTGGAAACACTGTGTTTGTAAAGTCTGCAAGTGGATATTTGGACCTATTTGAGGATTTAGTTGGAAAAGGGATTTACGAATATAACGCTAGACAGAAGAATTCTCAGTAACTTCTTTGGGCTGCATGTGTTCAACTCACAGAGTTGAAACTTCCTTTAGACAGAGCAGATTTGAAACCCTCTTTTTGTGGAATTTGCAAGTGGAGATTTCAAGCGCTTTGGGGCCAATGGTAGAAAAGCTAATATCTTCATATTAAAACTAGAGAGAATCATTCTCAGCAACCACTTTGTGATGTGTGTTTTCCACTCACAGAGTTTCACCTTTGTTTTCATAGCGCAGTTTGGAAACACTGAGTTTGTAAAGTCTGCAAGTGGATATTTGGACCTCTTTGAGGATTTTGCTGGAAATGGGATTTCTGCATATAACGCTAGACAGAGGAATTCTCAGTAACTTCTTTGGGCTGAGTGTGTTCAACTCACGGAGTTGAACCTTCCTTTCGACAGAGCAGATTTGAAACCCTCTTTTTGTGGTATTTGCAATTGGAGATTTCATGCGCTTTGGGGCCAATGGTAGAAAAGGAAATATTTTCATATAAAAACTAGAGAGAATCATTCTCACCAACCACTTGGTGGTGGGTGCGTTACACTCACAGAGTTTATCTTTTCTTTTCATAGAGCAGTTTGGAAACACTCTGTTTGTAAAGTCTGCAAATGGATATTAGGACCTCTTTGAGGATTTCTTTGGAAAAATTATTCCTGCATATAACGCTAGACAGAAGAATTCTCAGTAACTTCTTTGGGCTGCGTGTGTTCAACTCACAGAGTTGAACCTTCCTTTAGACAGAGCAGATTAGAAATCCTCTTTTTGTGGAATTTGAAAGTGGAGATTTCAAGTGCTTTGGGGCCAATCGTTGAAAAGGAAATATCTTCGTATAAAAAGTAGAGAGAATCATTCTCAGCAAACACTTGGTGATGTGTGCGTTCCACTCAAAGGGTTTAACGTTTCTTTTCATAGAGCAGTTTGGAAACACTCTGTTTGTAAAGTCTGCAAGTGGATATTTGGACCTCTTCGAGGATTTCGCTAGAAACGGGATTTCTGCATATAACGCTAGACAGAGGAATTCTCAGTAACTTCTTAGGGCTGCGTGTGTTCAACTCACAGAGTTGAACTTTCCTTTTGACAGAGCAGATTTGAATCCCTCTTTTCGTAGAAATTGCAAGTGGAGATTTCAAGAGCTTTGGGGCCAATGGTAGGAAAGGAAATATCTTCGTATAAAAAGAAGAGAGAATCATTCTCAGCAACCACTTTGTGATGTGTGCGTTCCACTCACAGAGTTTAACCTTTCTCTTCATAGAGCAGTTTGGAAACACTCTGTTTGTAAAGTCTGCAAGTGGCTATTTAGGAGTATTTGAGGATTTCATTGGAAACGGGATTTCTGCATATAACGCTAGACAGAAGAATTCTCAGTAACTCCTTTGGGCAGCGTGTGTTCAACTCACAGAGTTGTACTTTCTTTTGGACAGAGCAGATTTGAAACCCTCTTTTTGTGGAATTTGCAAGTGGAGATTTCAAGCGCTTTGGGGCCAATGGTAGAAAAGGAATATCTTCGCATAAAAACTAGAGAGAATCATTCTCAGCAAACACTTGGTGATGTGTGCGTTCCACTCAAAGGGTTTAACGTTTCTTTTCATAGAGCAGTTTGGAAACACTCTGTTTGTAAAGTCTGAAGGGAATATTTGGACCTCTTAGAGGACTTCGCAAGAAACGGGTTTTCTGCATATAACACTAGACAGAGGAATTCTCAGTAACTTTGTAGGGCTGCATGTGTTCAACTCACAGAGTTGAACCTTCCTTTTGACAGAGCAGATTTGTAACCTCTTTTTGTGGAATTTGCAAGTGGACATTTCAAGCGATTTGGTGCCAATGGTAGAAAAGGGAATATCTTCGTATAAAAACTAGAGAGAATCATTCTCAGCAACCACTTTGTGATGTGTGCGTTCGACTCACAGAGTTTAACCTTTCTCCTCATAGAGCAGTTTGGAAACACTGTGTTTGTAAAGTCTGCAAGTGGATATTTGGACCTATTTGAGGATTTAGTTGGAAAAGGGATTTACGCATATAACGCTAGACAGAAGAATTCTCAGTAACTTCTTTGGGCTGCGTGTGTTCAACTCACAGAGTTGAAACTTCCTTTAGACAGAGCAGATTTGAAACCCTCTTTTTGTGGAATTTGCAAGTGGAGATTTCAAGCGCTTTGGGGCCAATGGTAGAAAAGCTAATATCTTCATATTAAAACTAGAGAGAATCATTCTCAGCAACCACTTTGTGATGTGTGCGTTCTACTCACAGAGTTTCACCTTTCTTTTCATAGAGCAGTTTGGAAACACTCTGTTTGTAAAGTCTGCAAGTGGATATTTGGACCTCTTTGAGGATTTCTTTGGTAACGGGATTTATGCATATAACGCTAGACAGAAGAATTCTCAGTAACTTTTTTGGGCTGCGTGTGTTCAACTCACATCATTGAACCCTCCTTTAGACAGAGCAGATTTGAATCCCTGTTGTTGTGGAAGTTGAAGGTGGGGATTTCAAGTGCTTTGGGGCCAATGGTATAAAAGGAAATATCTTCGTATAAAAAGTAGAGAGAATCATTCTCAGCAACCACATTGTGATGTGTGCATTCCACTCACAGAGTTTAACCTTTCTCCTAATAGAGCAGTTTGGAAACACTCAGCTTGTAAAGTCTGCAAGTGGATATTTGGGCCACTTTGAGGATTTCGTTGGAAACGGGATTTCTGAATATAAGGCTAGACAGAAGAATTCTCAGTAAGTCTTTCGGGCTGTGTGTGTTCAACTCACAGATTTGAACGTTCCTTTAGACAGAGCCGATTTGAAACCCTCTTTTTGTGGAATTTGCTAGTGGACATTTCAAGCGCTTTGGTGCCAATGGTAGAAAAGGGAATATCGTCGTATAAATACTAGAGAGAATCATTCTCAGCAACCACTTTGTGATGTGTGTTTTCCACTCACAGAGTTTCACCTTTGTTTTCATAGCGCAGTTTGGAAACACTGAGTTTGTAAAGTCTGCAAGTGGATATTTGGACCTCTTTGAGGATTTTGCTGGAAATGGGATTTCTGCATATAACGCTAGACAGAGGAATTCTCAGTAACTTCTTTGGGCTGAGTGTGTTCAACTCACGGAGTTGAACCTTCCTTTCGACAGAGCAGATTTGAAACCCTCTTTTTGTGGTATTTGCAATTGGAGATTTCATGCGCTTTGGGGCCAATGGTAGAAAAGGAAATATTTTCATATAAAAACTAGAGAGAATCATTCTCACCAACCACTTGGTGGTGGGTGCGTTACACTCACAGAGTTTATCTTTTCTTTTCATAGAGCAGTTTGGAAACACTCTGTTTGTAAAGTCTGCAAATGGATATTAGGACCTCTTTGAGGATTTCTTTGGAAAAATTATTCCTGCATATAACGCTAGACAGAAGAATTCTCAGTAACTTCTTTGGGCTGCGTGTGTTCAACTCACAGAGTTGAACCTTCCTTTAGACAGAGCAGATTAGAAATCCTCTTTTTGTGGAATTTGAAAGTGGAGATTTCAAGTGCTTTGGGGCCAATCGTTGAAAAGGAAATATCTTCGTATAAAAAGTAGAGAGAATCATTCTCAGCAAACACTTGGTGATGTGTGCGTTCCACTCAAAGGGTTTAACGTTTCTTTTCATAGAGCAGTTTGGAAACACTCTGTTTGTAAAGTCTGCAAGTGGATATTTGGACCTCTTCGAGGATTTCGCTAGAAACGGGATTTCTGCATATAACGCTAGACAGAGGAATTCTCAGTAACTTCTTAGGGCTGCGTGTGTTCAACTCACAGAGTTGAACTTTCCTTTTGACAGAGCAGATTTGAATCCCTCTTTTCGTAGAAATTGCAAGTGGAGATTTCAAGAGCTTTGGGGCCAATGGTAGGAAAGGAAATATCTTCGTATAAAAAGAAGAGAGAATCATTCTCAGCAACCACTTTGTGATGTGTGCGTTCCACTCACAGAGTTTAACCTTTCTCTTCATAGAGCAGTTTGGAAACACTCTGTTTGTAAAGTCTGCAAGTGGCTATTTAGGAGTATTTGAGGATTTCATTGGAAACGGGATTTCTGCATATAACGCTAGACAGAAGAATTCTCAGTAACTCCTTTGGGCAGCGTGTGTTCAACTCACAGAGTTGTACTTTCTTTTGGACAGAGCAGATTTGAAACCCTCTTTTTGTGGAATTTGCAAGTGGAGATTTCAAGCGCTTTGGGGCCAATGGTAGAAAAGGAATATCTTCGCATAAAAACTAGAGAGAATCATTCTCAGCAAACACTTGGTGATGTGTGCGTTCCACTCAAAGGGTTTAACGTTTCTTTTCATAGAGCAGTTTGGAAACACTCTGTTTGTAAAGTCTGAAGGGAATATTTGGACCTCTTAGAGGACTTCGCAAGAAACGGGTTTTCTGCATATAACACTAGACAGAGGAATTCTCAGTAACTTTGTAGGGCTGCATGTGTTCAACTCACAGAGTTGAACCTTCCTTTTGACAGAGCAGATTTGTAACCTCTTTTTGTGGAATTTGCAAGTGGACATTTCAAGCGATTTGGTGCCAATGGTAGAAAAGGGAATATCTTCGTATAAAAACTAGAGAGAATCATTCTCAGCAACCACTTTGTGATGTGTGCGTTCGACTCACAGAGTTTAACCTTTCTCCTCATAGAGCAGTTTGGAAACACTGTGTTTGTAAAGTCTGCAAGTGGATATTTGGACCTATTTGAGGATTTAGTTGGAAAAGGGATTTACGCATATAACGCTAGACAGAAGAATTCTCAGTAACTTCTTTGGGCTGCGTGTGTTCAACTCACAGAGTTGAAACTTCCTTTAGACAGAGCAGATTTGAAACCCTCTTTTTGTGGAATTTGCAAGTGGAGATTTCAAGCGCTTTGGGGCCAATGGTAGAAAAGCTAATATCTTCATATTAAAACTAGAGAGAATCATTCTCAGCAACCACTTTGTGATGTGTGCGTTCTACTCACAGAGTTTCACCTTTCTTTTCATAGAGCAGTTTGGAAACACTCTGTTTGTAAAGTCTGCAAGTGGATATTTGGACCTCTTTGAGGATTTCTTTGGTAACGGGATTTATGCATATAACGCTAGACAGAAGAATTCTCAGTAACTTTTTTGGGCTGCGTGTGTTCAACTCACATCATTGAACCCTCCTTTAGACAGAGCAGATTTGAATCCCTGTTGTTGTGGAAGTTGAAGGTGGGGATTTCAAGTGCTTTGGGGCCAATGGTATAAAAGGAAATATCTTCGTATAAAAAGTAGAGAGAATCATTCTCAGCAACCACATTGTGATGTGTGCATTCCACTCACAGAGTTTAACCTTTCTCCTAATAGAGCAGTTTGGAAACACTCAGCTTGTAAAGTCTGCAAGTGGATATTTGGGCCACTTTGAGGATTTCGTTGGAAACGGAATTTCTGAATATAAGGCTAGACAGAAGAATTCTCAGTAAGTCTTTCGGGCTGTGTGTGTTCAACTCACAGATTTGAACGTTCCTTTAGACAGAGCCGATTTGAAACCCTCTTTTTGTGGAATTTGCTAGTGGACATTTCAAGCGCTTTGGTGCCAATGGTAGAAAAGGGAATATCGTCGTATAAATACTAGAGAGAATCATTCTCAGCAACCACTTTGTGATGTGTGTTTTCCACTCACAGAGTTTCACCTTTGTTTTCATAGCGCAGTTTGGAAACACTGAGTTTGTAAAGTCTGCAAGTGGATATTTGGACCTCTTTGAGGATTTTGCTGGAAATGGGATTTCTGCATATAACGCTAGACAGAGGAATTCTCAGTAACTTCTTTGGGCTGAGTGTGTTCAACTCACGGAGTTGAACCTTCCTTTTGACAGAGCAGATTTGAAACCCTCTTTTTGTGGTATTTGCAATTGGAGATTTCATGCGCTTTGGGGCCAATGGTAGAAAAGGAAATATTTTCATATAAAAACTAGAGAGAATCATTCTCACCAACCACTTGGTGGTGGGTGCGTTACACTCACAGAGTTTAACTTTTCTTTTCAAAGAGCAGTTTGGAAACACTCTGTTTGTAAAGTCTGCAAATGGATATTAGGACCTCTTTGAGGATTTCTTTGGAAAAGTTATTCCTGCATATAACGCTAGACAGAAGAATTCTCAGTAACTTCTTTGGGCTGCGTGTGTTCAACTCACAGAGTTGAACCTTCCTTTAGACAGAGCAGATTTGAAACCCTCTTTTTGTGGAATTTGCAAGTGGAGATTTCAAGCGCTTTGGGGCCAATGGTAGAAAAGCTAATATCTTCATATTAAAACTAGAGAGAATCATTCTCAGCAACCACTTTGTGATGTGTGCGTTCTACTCACAGAGTTTCACCTTTCTTTTCATAGAGCAGTTTGGAAACACTCTGTTTGTAAAGTCTGCAAGTGGATATTTGGACCTCTTTGAGGATTTCTTTGGTAACGGGATTTATGCATATAACGCTAGACAGAAGAATTCTCAGTAACTTTTTTGGGCTGCGTGTGTTCAACTCACATCATTGAACCCTCCTTTAGACAGAGCAGATTTGAATCCCTGTTGTTGTGGAAGTTGAAGGTGGGGATTTCAAGTGCTTTGGGGCCAATGGTATAAAAGGAAATATCTTCGTATAAAAAGTAGAGAGAATCATTCTCAGCAACCACATTGTGATGTGTGCATTCCACTCACAGAGTTTAACCTTTCTCCTAATAGAGCAGTTTGGAAACACTCAGCTTGTAAAGTCTGCAAGTGGATATTTGGGCCACTTTGAGGATTTCGTTGGAAACGGGATTTCTGAATATAAGGCTAGACAGAAGAATTCTCAGTAAGTCTTTCGGGCTGTGTGTGTTCAACTCACAGATTTGAACGTTCCTTTAGACAGAGCCGATTTGAAACCCTCTTTTTGTGGAATTTGCTAGTGGACATTTCAAGCGCTTTGGTGCCAATGGTAGAAAAGGGAATATCGTCGTATAAATACTAGAGAGAATCATTCTCAGCAACCACTTTGTGATGTGTGTTTTCCACTCACAGAGTTTCACCTTTGTTTTCATAGCGCAGTTTGGAAACACTGAGTTTGTAAAGTCTGCAAGTGGATATTTGGACCTCTTTGAGGATTTTGCTGGAAATGGGATTTCTGCATATAACGCTAGACAGAGGAATTCTCAGTAACTTCTTTGGGCTGAGTGTGTTCAACTCACGGAGTTGAACCTTCCTTTCGACAGAGCAGATTTGAAACCCTCTTTTTGTGGTATTTGCAATTGGAGATTTCATGCGCTTTGGGGCCAATGGTAGAAAAGGAAATATTTTCATATAAAAACTAGAGAGAATCATTCTCACCAACCACTTGGTGGTGGGTGCGTTACACTCACAGAGTTTATCTTTTCTTTTCATAGAGCAGTTTGGAAACACTCTGTTTGTAAAGTCTGCAAATGGATATTAGGACCTCTTTGAGGATTTCTTTGGAAAAATTATTCCTGCATATAACGCTAGACAGAAGAATTCTCAGTAACTTCTTTGGGCTGCGTGTGTTCAACTCACAGAGTTGAACCTTCCTTTAGACAGAGCAGATTAGAAATCCTCTTTTTGTGGAATTTGAAAGTGGAGATTTCAAGTGCTTTGGGGCCAATCGTTGAAAAGGAAATATCTTCGTATAAAAAGTAGAGAGAATCATTCTCAGCAAACACTTGGTGATGTGTGCGTTCCACTCAAAGGGTTTAACGTTTCTTTTCATAGAGCAGTTTGGAAACACTCTGTTTGTAAAGTCTGCAAGTGGATATTTGGACCTCTTCGAGGATTTCGCTAGAAACGGGATTTCTGCATATAACGCTAGACAGAGGAATTCTCAGTAACTTCTTAGGGCTGCGTGTGTTCAACTCACAGAGTTGAACTTTCCTTTTGACAGAGCAGATTTGAATCCCTCTTTTCGTAGAAATTGCAAGTGGAGATTTCAAGCGCTTTGGGGCCAAATGTAGAAAAGTAAATATCTTCGTATAAAAACTAGAGAGAATCATTCTCAGCAACCACTTTGAGATGTGTGTTTTCCACTCACAGAGTTTAGCCTTTCTTCTCATAGCGCAGTTTGGAAACACTCTGAGTGTAAAGTCTGCAAGTGGGTATTTGGACTTCTTTGAGGATTTCGTTGGAAACGGGATTTCTGCATATAACGCTAGACCGAAGAATTCTCAGTAACTTCTTGGGGCTGCGTGTGTTCAACTCACAGAGTTGAAACTTCCTTTAGACAGAGCAGATTTGAAACCCTCTTTTTGTGGAATTTTCAAGTGGAGATTTCGAGTTTTTGGGGCCAATGGTAGAAAAGGAAATATCTTCGTACAAAAACTAGAGAGAATCATTCTCAGCAACCAGTTTGTGATGTGTGCGTTCCACTCACAGAGTTTAAGCTTTCTTTTCATACAGCAGTTTGGAAACACTCTGTTTGTAAAGTCTGCAAGTGGCTATTTGGAAGTATTTGAGGATTTCGTTGGAAACGGGATTCCTGCATATAACGCTAGACAGAAGAATTCTCAGTAACTTCTTTGGGCTGCGTGTGTTCAACTCACAGAGTTGTACTTTCTTTTGGACAGAGCAGATTTGAAACCCTCTTTTGTTGAATTTGCAAGTGGAGATTTCAAGCGCTTTGGGGCCAACGGTAGAAAAGGAAATATCTTTGTATAAAAACTAGAGAGAATCATTCTCAGCAAACACTTGGTGATGTGTGCGTTCCACTCAAAGGGTTTAACGTTTCTTTTCATAGAGCAATTTGGAAACACTCTGTTTGTAAAGTCTGCAAGCGGATATTTGGACCTCTTCGAGGATTTCGCTAGAAACGGGATTTCTGCATATAACGCTAGACAGAGGAATTCTCAGTAACTTCTTAGGGCTGCGTGTGTTCAACTCACAGAGTTGAACTTTCCTTTAGACAGAGCAGATTTGAATCCCTCTTTTCGTAGAAATTGCAAGTGGAGATTTCAAGAGCTTTGGGGCCAATTGTAGAAAAGAAAATATCTTCGTATAAAAAGAAGAGAGAATCATTCTCAGCAACCACTTTGTGATGTGTGCGTTCCACTCACAGAGTTTAACCTTTCTCTTCATAGAGCAGTTTGGAAACACTCTGTTTGTAAAGTCTGCAAGTGGCTATTTAGAAGTATTTGAGGATTTCATTGGAAACGGGATTTCTGCATATAACGCTAGACAGAAGAATTCTCAGTAACTCCTTTGGGCAGCGTGTGTTCAACTCACAGAGTTGTACTTTCTTTTGGACAGAGCAGATTTGAAACCCTCTTTTTGTGGAATTTGCAAGTGGAGATTTCAAGCGCTTTGGGGCCAATGGTAGAAAAGGAATATCTTCGCATAAAAACTAGAGAGAATCATTCTCAGCAAACACTTGGTGATGTGTGCGTTCCACTCAAAGGGTTTAACGTTTCTTTTCATAGAGCAGTTTGGAAACACTCTGTTTGTAAAGTCTGAAGGGAATATTTGGACCTCTTAGAGGACTTCGCAAGAAACGGGTTTTCTGCATATAACACTAGACAGAGGAATTCTCAGTAACTTTGTAGGGCTGCATGTGTTCAACTCACAGAGTTGAACCTTCCTTTTGACAGAGCAGATTTGTAACCTCTTTTTGTGGAATTTGCAAGTGGACATTTCAAGCGATTTGGTGCCAATGGTAGAAAAGGGAATATCTTCGTATAAAAACTAGAGAGAATCATTCTCAGCAACCACTTTGTGATGTGTGCGTTCGACTCACAGAGTTTAACCTTTCTCCTCATAGAGCAGTTTGGAAACACTGTGTTTGTAAAGTCTGCAAGTGGATATTTGGACCTATTTGAGGATTTAGTTGGAAAAGGGATTTACGCATATAACGCTAGACAGAAGAATTCTCAGTAACTTCTTTGGGCTGCATGTGTTCAACTCACAGAGTTGAAACTTCCTTTAGACAGAGCAGATTTGAAACCCTCTTTTTGTGGAATTTGCAAGTGGAGATTTCAGGCGCTTTGGGGCCAATGGTAGAAAAGCTAATATCTTCATATTAAAACTAGAGAGAATCATTCTCAGCAACCACTTTGTGATGTGTGCGTTCTACTCACAGAGTTTCACCTTTCTTTTCATAGAGCAGTTTGGAAACACTCTGTTTGTAAAGTCTGCAAGTGGATATTTGGACCTCTTTGAGGATTTCTTTGGTAACGGGATTTATGCATATAACGCTAGACAGAAGAATTCTCAGTAACTTTTTTGGGCTGCGTGTGTTCAACTCACATCATTGAACCCTCCTTTAGACAGAGCAGATTTGAATCCCTGTTGTTGTGGAAGTTGAAGGTGGGGATTTCAAGTGCTTTGGGGCCAATGGTATAAAAGGAAATATCTTCGTATAAAAAGTAGAGAGAATCATTCTCAGCAACCACATTGTGATGTGTGCATTCCACTCACAGAGTTTAACCTTTCTCCTAATAGAGCAGTTTGGAAACACTCAGCTTGTAAAGTCTGCAAGTGGATATTTGGGCCACTTTGAGGATTTCGTTGGAAACGGGATTTCTGAATATAAGGCTAGACAGAAGAATTCTCAGTAAGTCTTTCGGGCTGTGTGTGTTCAACTCACAGATTTGAACGTTCCTTTAGACAGAGCCGATTTGAAACCCTCTTTTTGTGGAATTTGCTAGTGGACATTTCAAGCGCTTTGGTGCCAATGGTAGAAAAGGGAATATCGTCGTATAAATACTAGAGAGAATCATTCTCAGCAACCACTTTGTGATGTGTGTTTTCCACTCACAGAGTTTCACCTTTGTTTTCATAGCGCAGTTTGGAAACACTGAGTTTGTAAAGTCTGCAAGTGGATATTTGGACCTCTTTGAGGATTTTGCTGGAAATGGGATTTCTGCATATAACGCTAGACAGAGGAATTCTCAGTAACTTCTTTGGGCTGAGTGTGTTCAACTCACGGAGTTGAACCTTCCTTTCGACAGAGCAGATTTGAAACCCTCTTTTTGTGGTATTTGCAATTGGAGATTTCATGCGCTTTGGGGCCAATGGTAGAAAAGGAAATATTTTCATATAAAAACTAGAGAGAATCATTCTCACCAACCACTTGGTGGTGGGTGCGTTACACTCACAGAGTTTATCTTTTCTTTTCATAGAGCAGTTTGGAAACACTCTGTTTGTAAAGTCTGCAAATGGATATTAGGACCTCTTTGAGGATTTCTTTGGAAAAATTATTCCTGCATATAACGCTAGACAGAAGAATTCTCAGTAACTTCTTTGGGCTGCGTGTGTTCAACTCACAGAGTTGAACCTTCCTTTAGACAGAGCAGATTAGAAATCCTCTTTTTGTGGAATTTGAAAGTGGAGATTTCAAGTGCTTTGGGGCCAATCGTTGAAAAGGAAATATCTTCGTATAAAAAGTAGAGAGAATCATTCTCAGCAAACACTTGGTGATGTGTGCGTTCCACTCAAAGGGTTTAACGTTTCTTTTCATAGAGCAGTTTGGAAACACTCTGTTTGTAAAGTCTGCAAGTGGATATTTGGACCTCTTCGAGGATTTCGCTAGAAACGGGATTTCTGCATATAACGCTAGACAGAGGAATTCTCAGTAACTTCTTAGGGCTGCGTGTGTTCAACTCACAGAGTTGAACTTTCCTTTTGACAGAGCAGATTTGAATCCCTCTTTTCGTAGAAATTGCAAGTGGAGATTTCAAGCGCTTTGGGGCCAAATGTAGAAAAGTAAATATCTTCGTATAAAAACTAGAGAGAATCATTCTCAGCAACCACTTTGAGATGTGTGTTTTCCACTCACAGAGTTTAGCCTTTCTTCTCATAGCGCAGTTTGGAAACACTCTGAGTGTAAAGTCTGCAAGTGGGTATTTGGACTTCTTTGAGGATTTCGTTGGAAACGGGATTTCTGCATATAACGCTAGACCGAAGAATTCTCAGTAACTTCTTGGGGCTGCGTGTGTTCAACTCACAGAGTTGAAACTTCCTTTAGACAGAGCAGATTTGAAACCCTCTTTTTGTGGAATTTTCAAGTGGAGATTTCGAGTTTTTGGGGCCAATGGTAGAAAAGGAAATATCTTCGTACAAAAACTAGAGAGAATCATTCTCAGCAACCAGTTTGTGATGTGTGCGTTCCACTCACAGAGTTTAAGCTTTCTTTTCATACAGCAGTTTGGAAACACTCTGTTTGTAAAGTCTGCAAGTGGCTATTTGGAAGTATTTGAGGATTTCGTTGGAAACGGGATTCCTGCATATAACGCTAGACAGAAGAATTCTCAGTAACTTCTTTGGGCTGCGTGTGTTCAACTCACAGAGTTGTACTTTCTTTTGGACAGAGCAGATTTGAAACCCTCTTTTGTTGAATTTGCAAGTGGAGATTTCAAGCGCTTTGGGGCCAACGGTAGAAAAGGAAATATCTTTGTATAAAAACTAGAGAGAATCATTCTCAGCAAACACTTGGTGATGTGTGCGTTCCACTCAAAGGGTTTAACGTTTCTTTTCATAGAGCAATTTGGAAACACTCTGTTTGTAAAGTCTGCAAGCGGATATTTGGACCTCTTCGAGGATTTCGCTAGAAACGGGATTTCTGCATATAACGCTAGACAGAGGAATTCTCAGTAACTTCTTAGGGCTGCGTGTGTTCAACTCACAGAGTTGAACTTTCCTTTAGACAGAGCAGATTTGAATCCCTCTTTTCGTAGAAATTGCAAGTGGAGATTTCAAGAGCTTTGGGGCCAATTGTAGAAAAGAAAATATCTTCGTATAAAAAGAAGAGAGAATCATTCTCAGCAACCACTTTGTGATGTGTGCGTTCCACTCACAGAGTTTAACCTTTCTCTTCATAGAGCAGTTTGGAAACACTCTGTTTGTAAAGTCTGCAAGTGGCTATTTAGAAGTATTTGAGGATTTCATTGGAAACGGGATTTCTGCATATAACGCTAGACAGAAGAATTCTCAGTAACTCCTTTGGGCAGCGTGTGTTCAACTCACAGAGTTGTACTTTCTTTTGGACAGAGCAGATTTGAAACCCTCTTTTTGTGGAATTTGCAAGTGGAGATTTCAAGCGCTTTGGGGCCAATGGTAGAAAAGGAATATCTTCGCATAAAAACTAGAGAGAATCATTCTCAGCAAACACTTGGTGATGTGTGCGTTCCACTCAAAGGGTTTAACGTTTCTTTTCATAGAGCAGTTTGGAAACACTCTGTTTGTAAAGTCTGAAGGGAATATTTGGACCTCTTAGAGGACTTCGCAAGAAACGGGTTTTCTGCATATAACACTAGACAGAGGAATTCTCAGTAACTTTGTAGGGCTGCATGTGTTCAACTCACAGAGTTGAACCTTCCTTTTGACAGAGCAGATTTGTAACCTCTTTTTGTGGAATTTGCAAGTGGACATTTCAAGCGATTTGGTGCCAATGGTAGAAAAGGGAATATCTTCGTATAAAAACTAGAGAGAATCATTCTCAGCAACCACTTTGTGATGTGTGCGTTCGACTCACAGAGTTTAACCTTTCTCCTCATAGAGCAGTTTGGAAACACTGTGTTTGTAAAGTCTGCAAGTGGATATTTGGACCTATTTGAGGATTTAGTTGGAAAAGGGATTTACGCATATAACGCTAGACAGAAGAATTCTCAGTAACTTCTTTGGGCTGCATGTGTTCAACTCACAGAGTTGAAACTTCCTTTAGACAGAGCAGATTTGAAACCCTCTTTTTGTGGAATTTGCAAGTGGAGATTTCAGGCGCTTTGGGGCCAATGGTAGAAAAGCTAATATCTTCATATTAAAACTAGAGAGAATCATTCTCAGCAACCACTTTGTGATGTGTGCGTTCTACTCACAGAGTTTCACCTTTCTTTTCATAGAGCAGTTTGGAAACACTCTGTTTGTAAAGTCTGCAAGTGGATATTTGGACCTCTTTGAGGATTTCTTTGGTAACGGGATTTATGCATATAACGCTAGACAGAAGAATTCTCAGTAACTTTTTTGGGCTGCGTGTGTTCAACTCACATCATTGAACCCTCCTTTAGACAGAGCAGATTTGAATCCCTGTTGTTGTGGAAGTTGAAGGTGGGGATTTCAAGTGCTTTGGGGCCAATGGTATAAAAGGAAATATCTTCGTATAAAAAGTAGAGAGAATCATTCTCAGCAACCACATTGTGATGTGTGCATTCCACTCACAGAGTTTAACCTTTCTCCTAATAGAGCAGTTTGGAAACACTCAGCTTGTAAAGTCTGCAAGTGGATATTTGGGCCACTTTGAGGATTTCGTTGGAAACGGGATTTCTGAATATAAGGCTAGACAGAAGAATTCTCAGTAAGTCTTTCGGGCTGTGTGTGTTCAACTCACAGATTTGAACGTTCCTTTAGACAGAGCCGATTTGAAACCCTCTTTTTGTGGAATTTGCTAGTGGACATTTCAAGCGCTTTGGTGCCAATGGTAGAAAAGGGAATATCGTCGTATAAATACTAGAGAGAATCATTCTCAGCAACCACTTTGTGATGTGTGTTTTCCACTCACAGAGTTTCACCTTTGTTTTCATAGCGCAGTTTGGAAACACTGAGTTTGTAAAGTCTGCAAGTGGATATTTGGACCTCTTTGAGGATTTTGCTGGAAATGGGATTTCTGCATATAACGCTAGACAGAGGAATTCTCAGTAACTTCTTTGGGCTGAGTGTGTTCAACTCACGGAGTTGAACCTTCCTTTCGACAGAGCAGATTTGAAACCCTCTTTTTGTGGTATTTGCAATTGGAGATTTCATGCGCTTTGGGGCCAATGGTAGAAAAGGAAATATTTTCATATAAAAACTAGAGAGAATCATTCTCACCAACCACTTGGTGGTGGGTGCGTTACACTCACAGAGTTTATCTTTTCTTTTCATAGAGCAGTTTGGAAACACTCTGTTTGTAAAGTCTGCAAATGGATATTAGGACCTCTTTGAGGATTTCTTTGGAAAAATTATTCCTGCATATAACGCTAGACAGAAGAATTCTCAGTAACTTCTTTGGGCTGCGTGTGTTCAACTCACAGAGTTGAACCTTCCTTTAGACAGAGCAGATTAGAAATCCTCTTTTTGTGGAATTTGAAAGTGGAGATTTCAAGTGCTTTGGGGCCAATCGTTGAAAAGGAAATATCTTCGTATAAAAAGTAGAGAGAATCATTCTCAGCAAACACTTGGTGATGTGTGCGTTCCACTCAAAGGGTTTAACGTTTCTTTTCATAGAGCAGTTTGGAAACACTCTGTTTGTAAAGTCTGCAAGTGGATATTTGGACCTCTTCGAGGATTTCGCTAGAAACGGGATTTCTGCATATAACGCTAGACAGAGGAATTCTCAGTAACTTCTTAGGGCTGCGTGTGTTCAACTCACAGAGTTGAACTTTCCTTTTGACAGAGCAGATTTGAATCCCTCTTTTCGTAGAAATTGCAAGTGGAGATTTCAAGCGCTTTGGGGCCAAATGTAGAAAAGTAAATATCTTCGTATAAAAACTAGAGAGAATCATTCTCAGCAACCACTTTGAGATGTGTGTTTTCCACTCACAGAGTTTAGCCTTTCTTCTCATAGCGCAGTTTGGAAACACTCTGAGTGTAAAGTCTGCAAGTGGGTATTTGGACTTCTTTGAGGATTTCGTTGGAAACGGGATTTCTGCATATAACGCTAGACCGAAGAATTCTCAGTAACTTCTTGGGGCTGCGTGTGTTCAACTCACAGAGTTGAAACTTCCTTTAGACAGAGCAGATTTGAAACCCTCTTTTTGTGGAATTTTCAAGTGGAGATTTCGAGTTTTTGGGGCCAATGGTAGAAAAGGAAATATCTTCGTACAAAAACTAGAGAGAATCATTCTCAGCAACCAGTTTGTGATGTGTGCGTTCCACTCACAGAGTTTAAGCTTTCTTTTCATACAGCAGTTTGGAAACACTCTGTTTGTAAAGTCTGCAAGTGGCTATTTGGAAGTATTTGAGGATTTCGTTGGAAACGGGATTCCTGCATATAACGCTAGACAGAAGAATTCTCAGTAACTTCTTTGGGCTGCGTGTGTTCAACTCACAGAGTTGTACTTTCTTTTGGACAGAGCAGATTTGAAACCCTCTTTTGTTGAATTTGCAAGTGGAGATTTCAAGCGCTTTGGGGCCAACGGTAGAAAAGGAAATATCTTTGTATAAAAACTAGAGAGAATCATTCTCAGCAAACACTTGGTGATGTGTGCGTTCCACTCAAAGGGTTTAACGTTTCTTTTCATAGAGCAATTTGGAAACACTCTGTTTGTAAAGTCTGCAAGCGGATATTTGGACCTCTTCGAGGATTTCGCTAGAAACGGGATTTCTGCATATAACGCTAGACAGAGGAATTCTCAGTAACTTCTTAGGGCTGCGTGTGTTCAACTCACAGAGTTGAACTTTCCTTTAGACAGAGCAGATTTGAATCCCTCTTTTCGTAGAAATTGCAAGTGGAGATTTCAAGAGCTTTGGGGCCAATTGTAGAAAAGAAAATATCTTCGTATAAAAAGAAGAGAGAATCATTCTCAGCAACCACTTTGTGATGTGTGCGTTCCACTCACAGAGTTTAACCTTTCTCTTCATAGAGCAGTTTGGAAACACTCTGTTTGTAAAGTCTGCAAGTGGCTATTTAGAAGTATTTGAGGATTTCATTGGAAACGGGATTTCTGCATATAACGCTAGACAGAAGAATTCTCAGTAACTCCTTTGGGCAGCGTGTGTTCAACTCACAGAGTTGTACTTTCTTTTGGACAGAGCAGATTTGAAACCCTCTTTTTGTGGAATTTGCAAGTGGAGATTTCAAGCGCTTTGGGGCCAATGGTAGAAAAGGAATATCTTCGCATAAAAACTAGAGAGAATCATTCTCAGCAAACACTTGGTGATGTGTGCGTTCCACTCAAAGGGTTTAACGTTTCTTTTCATAGAGCAGTTTGGAAACACTCTGTTTGTAAAGTCTGAAGGGAATATTTGGACCTCTTAGAGGACTTCGCAAGAAACGGGTTTTCTGCATATAACACTAGACAGAGGAATTCTCAGTAACTTTGTAGGGCTGCATGTGTTCAACTCACAGAGTTGAACCTTCCTTTTGACAGAGCAGATTTGTAACCTCTTTTTGTGGAATTTGCAAGTGGACATTTCAAGCGATTTGGTGCCAATGGTAGAAAAGGGAATATCTTCGTATAAAAACTAGAGAGAATCATTCTCAGCAACCACTTTGTGATGTGTGCGTTCGACTCACAGAGTTTAACCTTTCTCCTCATAGAGCAGTTTGGAAACACTGTGTTTGTAAAGTCTGCAAGTGGATATTTGGACCTATTTGAGGATTTAGTTGGAAAAGGGATTTACGCATATAACGCTAGACAGAAGAATTCTCAGTAACTTCTTTGGGCTGCGTGTGTTCAACTCACATCATTGAACCCTGCTTTAGACAGAGCAGATTTGAATCCCTGTTGTTGTGGAAGTTGAAGGTGGGGATTTCAAGTGCTTTGGGGCCAATGGTATAAAAGGAAATATCTTCGTATAAAAAGTAGAGAGAATCATTCTCAGCAACCACATTGTGATGTGTGCGTTCCACTCACAGAGTTTAACCTATCTCCTGATAGAGCAGTTTGGAAACACTCAGCTTGTAAAGTCTGCAAGTGGATATTTGGACCACTTTGAGGATTTCGTTGGAAATGGGATTTCTGCATATAAGGCTAGACAGAAGAATTCTCAGTAAGTCTTTCGGGCTGTGTGTGTTCAACTCACAGAGTTGAACGTTCCTTTAGACAGAGCCGATTTGAAACCCTCTTTTTGTGGAATTTGCAAGTGGACATTTCAAGAGCTTTGGTGCCAATGGTAGAAAAGGGAATATCTTCGTATAAACACTAGAGAGAATCATTCTCAGCAACCACTTTGTGATGTGTGTTTTCCACTCACAGAGTTTCACCTTTGTTTTCATAGCGCAGTTTGGAAACACTGAGTATGTAAAGTCTGCAAGTGGATATTTGGACCTCTTTGAGGATTTTGCTGGAAATGGATTTCTGCATATAACGCTAGACAGAGGAATTCTCAGTAACTTCTTTGGGATGAGTGTGTTCAACTCACGGAGTTGAACCTTCCTTTCGACAGAGCAGATTTGAAACCCTCTTTTTGTGGAATTTGCAATTGGAGATTTCATGCGCTTTGGGGCCAATGGTAGAAAAGGGAATATTTTCATATAAAAACTAGAGAGAATCATTCTCACCAACCACTTGGTGGTGGGTGTGTTAAACTCACAGAGTTTAACTTTTCTTTTCATAGAGCAGTTTGGAAACACTCTGTTTGTAAAGTCTGCAAATGGATATTTGGACCTCTTTGAGGATTTCTTTGGAAAAGTTATTCCTGCATATAACGCTAGACAGAAGAATTCTCAGTAACTTCTTTGGGCTGCGTGTGTTCAACTCACAGAGTTGAACCTTCCTTTAGACAGAGCAGATTTGAAATCCTCTTTTTGTGGAATTTGAAAGTGGAGATTTCAAGTGCTTTGGGGCCAATCGTTGAAAAGGAAATATCTTCGTATAAAAAGTAGAGAGAATCATTCTCAGCAACCACTTTGTGACGTGTGCATTCCACTCACAGAATTTAACCTTTCTCTTCATAGAGTAGTTTGGAAACACTCTTTTTGTAAATTCTGCAAGTGGATATTCGGACCTCATTGAGGATATCTTTGGAAACAGGTTTTCTGCATATAACTCTGGACAGAAAAATTATCAGTAACTTCTTTGGGCTGCGTGTGTTCAACTCACAGAGTTGACCCTTCCTTTAGACAGAGCAGATTTGAAACCCTCTTTTTGTGGAATTTGCAAGTGGAGATTTCATGCGCTTTGGGGCCAAATGTAGACAAGGAAATATCTTTGTATAAAAACTAGAGAGAATCATTCTCAGCAACCACTTGGTGATGTGTGCGTTTCACTCACAGAGTTTAACATTTAATTTCATCGAGCAGTTTGGAAACACTCTGTTTGTAAAGCCTGCAAATGGATATTTGGACCACTTTGAGGATTTCTTTGGAAAAGTTATTCCTGCATATAACGCTAGACAGAAGAATTCTCAGTAACTTCTTTGGGCTGCGTGTGTTCAACTCACAGAGTTGAACCTTCCTTTAGACAGAGCAGATTTGAAATCCTCTCTTTGTGGAATTTGAAAGTAGAGATTTCAAGTGCTTTGTGGCCAATTGTTGAAAAGAAAATATCTTCGTATAAAAAGTAGAGAGAATCATTCTCAGCAAACACTTGGTGATGTGTGCGTTCCACTCACAGAGTTTAACTTTTCTTTTCATTGAGCAGTTTGGAAACACTCAGTTTGTAAAGTCTGCAAGTGGATATTTGGACCTCTTTGAGGATTTTGTTGGAAACGGTATTTCTGCATGTAACGTTAGACAGAGGAATTCTCAGTAACTTCTTAGGGCTGCGTGTGTTCAACTCACAGAGTTGAACCTTCCTTTAGACAGAGCCGATTTGAAACCCTCTTTTTGTGGAATTTGCAAGTGGACATTTCATGCGCTTTGGTGCCAATGGTAGAAAAGGGAATATCTTCGAATAAAAACTAGAGAGAATCATTCTCAGCAACCACTTTCAGATGTGTGTTTTCCACTCACAGAGGTTAACCTTTCTTTTCATAGCGCAGTTTGGAAACACTCTGTTTGTAAAGTCTACAAGTGGATATTTGGACTTCCTTGAGGATTTCGTTGGAAACGGGATTTCTGCATACAACGCTAGACAGAAGAATTCTCAGTAACTTCTTTGGGCTGCGTGTGTTCAACTCACAGAGTTGAAGCTTCCTTTAGACAGAGCCGATTTGAAACCCTCTTTTTGTGGAATTTGCAAGTGGACATTTCATGCGCTTTGGTGCCAATGGTAGAAAAGGGAATATCTTCGAATAAAAACTAGAGAGAATCATTCTCAGCAACCACTTTGAGATGTGTGTTTTCCACTCACAGAGGTTAACCTTTCTTTTCATAGCGCAGTTTGGAAACACTCTGTTTGTAAAGTCTGCAAGTGGATATTTGGACTTCTTTGAGGATTTCGTTGGAAACGGGATTTCTGCATATAACGCTAGACAGAAGAATTCTCAGTAACTTCCTGGGGCTGCGTGTGTTTAACTCACAGAGTTGAAGCTTCCTTTCTGCAGAGCCGATTTGAAACCCTTTTTTTGTGGAATTTGCAAGTGGACATTTCAAGAGATTTGGTGCCAATGGTAGAAAAGGGAATATCTTCTTATAAAAAGTTGAGAGAATCATTCTCAGCAACCACTTTGTGATGTGTGCGTTCCACTCACAGAATTTAACCTTTCTCCTAATAGAGTAGTTTGGAAACACTCTTTTTGTGAACTCTGCAGGTGGATATTTGGAACTCTTTGAGGATTTCGTTGGAAACTGGATTTCTGCATATAACGCTAGACAGAAGAATTCTCAGTAACTTTTTTGGGTTGAGTGTGTTCAACTCACAGAGTTGAAACTTCCTTTAGAGAGAGCAAATTTGAAACCCTCTTTTTGTGGAATTTGCAAGTTTAAACTTCAAGCGCTTTGGGACCAAAGGTTGAAAAGGAAATATCTTCGTATAAAAACTAGAGGGAATCATTCTCAGCAACCACTTTGTGATGTGTGCGTTCCACTCACAGAGTTTAACCTTTCTTTTCATAGAGCAGTTTGGAAACTCTCTGTTTGTAAAGTCTGCAAGCGGATATTTGGTCCACTTTGAGCATTTCGCTGGAAACGGGATTTCTGCATATAACGCTACATAGAAGAATTGTCAGTAACTTCTTTGGTTTGCATGTGTTCAACTCACAGAGTTGAACCTTCCTTTAGACAGTGCCGATTTGAAACCCTCTTTTTGTGGAATTTGCAAGTGGAGATTTCAAGCGTTTTGGGGCCAATGGTAGAAAAGGAAATATCTTTGTATAAAAAGTAGAGACAATCATTCTCAGCAACCACTTTGTGATGTGTGCCTTCCACTCACAGAGTTAAACCTTTGTTTTCATAGAGCAGTTTGGAAACACTCTGTTTGTGAAGTCTGCAAGTGGATATTTTTACCACTTTGAGGATTTCGTTGGAAACCGGGCTTAAGCATATAACGCTAGACAGAAGAACTCTCTGTGACTTCTCTGGGTTGTGTGTGTTCAACTCACAGACTTGAAACTTCCTTTAGACATAGGAGATTTGAAATCCTCTTTTTGTGCATTTTGCAAGTGGAGGATTCAAGCGCTTTGAGGCCAGTGGTAGAAAAGGAAATATCTTCGTATAAAAACTAGAGGGAATCATTCTCAGCAACCACTTTGTGATGTGTGCGTTCCACTCACAGAGTTTAACCTTTCTTTTCATAGAGCAGTTTGGAAACACTCTGTTTGTGAACTCTGCAGGTGGATATTTGGACCTCTTTGAGGATTTCGTTGGAAACGGGATTTCTGCATATAACTCTAGACAGAAGAATTCTCAGTAACTTTTTTGGGTTGCGTGTGTCCAACTCACAGAGTTGAACCTTCCTTTAGAGAGAGCAAATTTGAAACCCTCTTTTTGTGGAATTTGCAAGTGGAGACTTCAAGCGCTTTGGGGCCAATGGTAGAAAAGGAAATATCTTCGTATAAAAACTAGAGAGATTCATTCTCAGCAACCACTTTTTGATGTGTGCGTTCCACTCACAGAGTTTAACCTTTCTTTTCATAGAGCAGTTTGGAAACTCTCTGTTTATAAGTCTGAAAGTGTATATTTGGACCTCTTTGAGCATTTCGTAGGAAACGGGATTTCTGCATATAAGGCTAGACAGAAGAATTATAAGTAACATCGTTGGGTTGCGTGTGTTCAACTCACAGAGTTGTAACTTCCTTTAGACAGAGCGGATTTGAATCCCTCTTTTTGTGGAATTTGCAAGTGGAGATTTCAAGCTCTTTGGGTCCAAAGGTAGAAAAGGAAATATCTTCGTATAAAAACGAGAGAGAATCATTCTCAGCAGCCACTTTGTGTTGTGTGCATTTCACTCACAGAGTTCAACCTTCCTTTTCATAGAGAAGTTTGGAAACACTCTGTTTGTAAAGTCTGCTAGTGGATATTTGGACCTCTTTGAGGATTTGGTTGGAAACGGGATTTCTGCATATAACGCTACATAGAAGAATTCTCCATAACTTCTTCGGGTTGCGTGTGTTCAACTCACAGAGTTGAACCTTCCTTTAGACAGTGCCAATTTGAAACCCACTTTTCGTGGAATTTGCAAGTGGAGATTTCAAGCGCTTTGGGGCCAGTGGTATAAAAGGAAATATCTTCGTATAAAAAGTAGAGACAATCATTCTCAGCAACCACTTTTTGATGTGCGCGTTCCACTCACAGAGTTTAACCTTTCTTTTCATAGAGCAGTTTGGAAACTCTCTGTTTGTAAAGTCTGCAAGTGGATATTTGGACCTCTTTGAGGATTTCGTTGGAAACGGGATTTCTGCATATAACGCTATATAGAAGAATTCTCAGTAACTTCTTTGGGTTGCATGTGTTCAACTCACAGAGTTGAACCTTCCTTTAGACAGAGCAGATAAGAAACCATCTTTTCATAGAAATTGCAATTGGAGATTTTAAGTGCTCTGGGGCCAATGGTATAAAAGGAAATATCTTCGTATAAAATGTAGAGAGAATCATTCTCAGAAACCACTTTGTGATGTGTGCTTTCCACTCGCAAAGGTTAACCTTTATTTTCACACAGCAGTTTGGAAACACTCTGTTTGTAAGGTCTGGAAGTGGGTATTTGGACCTCTTTGAGGATTTCGTTGGAAACGGGATTTCTGCATATATCGCTAGACAGAAGAATTCTCAGTAACTTCTTTGGGTTGCGTGTGCTCAACTCACAGAGCTGAACCTTCCTTTAGACAGAGCAGATTTGAAACACTCTTTTTGTGGAATTTGCATGTGGAGATTTCAAGTGCTTCGGGGCCAATGGTAGAAAAGGAAATATCTTCGTATAAAAAGTAGAGAGAATCATTCTCAGCAACCACTTTGTGATGTGTGCCTTCCACTCACATAGTTTAACCTTTCTATTCATAGAGCAGTTTGGAAACACTCTGTTTGTAAAATCTGCAAGGGGATACTTGGACTTCTAAGAGGATTTCGTTGGAAACGGGATTTCGGCATATAACACTAGACAGAAGAATTCTCAGTAACTTCTTTGGGTTGTTTGTGTTCAACTAACAGTGTTGAACCTTCCTTTAGACATAGCAGATTTGAAACCCTCTTTTTGTGGAATTTGCAAGTGGAGATTTCAAGCGCTTTGGGGCCACACGAAGAAAAGGAAATATCTTCGTCGAGAAACTGGAGAGAATCATTCTCAGCAACCAATTTGTGATGTGTGCGTTCCACTCACAGAGTTTAACCTTTCTTTTCACAGAGCAGTTTTTAAACACTCTGTTTGTAAAGTCTGCAAGTGGATATTTGGACCTCTTTGAGGATTTCTTTGGAAACGGGATTTCTGAATATAACTCTAGACAGAAGAATTCTCAGTAACTTCTTTGGGTTGCGTGTGTTCAACTCACAGAGTTGAACCTTCCTTTAGACAGAGGAGATTTGAAACCCTCTTTTCGTAGAAACTGCAATTGGAGATTTCAAGCGCTCTGGGGCCAATGGTATAAAAGGAAATATCTTCGTATAAAATGTTGAGAGAATCATTCTCAGCAACCACTTTGAGTTGTGTGCATTGCACTCACGTAGTTTAACCTTTCTTTTCATAGAGCAGTTTGGAAACACTCTGTTTGTGAAGTCTGCAAGTGGACATTTGGACCTCTTTGAGGATTTCGTTGGAAACGGGATTTCTGCAAATAACGCTAGACAGAAGAATTCTCAGTAACTTCTTTGGGTTGCGAGTGTTCAACTCACAGATTTGAACCTTTCTTTAGACAGAGCAGGTTTGAAACAATCTTTTTGTGGAATTTGTATGTGGAGATTTCAAGCGCTTTATGGACAATGGTAGAAAAGGAAATATCTTCGTATAAAAACTAGAGAGAATCATTCTCAGCAACAACTTTGAGATGTGTGCGTTCCACTCACAGAGTTTAACCTTTCTTTTCATAGAGCTGTTTGGAAACACTCTGTTTGTAAAGTCTGCAAATGGATATTTGGACCTCTTTGAGGATTTCGTTGGAAACGGGATTTCTGCATATAACGCTACATAGAAGAATTCTCAGTAACTTTTCTGGGTTGCGTGTGTTCAACTCACAGAGATGAACCTTCGTTTAGACAGTGCTGATTTGAAAACCACTTTTTGTAGAAATTGCAAGTGTAGATTTCAAGCGCTTTGGGGCCAGTGGTAGAAAAGGAAATATCTTCGTATAAAAAGTAGAGACAATCATTCTCAGCAACCACTTTGTGATGTGTGCCTTCCACTCACAGAGTTTAACCTTTCTTTTCATAGAGCTGTTTGGAAACACTCTGTTTGTGAAGTTTGCAAGTGGATATTTGGACCACTTTGAAGATTTCTTTGGAAACCTGATTTCTGCATATAACTCTAGACAGAAGAACTCTCAGTGACTTCTCTGGGTTGCATGTGTTCAACTCACAGACTTGAACCTTCCTTTAGACATAGCAGATTTGAAACCCTCTTTTTGTGCAATTTGCAATTGGAGGTTTCAAGCGCTTTGAGGCCAGTGGTAGAAAAGGAAATATCTTCGTATAAAAAGTAGAGAGAATCATTCTCTACAACCACTTTGTGATATGTGCATTCCACTCACAGAGTTTAACCTTTCTTTTCATAGAGAAGTTTGGAAACACTCTGTTTGTAATGTTTGCAAGTGGATATTTGGACCTCTTTGAGGATTTTGTTGGAAACTGGATTTCTGCATATAAGGCTAGACAGAAGAATTCTCAGTAACTTCTTTGCGTTGCGTGTGTTCAACTCACAGAGTTGAACCTTCCTTTAGACAGAGCAGATTTGAAACCCTCTTTTCGTAGAAATTGCAAGTGGAGATTTCAAGAGCTTTGGGGCCAATGGTATAAAAGGAATTGTCTTCCTATACAATGTAGAGAGAATCTTTCTCAGAAACCACTTTGTGATGTGTGCATTCCACGCACAGAGTTTAACCTTTGTTTTCATACCGCAGTTTGGAAACACTCTGTTTGTAATGTCTGCAAGTGGATATTTGGACCTCTTTGAGGATTTCGTTGGAAACGAGATTTCTGCATATAACGCTAGACTGAAGGTTTCTCAGTAACTTCTTTGGGTTGCGTGTGTTCAACTCACAGAGTTGAATCTTCCTTTAGACAGGGCAGATTTGAAACAATCTTTTTGTGCAATTTGCAAGTGGAGATTTCAAGCACTTTCGGGCCAATGGTAGAAAAGGAAATATCATCGCATAAAAACAAGAGAGAATCATTCTCCGAAACCACTTTGTGATGTGTGCATTCCACTCACAGCGTTTAACCTTTCTTTTCATAGAGCAGTTTAGAATCACTCTGATTGTAAAGTCTGCAAGTGGATATTTGGACCTCTTTGAGGATTTTGTTGGAAACTGGATTTCTGCATATAAGGCTAGACAGAAGAATTATCAGTAACTTCTTTGCGTTGTGCGAGTTCAACTCACAGAGTTGAACCTTCCTTTAGACAGAGCAGATGTGAATCCCCGTTTTCGTAGAAATTGCAAGTGGAGATTTCAAGAGCTTTGGGGCCAATGGTAGAAAAGGGAATATCTTCGTTTAAAAACTAGAGAGAATCATTCTCAGCAACCACTTTTTGATGTGTGCATTCCACTCACAGAGTTTAACCTTTCTTTTCATAGAGCAGTTTGGAAACACTCTGTTTGTAAAGTCTGCAAGTGGATATTTCGACCTATTTGAGGATTTCGTTGGAAACGGGATTTCTGCAAATAACGCTAGAAAGAAGAATTCTCAGTAACTCCTTTCGGCTGTGTGTGTTCAACTCACAGAGTTGAACCTTCCTTTAGACAGAGCAGTTTTGAAACCGTCTTTTTGTGGAATTTGCAAGTGGACATTTCAAGCCCTTTGGTGCCAATGGTAGAAAAGGGAATATCTTCGTAAAAAACTAGTGAGAATCATTCTCAGCAACCACTTTGTGATGTGTGCGTTCGACTCACAGAGTTTAACCTTTCTTTTCATAGAGCAGTTTGGAAACACTCTGTTTGTAAAGTCTGCAAGTGGATATTTGGACCTCTTAGAGGATTTCGTTGGAAACGGGATTTCTGCATATAACACTAGAAAGAGGAATTCCCAGTAACTTCTTTGGGCTGCGTGTGTTCAACTCACAGAGTTGAACTTTCCTTTCGACAGAGCAGATTTGAAACCCTCTTTTTGTGGAAGTTGAAGGTGGAGATTTCAAGTGCTTTTGGGCCAGTGGTAGAAAAGGAAATATCTTCGTATAAAAAGTAGAGAGATTCATTCTCAGCAACCACTATGTGATGTGTGCATTCCACTCACAGAGTTTAAAATTTGTCTTCATAGAGCAGTTTGGAAACACTCTGCTTCTAAAGTCTGCAAGTGGATATTTGGACATCTTTTAGGATTTCGTTGTTAAAGTTATTCCTGCATATAACGCTAGACAGAAGAATTCTCAGTAACTTCTTTGGGCTGCGTGTGCTCAACTCACAGAGTTGAAACTTCTTTTAGACAGAGCAGATTAGAAACCCTCTTTTTGTGTAATTTGGAATTGGATATTTCAAGTGCTTTGGGGCCAGTGGTAGGAAAGGAAATATCTTCATACAGAAACTAGAGAGAATCATTCTCAGCAACCAGTTTGTGATGTGTGGGTTGCACTCACAGAGTTTAACCTTTCCCTTCATATAGCAGTTTGGAAACACTCTGTTTGTAAAGTCTGCAAGTGGATATTTGGGCCTCTTTGAGGATTTCGTTGGAAACGGGATATCTGCATATAACGCTAGACTGAAGAATTCACAGTAACTTCTTTGGGCTGCGTGTGTTCAACTCACAGAGTTGAACCTTCCTTTAGACAGAGCAGATTTAAATCCCTGTTTTTGTGGAATTTGCAGGTGGAGATTTCAAGCGCTTTGGGGCCAAATGTAGAAAAGTAAATATCTTCGTATAAAAACTAGAGAGAATCATTCTCAGCAACCACTTTGAGATGTGTGTTTTCCACTCACAGAGTTTAGCCTTTCTTTTCATACCGCAGAGTGGAAACACTCTGTTTGTAAAGTCTGCAAGTGGATATTTGGACTTCTTTGAGGATTTCGTTGGAAACGGGATTTCTGCATATAACGCTAGACAGAAGAATTCTCAGTAAATTCCTTCGGCTGTGTGTGTTCAACTCACAGAGTTGAACCTTCCTTTAGACAGAGCAGTTTTGAAACCGTCTTTTTGTGGAATTTGCAAGTGGACATTTCAAGCCCTTTGGTGCCAATGGTAGAAAAGGGAATATCTTCGTAAAAAACTAGTGAGAATCATTCTCAGCAACCACTTTGTGATGTGTGCGTTCGACTCACAGAGTTTAACCTTTCTTTTCATAGAGCAGTTTGGAAACACTCTGTTTGTAAAGTCTGCAAGTGGATATTTGGACCTCTTAGAGGATTTCGTTGGAAACGGGATTTCTGCATATAACACTAGAAAGAGGAATTCCCAGTAACTTCTTTGGGCTGCGTGTGTTCAACTCACAGAGTTGAACTTTCCTTTCGACAGAGCAGATTTGAAACCCTCTTTTTGTGGAAGTTGAAGGTGGAGATTTCAAGTGCTTTGGGGCCAGTGGTAGAAAAGGAAATATCTTCGTATAAAAAGTAGAGAGATTCATTCTCAGCAACCACTATGTGATGTGTGCATTCCACTCACAGAGTTTAAAATTTGTCTTCATAGAGCAGTTTGGAAACACTCTGCTTCTAAAGTCTGCAAGTGGATATTTGGACATCTTTTAGGATTTCGTTGTTAAAGTTATTCCTGCATATAACGCTAGACAGAAGAATTCTCAGTAACTTCTTTGGGCTGCGTGTGCTCAACTCACAGAGTTGAAACTTCTTTTAGACAGAGCAGATTAGAAACCCTCTTTTTGTGTAATTTGGAATTGGATATTTCAAGTGCTTTGGGGCCAGTGGTAGGAAAGGAAATATCTTCATACAGAAACTAGAGAGAATCATTCTCAGCAACCAGTTTGTGATGTGTGGGTTGCACTCACAGAGTTTAACCTTTCCCTTCATATAGCAGTTTGGAAACACTCTGTTTGTAAAGTCTGCAAGTGGATATTTGGGCCTCTTTGAGGATTTCGTTGGAAACGGGATATCTGCATATAACGCTAGACTGAAGAATTCACAGTAACTTCTTTGGGCTGCGTGTGTTCAACTCACAGAGTTGAACCTTCCTTTAGACAGAGCAGATTTAAATCCCTGTTTTTGTGGAATTTGCAGGTGGAGATTTCAAGCGCTTTGGGGCCAAATGTAGAAAAGTAAATATCTTCGTATAAAAACTAGAGAGAATCATTCTCAGCAACCACTTTGAGATGTGTGTTTTCCACTCACAGAGTTTAGCCTTTCTTTTCATACCGCAGAGTGGAAACACTCTGTTTGGAAAGTCTGCAAATGGATATCTGGACCTCTTAGATGATTTCGTTGGAAACAGGATTTCTGTATATAACGCTATACAGAAGAATTCTCAGTAACTTCTTTGGGCTGCGTGTGTTCACTCACAGAGTTGAACCTTCCTTTAGACAGAGCAGATTTGAAACCCTCTTTTTGTGGAAATTGCAAGTGGACATTTGAAGCGCTATGGGGCCAGTGGTAGAACAGGATATATCTTCATATAAAACCTAGAGAGAATCATTCTCAGTAACCAGTTTGTAATGTCTGCGTTCCACTCAGAGAGTTTAACCTTTCTTTTCATAGAGCAGTTTGGAAACACTCTGTTTGTAAGGTCTGCCAGTGGATATATGGACCTCTTTGAGGATTTCGTAGGAAACGGGATTTCTGCATATAACGTTAGATAGAAAAATTCTCAGTAACTTCTTTGGGCTGCGTGTGTTCAACTCACAGAGTTGAACCTTACTTTAGACAGAGCAGATTTGAAAAACTCTTTTTGTGGAATTTGCAGGTGGAGATTACAAGCGATTTGGGGCCAATGGTAGAAAAGGTAATATCTTTGTATTAAACCTAGAGAGAATCATTCTCAGCAACCACTTTGTGATGCGTGTGTTCCACTCACAGAGTTTAACCTTTATTTCCATAGAGCCGTTTGGAAACACTCTGTTTGTAAAGTCTGCAAGTGGATATTTGGACCTCTTTGAGGATTTCGTTGGAAACGGGATTTCTGCGTATAACGCTAGACAGAGGAATTCTCAGTTAATTTCTTTGGTCTGCGTGTGTTCAACTCACAGAGTTGAACCTTCCTTTAGACAGAGCAGATATGAAACCCTCTTTTCGTGGAATTTGCAAGTGGAGATTTCAAGCGCTTTGGGGCCAACGGTAGAAATGGAAATATCTTCGTATGAAAACTAGAGACAATCATTCTCAGCAACCACTTTCGGATGTGTGCATTCCACTCACAGAGTTTAACCTTTCTGCTCATAGAGCAGTTTGGAAACACTGTTTTTGTAAAGTCTGCAAGTGGATATTTGGACCTCTTTGAGGATTTCGTTGGAAACGGGATTTCTTCATATAACGCTAGACAGAAGAATTCTCAGTAGCTTCTTTCGGCTGCGTGTGTTCAACTCACAGAGTTGAACCTTCCTTTTGACAGAGCAGATTAGATACCCTCCTTTTGTGGAATTTGCAAGAGGAGATTTCAAGCGCTCTGGGGCCAGGGTAGAAAAGGAAATATCTTCGTATAGAAACTAGAGAGAGTCATTCTCAGCAACCACTTGGTGATGTGTGCATTCCACTCAGACAGTTTAACCTTTCTTTTCATAGAGCAGTTTGGAAACACTCTGTTTTTAAAGTCTGCAAGTGGATATTTGGACCTCTCTGAGGATTTCCTTGGAAACGGGATTTCTGCATATAACGCTAGACAGAAGAATTCTCAGTAACTTCTTTGGACTGCGTGTGATCAACTCACAGAGATGAACCTTCCTTTAGACAGAGCAGATTTGAAACCCTCTTTTCTTGGAATTTGCAAGTGGAGATTTCAAGCCCATTGGGGCCAAAGGTAGAAAAGGAAATATCTTCGTATAAAAACTAGAGAGAATCATTCTCAGCAACAACATGGTGATGTGTGTGTTCCACTCACACAGTTAAACCTTTCTTTTCATAGAGCAGTTTGGAAGCACTCTGTTTGTAATGTCTGCAAGTGGATATTTGGACCTCTTTGAGGATTTCGTTGGAAACGCGATTTCTGCATATAACGCTATACAGAAGTATTCTCAGTAACTCATTTGAGCTGCGTCTGTTCAACTCACAGAGATGAACCTTCCTTTAGACAGAGCAGTTTTGAAAACCTCTTTTTGTGGAATTTGCAGGTGGAGATTTCAAGCACTTTGTGGCCAAAGGTAGAAAATGAAATATCTTCCTATTAAAACTGGAGAGAATCATTCTCAGCAACCGCTTTGTGATGTGTGCGTTCCACTCACAGAGTTTAACCTTTCTTCTCATAGAGCAGTTTGGAAACACTCTGTTTGGAAAGTCTGCAAGTGGATATTTGGACCTCTTAGAGGATTTCGTTGGAAACAGGATTTCAGTATATAATGCTATACAGAAGAATTCTCAGTAACTTCTTTGGGCTGCGTGTGTTCAACTCACAGAGTTGAACCTTCCTTTAGACAGAGCAGATTAGATACCCTCTTTTTGCGGAATTTGAAAGTATAGATTTCAAGCGCTATGTGGCAAGGGTAGAAAAGGAAATATCTTCGTATAAAAACTAGAGAGAATCATTCTCAGCAACGTCTTTCTGATGTACGCTTTCCATTCACAGAGTTTAACCTTTCTTTTCGTAGAGCAGTTTGGAAACACTCTGTTTGTAAAGTCTGCAAGTGGATATATAGACCTCTTTGAGGATTTCATTGGAAACGGGATTTCTGCGTATAACGCTAGACAGAGGAATTCTCAGTTAATTTCTTCAGGCTGCGAGTGTTAAACTCAGAGAGCTGAACCTTCCTTTCGACAGAGCAGATTTGAAACCCTCTTTTTGTGGAATTTGCAAGTGGAGATTTCAAGCGCTTTGGGCCAGAGTAGAAAAGGAAATATCTTCGTATAAAAACTAGAGAGAATCATTCTCAGCAACCACTTGGTGATGTGTGCATTCCACTCAGACAGTTTAACCTTTCTTTTCATAGAGCAGTTTGGAAACCCTCTGTTTGTAATGTCTGCAAGTGGATATTTAGACCTCTTTGAGGATTTTGTTGGAAACGGGATTTCTGCGTATAACGCTAGAAAGAAGAATTCTCAGTCACTTCTTTGGGCTGCATGTGTTCAACTCACAGAGTTGAACCTTCCTTTAGACAGAGCAGATTTGAAACCCTCTTTTCATGGTATTTGCAAGTGGAGATTTCAAGCGCTTTGGGGCCAATGGTAGAAAAGGAAATATCTTCGTAGAAAAACTAGAGATAATCATTCTCAGCAACCACTTGGTGATGTGTGCGTTCCACTCACAGAGTTTAACCTTTCTTTTCACAGAGCAGTTTGGAAACACTCTGTTTGTAAAGTCTGCAAGTGGATATTTGGACCTCTTTGAGGATTTCGTTGGAAACGGGATTTCTGCACATAACCCTAGACAAAAGAATTCTCAGTGACTTCTTTGCACTGCGTGTGTTCAACTGACGGAGTTGAACCTTAATTTAGACAGAGCAGTTTTGAAACCCTACTTTTGTGAAATTTGCAAGTGGAGATTTCAAGCGCTTTGGGGCCAATGGTAGGAAAGGAAATATCTTCGTATAAAAACTGGACAGAATCATTCGCAGCAACCACTTGGTCATGTGTGCGGTCTACTCACACAGTTCAACCTTTCTTTTCATAGAGCAGTTTGGAAACACTTTGTTTGTAAAGTCTGCAAGTGGATATTTGGACCTCTTTGAGGATTTCCTTCGAAAAGGGATTCCTGCATATAACGCTAGACAGAAGAATTCTCAGTAACTTCTTTGGGCTGCGTGTGTTCAACTCACAGAGTTGAACCTTCCTTTAGACAGAGCAGATTTGAAACCCTCTTTTCGTGGAATTTGCAAGTGGAGATTTCAAGCGCTTAGGGGCCAATGGTAGAAAAGGAAATATCTTCGTATAAAAACTAGAGACAATCATACTCAGCAACCACTTTCTGATGTGTGCGTTCCACTCACAGAGTTTAACCTTTCTGTTCATAGAGCAGTTTGGAAACACTCTTTTTGTAAAGTATGCAAGTGGATATTTGGACCTCTTTGAGGATTTCGTTGGAAACGGGATTTCTGCATATAACGCTAGACAGAAGAATTCTCAGTCACTTCTTTGGGATGCATGGGTTCAACTCACAGAGTTGAACCTTCCTGTAGACAGAGCAGATTTGAAACCCTCTTTTCGTGGTATTTGCAAGTGGAGATTTCAAGCGCTTTGGGGCTAATGGTAGAAAAGGAAATATCTTCGTATAAAACCTAGAGAGAATCATTCTCAGCAACCACTTAGTGATGTGTGCATTCCACTCACAGAGTTTAACCTTTCTTTTCACAGAGCAGTTTGGAAACACTCTGTTTGTAAAGTCTGCAAGTAGATACTTGGACCTCTTTGGGGATTTCGTTGGAAACGGGATTTCTGCATATAACGCTAGACAGAAGAATTCTCAGTAACTTCTTTGATCTGCGTGTGTTCAACTCACAGAGTTGTGCCTTCCTCTAGACAGAGCAGATTTGACACCCTCTTTTCGTGGAGTTTGCAAGTGGAGATTTCAAGCGCTTTTGGGCCAACGGTAGAAAGGGAAATATCTTCGTATGAAAACTAGAGACAATCATTCTCAGCAACCACTTTGTGATGTGTGCGTTCCACTCACAGAGTTTAACCTTTCTGTTCATAGAGCAGTTTGGAAACACTCTTTCTGTAAAGTCTGCAAGTGGATATTTGGACCACTTAGAGGATTTCGTTGGAAACGGAATTTCTGTATATAACGCTATACAGAAGAATTCTCAGTAACTACTTTGGGCTGCGTGTGTTCAACTCACAGAGTTGAACCTTTCTTTAGACAGAGCAGATTTGAAACCCTCTTTTTCTGGAAATTGCAAGTGGAAATTTCAAGCGCTATGGGGCCAGTGGTAGAAAAGGAAATATCTTCATATAAAACCTAGAGAGAATAATTCTCAGTAACCACTTTGTAATGTGTGCGTTCCACTCAAAGAGTTTAACCTTTCTTTTCATTGAGCAGTTTGGAAACACTCTGTTTGTAAGGTCTGCCAGTGGATATATGGTCCTCTTTGACGATTTCGTTGGAAACGGGATTTCTGAATATAACGCTAGACAGAAGAATTCTCAATAACTTCTTTGGGCTGCGTGTGTTCAACTCACAGAGTTGAACCTTCCTTTAGACAGAGCAGATTTGAAAACCTCTTTTTGTGGAATTTGCAGGTGGAGATTACAAGCGATTTGGGGCCAATGGTAGGAAAGGTAATATCTTCGTATTAAAACTAGAGAGAATCATTCTCAGCAACCACTTTGTGACGCGTGTGTTCCACTCACAGAGTTTAACCTTTCTTTTCATAGAGCAGTTTGGAAACACTCTGTTTGTAAAGTCTGCAAGTGGATATATGGACCTCTTTGAGGATTTCATTGGAAACGGGATTTCTGCGTATAACGCTAGACTGAGGAATTCTCAGTTAATTTCTTCAGGCTGTGAGTGTTCAACTCAGAGAGCTGAACCTTCCTTTCGACAGAGCAGATTTGAAACCCTCTTTTTGTGGAATTTGCAAGTGGAGATTTCAAGCGCTTTGGGCCAGAGTAGAAAAGGAAATATCTTCGTATAAAAACTAGAGAGAATCATTCTCAGCAACCACTTGGTGATGTGTGCATTCCACTCAGACAGTTTAACCTTTCTTTTCATAGAGCAGTTTGGAAACCCTCTGTTTGTAAAGTCTGCAAGTGGATATTTGGACCTCTTTGAGGATTTCCTTGGAAACGGGATTCCTGCATAGAACGCTAGACAGAAGAATTCTCAGTAACTCCTTTGGGCTGCGTGTGTTCAACTCACAATGTTGAACCTTCCTTTAGACAGAGCAGATTTGAAACCCTCTTTTCGTGGAATTTGCAAGTGGAGGTTTCAAGCGCTTTGGGCTAAAGGGAGAAAAGGAAATATCTTCGTATAAAAACTAGAGGGAATCATTCTCAGCAACAACTTGGTGATGTGTGCGTTCCACTCACACAGTTTAACCTTTCTTTTCTTAGAGCAGTTTGGAAGCACTCTGTTTGTAATGTCTGCAAGTGGATATTTGGACCTCTTTGAGGATTTCATTGGAAACGGGATTTCTGCATATAACGCTAGACAGAAGAATTTTCAGTAACTTCTTTGGGCTGGGTGTGTTCAACTCACAGGGTTGAACCTTCCTTTAGACGGAGCAGATTTGAAACCCTCTTTTTGTGGAATTTGCAAGTGGAGATTTCACTCGCAGTGGGGCCAATGGTAGAAAAGGAAATATCTTCGTATGAAAACTAGAGACAATCATTCTCAGCAACCACTTTCTGATGCGTGCGTTCCACTCACAGAGTTTAACCTTTCTGTTCATAGAGCAGTTTGGAAACACTCTTTTTGTAAAGTCTGCAAGTGGATATTTGGACCTCTTTGAGGATTTCTTTCTAAACGGTATTTCTGCATGTAACACTAGACAGAAGAATTCTCAGTAAGTTCTTTGGGTTGCATGTGTTCAACTCACAGAATTGAACCTTCATTTAGAGAGAGCCAATTTGAAACCCTCTTTCTGTGGAATTTGCAAGTGGAGATTTCAAGCGCTTTCTGGCCAATGGTAGAAAAGGATATATATTCATATAAAAAGTATTGAGAATCATTCTCAGCAACCACTTTGTGATGTGTGCCTTCCTCTCACAGCGTTTAACCTTTGTATTCATAGAGCAGTTTGGAAACACTCTGTTTGTTATGTCTGCAAGTGGATATTTGGACTTCTTTGAGGATTTCTTTGGAAATGGGATTTTTGCATAGAACGCTAGACAGAGGAATTCTCAGTAACTTCTTTTGGCTGCGTTTGTTCAACTCACAGATTTGAACCTTCCTTTCGATAGAGCAGATTTTAAACCCTCTTTTTGTGGAATTTGCAAGTGGACATTTCAAGCGCTTTGGTGTCATTGGTAGAAAAGGGAATATCTTCATATAAAAACTAGGGACAATCATTCTCAGCAACCACTTTTTGATGTGTGCGTTCCACTCACAGAGTTTAACCTTTCTTTTCATAGAGCAGATTGGAAACACTCTGTTTGTAAAGTCTGCAAGTGGATATTTGGAACTCTTTGAGTATTTCATTGGAAACGGGATTTCTGCATATAACGCTAGACAGAAGAATTTTCAGTAACTTCTTTGGGCTGGGTGTGTTCAACTGACAGAGTTGAACCTTCCTTTAGACGGAGGAGATTTGAAACCCTCTTTTCGTGGAATTTGCAAGTGGAGATTTCAAGCGCATTGGGGCCCATGGTAGAAAAGGAAATATCTTCGTATGAAAACTAGAGACAATCATTCTCAGCAACCACTTTCTGATGTGTTCGTTCCACTCACAGAGTTTAACCTTTCTGTTCATCGAGCAGTTTGGAAACACTCTTTTTATACAGTCTGCAAGTGGATATTTGGACCTCTTTGAGGATTTCGTTGGAAACGGGATTTCTGCATATAACGCTAGACAGAAGAATTCTCAGTAACTTCTTTGGGCTGCGTGTGTTCAAATCACAGAGTTGAACCTTCCTTTAGACAGAGCAGATTAGATACCCTCTTTTTGTGGAATTTGCAAGTGGAGATTTCAAGCGCTCTGGGGCAAGGGTAGAAAAGGAAATATCTTCGTATGAAAACTAGAGAGAATCATTCTCAGCAACCACTTTGTGATGTATGCTTTCCACTCACAGAGTTTAACCTTTCTTTTCATAGAGCAGTTTGAAAACACTCTGTTTGTAAAGTCTGCAAATAGATACTTGGACCTCTGTGGGGATTTCGTTGGAAACGGGATTTCTGCATATAATGCTAGACAGAAGAATTCTCAGTACCTTCTCTGTGCTGTGTGTGTTCAACACACAGAGTTGAACCTTCCTTTAGAAAGAGCAGATATGAAACCCTCTTTTCATGGAATTTGCAAGTGGAGATTTCAAGCGCTTTGGGGTCAACGGTAGAAAAGGAAATATCTTCGTATAAAAAGTAGAGAGAATCATTCTCAGCAACCACTTTGTGATGTGTGTATTCCACTCACAGAATTTAACCTTTCTCCTCATAGAGCAGTTTGGAAACACTCTGCTTGTAAAGTCTGCATGTGGATATTTGGACCTCTTTGAGGATTTCGTTCTAAACGGGATTTCTGCATGTAACACTAGACAGAAGAATTCTCAGTAACTTTTTTGGGATGCGTGTGTTCAACTCACAGAGTTGAACCTTCACTTAGAGAGAGCCGATTTGAAACCCTCTTTTTGTGGAATTTGCAAGTGGAGATTTCAAGAGCTTTCGGGCAAATGGTAGAAAAGGAAATATGTTCATATAAAAAGTAGAGAGAATCATTCTCAGCAACCACTTTGTGGTGTGTGCCTTCCACTCACAGCGTTTAACCTTTCTTTTCATAGAGCAGTTTGGAAACACTCTGTCTGTTAAGTCTGCAAGTGGATATTTGGACCTCTTTGAGGATTTCTTTGCAAACGGGATTTCTGCATAGAACGCTAGACAGAGGAATTCACAGTAACTTCTTTTGGCTGTGTTTGTTCAACTCACAGAGTTGAACCTTCCTTTCAATAGAGCAGGTTTGAAACCCTCTTTTTGTGGAATTTGCAAGTGGACATTTCATGCGCTTTGGTGTCATTGGTAGAAATGGGAATATCTTCGTAAAAAACTAGAGAGAATCATTCTCAGCAACCACTTTGTGATGTGTGCATTTGACTCACAGAGTTTAACCTTTCTTTTCACAGAGCAGTTTGGAAACACTGTTTTTGTAAAGTCTGCAAGTGGATATTTGGACCTCTTTGAGGATTTCGTTGGAAATGGGATTTCTGCATATAACGCTAGAGAGAAGAATTGTCAGTAACTTCTTTGGGCTGCGTGTGTTCAACTCACAGAGTTGAACCTTCCTTTAGACAGAGCAGATTAGATACCCTCTTTTTGTGGAATTTGCAAGTGGAGATTTCAAGCGCTCTGGGGCCAGGGTAGAAAAGGAAATATCTTCGTATAGAAACTAGAGAGAATCATTCTCAGCAACCACTTTGTGATGTATGCTTTCCACTCACAGAGTTTAACCTTTCTTTTCATAGAGCAGTTTGAAAACACTCTCTTTGTAAAGTCTGCAAATAGATACTTGGACCTCTGTGGGGATTTCGTTGGAAACGGGATTTCTGCATATAATGCTAGACAGAAGAATTCTCAGTACCTTCTCTGTGCTGCGTGTGTTCAACACACGGAGTTGAACCTTCCTTTAGACAGAGCAGATATGAAACCCACTTTTCGTGGAATTTGCAAGTGGAGATTTCAAGCTCTTTGTGGTCAACGGTAGAAAAGGGAATATCTTCGTATAAAAACTAGAGAGAATCATTCTCAGCAACCACTTTGTGATGTGTGCGTTCCACTCACGGAGTTTAACCTTTCTGTTCATAGAGCAGTTTGGAAACACTCTGCTTGTAAAGTCTGCAAGTGGATATTTGGACCTCTTGGAGGATTTCTTTGGAAACGGGATTTCTGCATATAACGCTAGACAGAAGAATTTTCAGTAACTTCTTTGGGCTGGGTGTGTTCAACTCACAGAGTTGAACCTTCCTTTAGACGGAGCAGATTTGAAACCCTCTTTTCGTGGAGTTTGCAAGTGGAGATTTCAAGCGCTTTTGGGCCAACGGTAGAAAGGGAAATATCTTCGTATGAAAACTAGAGACAATCATTCTCAGCAACCACTTTGTGATGTGTGCGTTCCACTCACAGAGTTTAACCTTTCTGTTCATAGAGCAGTTTGGAAACACTCTTTCTGTAAAGTCTGCAAGTGGATATTTGGACCTCTTTGAGGATTTCGTTGGAAACGGAATTTCTGTATATAACGCTATACAGAAGAATTCTCAGTAACTACTTTGGGCTGCGTGTGTTCAACTCACAGAGTTGAACCTTTCTTTAGACAGAGCAGATTTGAAACCCTCTTTTTCTGGAAATTGCAAGTGGAAATTTCAAGCGCTATGGGGCCAGTGGTAGAAAAGGAAATATCTTCATATAAAACCTAGAGAGAGTAATTCTCAGTAACCACTTTGTAATGTGTGCGTTCCACTCAAAGAGTTTAACCTTTCTTTTCATTGAGCAGTTTGGAAACACTCTGTTTGTAAGGTCTGCCAGTGGATATATGGTCCTTTTTGACGATTTCATTGGAAACGGGATTTCTGAATATAACGCTAGACAGAAGAATTCTCAATAACTTCTTTGGGCTGCGTGTGTTCAACTCACAGAGTTGAACCTTCCTTTAGACAGAGCAGATTTGAAACCCTCTTTTTGTGGAATTTGCAAGTGGACATTTCATGCGCTTCGGTGTCATTGGTAGAAATGGGAATATCTTCGTAAAAAACTAGAGAGAATCATTCTCAACAACCACTTTGTGATGTGTGCATTTGACTCACAGAGTTTAACCTTTCTTTTCACAGAGCAGTTTGGAAACACTGTTTTTGTAAAGTCTGCAAGTGGATATTTGGACCTCTTTGAGGATTTCGTTGGAAATGGGATTTCTGCATATAACGCTAGAGAGAAGAATTGTCAGTAACTTCTTTGGGCTGCGTGTGTTCAACTCACAGAGTTGAACCTTCCTTTAGACAGAGCAGATTAGATACCCTCTTTTTGTGGAATTTGCAAGTGGAGATTTCAAGCGCTCTGGGGCCAGGGTAGAAAAGGAAATATCTTCGTATAGAAACTAGAGAGAATCATTCTCAGCAACCACTTTGTGATGTATGCTTTCCACTCACAGAGTTTAACCTTTCTTTTCATAGAGCAGTTTGAAAACACTCTCTTTGTAAAGTCTGCAAATAGATACTTGGACCTCTGTGGGGATTTCGTTGGAAACGGGATTTCTGCATATAATGCTAGACAGAAGAATTCTCAGTACCTTCTCTGTGCTGCGTGTGTTCAACACACGGAGTTGAACCTTCCTTTAGACAGAGCAGATATGAAACCCACTTTTCGTGGAATTTGCAAGTGGAGATTTCAAGCTCTTTGTGGTCAATGGTAGAAAAGGGAATATCTTCGTATAAAAACTAGAGAGAATCATTCTCAGCAACCACTTTGTGATGTGTGCGTTCCACTCACGGAGTTTAACCTTTCTGTTCATAGAGCAGTTTGGAAACACTCTGCTTGTAAAGTCTGGAAGTGGATATTTGGACCTCTTGGAGGATTTCTTTGGAAACGGGATTTCTGCATATAACGCTAGACAGAAGAATTTTCAGTAACTTCTTTGGGCTGGGTGTGTTCAACTCACAGAGTTGAACCTTCCTTTAGACGGAGCAGATTTGAAACCCTCTTTTCGTGGAGTTTGCAAGTGGAGATTTCAAGCGCTTTTGGGCCAACGGTAGAAAGGGAAATATCTTCGTATGAAAACTAGAGACAATCATTCTCAGCAACCACTTTGTGATGTGTGCGTTCCACTCACAGAGTTTAACCTTTCTTTTCATAGAGCAGTTTGGAAACACTCTTTCTGTAAAGTCTGCAAGTGGATATTTGGACCTCTTTGAGGATTTCGTTGGAAACGGAATTTCTGTATATAACGCTATACAGAAGAATTCTCAGTAACTACTTTGGGCTGCGTGTGTTCAACTCACAGAGTTGAACCCTTCTTTAGACAGAGCAGATTTGAAACCCTCTTTTTCTGGAAATTGCAAGTGGAAATTTCAAGCGCTATGGGGCCAGTGGTAGAAAAGGAAATATCTTCATATAAAACCTAGAGAGAGTAATTCTCAGTAACCACTTTGTAATGTGTGCGTTCCACTCAAAGAGTTTAACCTTTCTTTTCATTGAGCAGTTTGGAAACACTCTGTTTGTAAGGTCTGCCAGTGGATATATGGTCCTTTTTGACGATTTTGTTGGAAACGGGATTTCTGAATATAACGCTAGACAGAAGAATTCTCAATAACTTCTTTGGGCTGCGTGTGTTCAACTCACAGAGTTGAACCTTCCTTTAGACAGAGCAGATTTGAAAACCTCTTTTTGTGGAATTTGCAGGTGGAGATTACAAGCGATTTGGGGCCAATGGTAGGAAAGGTAATATATTCGTATTAAAACTAGAGAGAATCATTCTCAGCAACCACTTTGTGACGCGTGTGTTCCACTCACAGAGTTTAACCTTTCTTTTCATAGAGCAGTTTGGAAACACTCTGTTTGTAAAGTCTGCAAGTGGATATATGGACCTCTTTGAGGATTTCATTGGAAACGGGATTTCTGCGTATAACGCTAGACAGAGGAATTCTCAGTTAATTTCTTCAGGCTGCGAGTGTTAAACTCAGAGAGCTGAACCTTCCTTTCGACAGAGCAGATTTGAAACCCTCTTTTTGTGGAATTTGCAAGTGGAGATTTCAAGCGCTCCGGGCCAGAGTAGAAAAGGAAATATCTTCGTATAAAAACTAGAGAGAATCATTCTCAGCAACCACTTGGTGATGTGTGCATTCCACTCAGACAGTTTAACCTTTCTTTTCATAGAGCAGTTTGGAAACCCTCTGTTTGTAAAGTCTGCAAGTGGATATTTGGACCTCTTTGAGGATTTCCTTGGAAACGGGATTCCTGCATAGAACGCTAGACAGAAGAATTCTCAGTAACTTCTTCGGGCTGCGTGTGTTCAACTCACAATGTTGAACCTTCCTTTAGACAGAGCAGATTTGAAACCCTCTTTTCGTGGAATTTGCAAGTGGAGATTTCAAGCGCTTTGGGCTAAAGGGAGAAAAGGTTATATCTTCGTATAAAAACTAGAGAGAATCATTCTCAGCAACCACTTGGTGATGTGTGCATTCCACTCACAGAGTTTAACCTTCCTTTTCATAGAGCAGTTTGGAAACACTCTGTTTGTAAAGTCTGCAAGTGGATATTTGGACCTCTTTGAGGATTTCGTTGGAAACGGGATTTCTGCACATAACCCTAGACAAAAGAATTCTCAGTAACTTCTTTGCACTGCGTGTGTTCAACTGACGGAGTTGAACCTTAATTTAGACAGAGTAGTTTTGAAACCCTACTTTTGTGAAATTTGCAAGTGGAGATTTCAAGCGCTTTGGGGCCAATGGTAGGAAAGGAAATATCTTCGTATAAAAACTAGACAGAATCATTCGCAGCAACCACTTGGTCATGTGTGCGGTCTACTCACACAGTTTAACCTTTCTTTTCATAGAGCAGTTTGGAAACACTTTGTTTGTAAAGTCTGCAAGTGGATATTTGGACCTCTTTGAGGATTTCCTTGGAAAAGGGATTCCTGCATATAACACTAGACAAAAGAATTCTCACTAACTTCTTTGGGCTGCGTGTGTTCAACTCACAGAGTTGAACCTTCCTTTAGACAGAGCAGATTTGAAACCCACTTTTCGTTGAATTTGCAAGTGGAGATTTCAAGCGCTTTGGGCCAAAGGTAGAAAAGGAAATATCTTCGTATAAAAACTAGAGAGAATCATTCTCAGCAACAACTTGGTGATGTTTGCGTTCCACTCACGCTGTTTAACCTTTCTTTTCATAGAGCAGTTTGGAAGCACTGTGTTTGTAATGTCTGCAAGTGGATATTTGGACGTCTTTGAGGATTTTGTTGGAAACGGGATTTCTGCATATAACGCTAGACAGAAGAATTCTCAGTCACTTCTTTGGGCTGCATGTGTTCAACTCACAGAGTTGAACCTTCCTTTAGACAGAACAGATTTGAAACCCTCTTTTCTTGGTATTTGCAAGTGGAGATTTCAAGCGCTTTGGGGACATTGGTAGGAAAGGAAATATCTTCGTATAAAAACTAGACAGAATCATTCGCAGCAACCACTTGGGTATGTGTGCGGTCCACTCACACAGTTTAACCTTTCTTTTCATAGAGCAGTTTGGAAACACTCTGTTTGTAAAGTCTGCAAGTGGATATTTGGACCTCTTTGAGGATTTCGTTGGAAACGGGATTTCAGCATATAACGCTAGACAGAAGAATTCTCAGTAACTTCTTTGGGCTGCGTGTGTTCAACACACAGAGTTGAACCTTCCTTTAGACGGAGCAGATTTGAAACCCTCTTTTCGTGGAATTTGCAAGTGGAGATTTCAAGCCCTTTGGGGCCAATGGGAGAAAAGGAAATATCTTCGTATAAAAACTAGAGAGAATCATTCTCAGCAACCACTTGGTGATGTGAGCGTTCCACTCACACAGTTTAACCTTTCTTTTCATAGAGCAGTTTGGAAACACTCTGGTCGTACAGTCTGCAAGTGGATATTTGGACCTCTTTGAGGATTTCGTTGGAAACGGGATTTTTGCCTATAACGGTAGACAGAAGAATTCTCAGTAACTTCTTTGGGCTGCGTGTGTTCAACTCACAGAGTTGAACCTTCCTTTAGACAGAGCAGATTAGATACCCTCTTTTTGTGGAATTTGCAAGTGGAGATTTCCAGCGCTTTTGGGCCAACGGTAGAAAAGGAAATATCTTCGTATGAAAACAACAGACAATCATTCTCAGCAACCATTTTCTGAAAGGTGCGTTCCACTCAAAGAGTTTAACCTTTCTGTTCATAGAGCAGTTTGGAAACACTCTTTCTGTAAAGTCTGCAAGTGGATATTTGGACCTCTTTGAGGATTTATTTGGAAACGGGATTTTTGTATATAACGCTATACAGAAGAATTCTCAGTAACTTCTTTGGGCTGCGTGTGTTCAACTCACAGAGTTGAATCTTCCTTTAGACAGAGCAGATTTGAAACCCTCTTTTTGTGGAAATTGCAAGTGGACATTTCAAGCACTATGGGGCCAGTGGTAGAAAAGGAAATATCTTCATATAAATCCTAGAGAGAATCATTCTCAGTAACCACTTTGTGATGTGTGCATTTGACTCACAGAGTTTAACCTTTCTTTTCACAGAGCAGTTTGGAAACACTGTTTTTGTAAAGTCTGCAAGTGGACATTTGGACCTCTTTGAGGATTTCGTTGGAAATGGGATTTCTGCATATAACGCTAGAGAGAAGAATTGTCAGTAACTTCTTTGGGCTGCGTGTGTTCAACTCACAGAGTTGAACCTTCCTTTAGACAGAGCAGATTAGATACCCTCTTTTTGTGGAATTTGCAAGTGGAGATTTCAAGCGCTCTGGGGCCAGGGTAGAAAAGGAAATATCTTCGTATAGAAACTAGAGAGAATCATTCTCAGCAACCACTTTGTGATGTATGCTTTCCACTCACAGAGTTTAACCTTTCTTTTCATAGAGCAGTTTGAAAACACTCTCTTTGTAAAGTCTGCAAATAGATACTTGGACCTCTGTGGGGATTTCGTTGGAAACGGGATTTCTGCATATAATGCTAGACAGAAGAATTCTCAGTACCTTCTCTGTGCTGCGTGTGTTCAACACACGGAGTTGAACCTTCCTTTAGACAGAGCAGATATGAAACCCACTTTTCGTGGAATTTGCAAGTGGAGATTTCAAGCTCTTTGTGGTCAATGGTAGAAAAGGGAATATCTTCGTATAAAAACTAGAGAGAATCATTCTCAGCAACCACTTTGTGATGTGTGCGTTCCACTCACGGAGTTTAACCTTTCTGTTCATAGAGCAGTTTGGAAACACTCTGCTTGTAAAGTCTGGAAGTGGATATTTGGACCTCTTGGAGGATTTCTTTGGAAACGGGATTTCTGCATATAACGCTAGACAGAAGAATTTTCAGTAACTTCTTTGGGCTGGGTGTGTTCAACTCACAGAGTTGAACCTTCCTTTAGACGGAGCAGATTTGAAACCCTCTTTTCGTGGAGTTTGCAAGTGGAGATTTCAAGCGCTTTTGGGCCAACGGTAGAAAGGGAAATATCTTCGTATGAAAACTAGAGACAATCATTCTCAGCAACCACTTTGTGATGTGTGCGTTCCACTCACAGAGTTTAACCTTTCTTTTCATAGAGCAGTTTGGAAACACTCTTTCTGTAAAGTCTGCAAGTGGATATTTGGACCTCTTTGAGGATTTCGTTGGAAACGGAATTTCTGTATATAACGCTATACAGAAGAATTCTCAGTAACTACTTTGGGCTGCGTGTGTTCAACTCACAGAGTTGAACCCTTCTTTAGACAGAGCAGATTTGAAACCCTCTTTTTCTGGAAATTGCAAGTGGAAATTTCAAGCGCTATGGGGCCAGTGGTAGAAAAGGAAATATCTTCATATAAAACCTAGAGAGAGTAATTCTCAGTAACCACTTTGTAATGTGTGCGTTCCACTCAAAGAGTTTAACCTTTCTTTTCATTGAGCAGTTTGGAAACACTCTGTTTGTAAGGTCTGCCAGTGGATATATGGTCCTTTTTGACGATTTTGTTGGAAACGGGATTTCTGAATATAACGCTAGACAGAAGAATTCTCAATAACTTCTTTGGGCTGCGTGTGTTCAACTCACAGAGTTGAACCTTCCTTTAGACAGAGCAGATTTGAAAACCTCTTTTTGTGGAATTTGCAGGTGGAGATTACAAGCGATTTGGGGCCAATGGTAGGAAAGGTAATATATTCGTATTAAAACTAGAGAGAATCATTCTCAGCAACCACTTTGTGACGCGTGTGTTCCACTCACAGAGTTTAACCTTTCTTTTCATAGAGCAGTTTGGAAACACTCTGTTTGTAAAGTCTGCAAGTGGATATATGGACCTCTTTGAGGATTTCATTGGAAACGGGATTTCTGCGTATAACGCTAGACAGAGGAATTCTCAGTTAATTTCTTCAGGCTGCGAGTGTTAAACTCAGAGAGCTGAACCTTCCTTTCGACAGAGCAGATTTGAAACCCTCTTTTTGTGGAATTTGCAAGTGGAGATTTCAAGCGCTCCGGGCCAGAGTAGAAAAGGAAATATCTTCGTATAAAAACTAGAGAGAATCATTCTCAGCAACCACTTGGTGATGTGTGCATTCCACTCAGACAGTTTAACCTTTCTTTTCATAGAGCAGTTTGGAAACCCTCTGTTTGTAAAGTCTGCAAGTGGATATTTGGACCTCTTTGAGGATTTCCTTGGAAACGGGATTCCTGCATAGAACGCTAGACAGAAGAATTCTCAGTAACTTCTTCGGGCTGCGTGTGTTCAACTCACAATGTTGAACCTTCCTTTAGACAGAGCAGATTTGAAACCCTCTTTTCGTGGAATTTGCAAGTGGAGATTTCAAGCGCTTTGGGCTAAAGGGAGAAAAGGTTATATCTTCGTATAAAAACTAGAGAGAATCATTCTCAGCAACCACTTGGTGATGTGTGCATTCCACTCACAGAGTTTAACCTTCCTTTTCATAGAGCAGTTTGGAAACACTCTGTTTGTAAAGTCTGCAAGTGGATATTTGGACCTCTTTGAGGATTTCGTTGGAAACGGGATTTCTGCACATAACCCTAGACAAAAGAATTCTCAGTAACTTCTTTGCACTGCGTGTGTTCAACTGACGGAGTTGAACCTTAATTTAGACAGAGTAGTTTTGAAACCCTACTTTTGTGAAATTTGCAAGTGGAGATTTCAAGCGCTTTGGGGCCAATGGTAGGAAAGGAAATATCTTCGTATAAAAACTAGACAGAATCATTCGCAGCAACCACTTGGTCATGTGTGCGGTCTACTCACACAGTTTAACCTTTCTTTTCATAGAGCAGTTTGGAAACACTTTGTTTGTAAAGTCTGCAAGTGGATATTTGGACCTCTTTGAGGATTTCCTTGGAAAAGGGATTCCTGCATATAACACTAGACAAAAGAATTCTCACTAACTTCTTTGGGCTGCGTGTGTTCAACTCACAGAGTTGAACCTTCCTTTAGACAGAGCAGATTTGAAACCCACTTTTCGTTGAATTTGCAAGTGGAGATTTCAAGCGCTTTGGGCCAAAGGTAGAAAAGGAAATATCTTCGTATAAAAACTAGAGAGAATCATTCTCAGCAACAACTTGGTGATGTTTGCGTTCCACTCACGCTGTTTAACCTTTCTTTTCATAGAGCAGTTTGGAAGCACTGTGTTTGTAATGTCTGCAAGTGGATATTTGGACGTCTTTGAGGATTTTGTTGGAAACGGGATTTCTGCATATAACGCTAGACAGAAGAATTCTCAGTCACTTCTTTGGGCTGCATGTGTTCAACTCACAGAGTTGAACCTTCCTTTAGACAGAACAGATTTGAAACCCTCTTTTCTTGGTATTTGCAAGTGGAGATTTCAAGCGCTTTGGGGACATTGGTAGGAAAGGAAATATCTTCGTATAAAAACTAGACAGAATCATTCGCAGCAACCACTTGGGTATGTGTGCGGTCCACTCACACAGTTTAACCTTTCTTTTCATAGAGCAGTTTGGAAACACTCTGTTTGTAAAGTCTGCAAGTGGATATTTGGACCTCTTTGAGGATTTCGTTGGAAACGGGATTTCAGCATATAACGCTAGACAGAAGAATTCTCAGTAACTTCTTTGGGCTGCGTGTGTTCAACTCACAGAGTTGAACCTTCCTTTAGACGGAGCAGATTTGAAACCCTCTTTTCGTGGAATTTGCAAGTGGAGATTTCAAGCCCTTTGGGGCCAATGGGAGAAAAGGAAATATCTTCGTATAAAAACTAGAGAGAATCATTCTCAGCAACCACTTGGTGATGTGAGCGTTCCACTCACACAGTTTAACCTTTCTTTTCATAGAGCAGTTTGGAAACACTCTGGTCGTACAGTCTGCAAGTGGATATTTGGACCTCTTTGAGGATTTCGTTGGAAACGGGATTTTTGCCTATAACGGTAGACAGAAGAATTCTCAGTAACTTCTTTGGGCTGCGTGTGTTCAACTCACAGAGTTGAACCTTCCTTTAGACAGAGCAGATTAGATACCCTCTTTTTGTGGAATTTGCAAGTGGAGATTTCCAGCGCTTTTGGGCCAACGGTAGAAAAGGAAATATCTTCGTATGAAAACAACAGACAATCATTCTCAGCAACCATTTTCTGAAAGGTGCGTTCCACTCACAGAGTTTAACCTTTCTGTTCATAGAGCAGTTTGGAAACACTCTTTCTGTAAAGTCTGCAAGTGGATATTTGGACCTCTTTGAGGATTTATTTGGAAACGGGATTTTTGTATATAACGCTATACAGAAGAATTCTCAGTAACTTCTTTGGGCTGCGTGTGTTCAACTCACAGAGTTGAATCTTCCTTTAGACAGAGCAGATTTGAAACCCTCTTTTTGTGGAAATTGCAAGTGGACATTTCAAGCACTATGGGGCCAGTGGTAGAAAAGGAAATATCTTCATATAAATCCTAGAGAGAATCATTCTCAGTAACCACTTTGTGATGTGTGCATTTGACTCACAGAGTTTAACCTTTCTTTTCACAGAGCAGTTTGGAAACACTGTTTTTGTAAAGTCTGCAAGTGGACATTTGGACCTCTTTGAGGATTTCGTTGGAAATGGGATTTCTGCATATAACGCTAGAGAGAAGAATTGTCAGTAACTTCTTTGGGCTGCGTGTGTTCAACTCACAGAGTTGAACCTTCCTTTAGACAGAGCAGATTAGATACCCTCTTTTTGTGGAATTTGCAAGTGGAGATTTCAAGCGCTCTGGGGCCAGGGTAGAAAAGGAAATATCTTCGTATAGAAACTAGAGAGAATCATTCTCAGCAACCACTTTGTGATGTATGCTTTCCACTCACAGAGTTTAACCTTTCTTTTCATAGAGCAGTTTGAAAACACTCTCTTTGTAAAGTCTGCAAATAGATACTTGGACCTCTGTGGGGATTTCGTTGGAAACGGGATTTCTGCATATAATGCTAGACAGAAGAATTCTCAGTACCTTCTCTGTGCTGCGTGTGTTCAACACACGGAGTTGAACCTTCCTTTAGACAGAGCAGATATGAAACCCACTTTTCGTGGAATTTGCAAGTGGAGATTTCAAGCTCTTTGTGGTCAATGGTAGAAAAGGGAATATCTTCGTATAAAAACTAGAGAGAATCATTCTCAGCAACCACTTTGTGATGTGTGCGTTCCACTCACGGAGTTTAACCTTTCTGTTCATAGAGCAGTTTGGAAACACTCTGCTTGTAAAGTCTGGAAGTGGATATTTGGACCTCTTGGAGGATTTCTTTGGAAACGGGATTTCTGCATATAACGCTAGACAGAAGAATTTTCAGTAACTTCTTTGGGCTGGGTGTGTTCAACTCACAGAGTTGAACCTTCCTTTAGACGGAGCAGATTTGAAACCCTCTTTTCGTGGAGTTTGCAAGTGGAGATTTCAAGCGCTTTTGGGCCAACGGTAGAAAGGGAAATATCTTCGTATGAAAACTAGAGACAATCATTCTCAGCAACCACTTTGTGATGTGTGCGTTCCACTCACAGAGTTTAACCTTTCTTTTCATAGAGCAGTTTGGAAACACTCTTTCTGTAAAGTCTGCAAGTGGATATTTGGACCTCTTTGAGGATTTCGTTGGAAACGGAATTTCTGTATATAACGCTATACAGAAGAATTCTCAGTAACTACTTTGGGCTGCGTGTGTTCAACTCACAGAGTTGAACCCTTCTTTAGACAGAGCAGATTTGAAACCCTCTTTTTCTGGAAATTGCAAGTGGAAATTTCAAGCGCTATGGGGCCAGTGGTAGAAAAGGAAATATCTTCATATAAAACCTAGAGAGAGTAATTCTCAGTAACCACTTTGTAATGTGTGCGTTCCACTCAAAGAGTTTAACCTTTCTTTTCATTGAGCAGTTTGGAAACACTCTGTTTGTAAGGTCTGCCAGTGGATATATGGTCCTTTTTGACGATTTTGTTGGAAACGGGATTTCTGAATATAACGCTAGACAGAAGAATTCTCAATAACTTCTTTGGGCTGCGTGTGTTCAACTCACAGAGTTGAACCTTCCTTTAGACAGAGCAGATTTGAAAACCTCTTTTTGTGGAATTTGCAGGTGGAGATTACAAGCGATTTGGGGCCAATGGTAGGAAAGGTAATATATTCGTATTAAAACTAGAGAGAATCATTCTCAGCAACCACTTTGTGACGCGTGTGTTCCACTCACAGAGTTTAACCTTTCTTTTCATAGAGCAGTTTGGAAACACTCTGTTTGTAAAGTCTGCAAGTGGATATATGGACCTCTTTGAGGATTTCATTGGAAACGGGATTTCTGCGTATAACGCTAGACAGAGGAATTCTCAGTTAATTTCTTCAGGCTGCGAGTGTTAAACTCAGAGAGCTGAACCTTCCTTTCGACAGAGCAGATTTGAAACCCTCTTTTTGTGGAATTTGCAAGTGGAGATTTCAAGCGCTCCGGGCCAGAGTAGAAAAGGAAATATCTTCGTATAAAAACTAGAGAGAATCATTCTCAGCAACCACTTGGTGATGTGTGCATTCCACTCAGACAGTTTAACCTTTCTTTTCATAGAGCAGTTTGGAAACCCTCTGTTTGTAAAGTCTGCAAGTGGATATTTGGACCTCTTTGAGGATTTCCTTGGAAACGGGATTCCTGCATAGAACGCTAGACAGAAGAATTCTCAGTAACTTCTTCGGGCTGCGTGTGTTCAACTCACAATGTTGAACCTTCCTTTAGACAGAGCAGATTTGAAACCCTCTTTTCGTGGAATTTGCAAGTGGAGATTTCAAGCGCTTTGGGCTAAAGGGAGTAAAGGTTATATCTTCGTATAAAAACTAGAGAGAATCATTCTCAGCAACCACTTGGTGATGTGTGCATTCCACTCACAGAGTTTAACCTTCCTTTTCATAGAGCAGTTTGGAAACACTCTGTTTGTAAAGTCTGCAAGTGGATATTTGGACCTCTTTGAGGATTTCGTTGGAAACGGGATTTCTGCACATAACCCTAGACAAAAGAATTCTCAGTAACTTCTTTGCACTGCGTGTGTTCAACTGACGGAGTTGAACCTTAATTTAGACAGAGTAGTTTTGAAACCCTACTTTTGTGAAATTTGCAAGTGGAGATTTCAAGCGCTTTGGGGCCAATGGTAGGAAAGGAAATATCTTCGTATAAAAACTAGACAGAATCATTCGCAGCAACCACTTGGTCATGTGTGCGGTCTACTCACACAGTTTAACCTTTCTTTTCATAGAGCAGTTTGGAAACACTTTGTTTGTAAAGTCTGCAAGTGGATATTTGGACCTCTTTGAGGATTTCCTTGGAAAAGGGATTCCTGCATATAACACTAGACAAAAGAATTCTCACTAACTTCTTTGGGCTGCGTGTGTTCAACTCACAGAGTTGAACCTTCCTTTAGACAGAGCAGATTTGAAACCCACTTTTCGTTGAATTTGCAAGTGGAGATTTCAAGCGCTTTGGGCCAAAGGTAGAAAAGGAAATATCTTCGTATAAAAACTAGAGAGAATCATTCTCAGCAACAACTTGGTGATGTTTGCGTTCCACTCACGCTGTTTAACCTTTCTTTTCATAGAGCAGTTTGGAAGCACTGTGTTTGTAATGTCTGCAAGTGGATATTTGGACGTCTTTGAGGATTTTGTTGGAAACGGGATTTCTGCATATAACGCTAGACAGAAGAATTCTCAGTCACTTCTTTGGGCTGCATGTGTTCAACTCACAGAGTTGAACCTTCCTTTAGACAGAACAGATTTGAAACCCTCTTTTCTTGGTATTTGCAAGTGGAGATTTCAAGCGCTTTGGGGACATTGGTAGGAAAGGAAATATCTTCGTATAAAAACTAGACAGAATCATTCGCAGCAACCACTTGGGTATGTGTGCGGTCCACTCACACAGTTTAACCTTTCTTTTCATAGAGCAGTTTGGAAACACTCTGTTTGTAAAGTCTGCAAGTGGATATTTGGACCTCTTTGAGGATTTCGTTGGAAACGGGATTTCAGCATATAACGCTAGACAGAAGAATTCTCAGTAACTTCTTTGGGCTGCGTGTGTTCAACTCACAGAGTTGAACCTTCCTTTAGACGGAGCAGATTTGAAACCCTCTTTTCGTGGAATTTGCAAGTGGAGATTTCAAGCCCTTTGGGGCCAATGGGAGAAAAGGAAATATCTTCGTATAAAAACTAGAGAGAATCATTCTCAGCAACCACTTGGTGATGTGAGCGTTCCACTCACACAGTTTAACCTTTCTTTTCATAGAGCAGTTTGGAAACACTCTGGTCGTACAGTCTGCAAGTGGATATTTGGACCTCTTTGAGGATTTCGTTGGAAACGGGATTTTTGCCTATAACGGTAGACAGAAGAATTCTCAGTAACTTCTTTGGGCTGCGTGTGTTCAACTCACAGAGTTGAACCTTCCTTTAGACAGAGCAGATTAGATACCCTCTTTTTGTGGAATTTGCAAGTGGAGATTTCCAGCGCTTTTGGGCCAACGGTAGAAAAGGAAATATCTTCGTATGAAAACAACAGACAATCATTCTCAGCAACCATTTTCTGAAAGGTGCGTTCCACTCACAGAGTTTAACCTTTCTGTTCATAGAGCAGTTTGGAAACACTCTTTCTGTAAAGTCTGCAAGTGGATATTTGGACCTCTTTGAGGATTTATTTGGAAACGGGATTTTTGTATATAACGCTATACAGAAGAATTCTCAGTAACTTCTTTGGGCTGCGTGTGTTCAACTCACAGAGTTGAATCTTCCTTTAGACAGAGCAGATTTGAAACCCTCTTTTTGTGGAAATTGCAAGTGGACATTTCAAGCACTATGGGGCCAGTGGTAGAAAAGGAAATATCTTCATATAAATCCTAGAGAGAATCATTCTCAGTAACCACTTTGTGATGTGTGCATTTGACTCACAGAGTTTAACCTTTCTTTTCACAGAGCAGTTTGGAAACACTGTTTTTGTAAAGTCTGCAAGTGGACATTTGGACCTCTTTGAGGATTTCGTTGGAAATGGGATTTCTGCATATAACGCTAGAGAGAAGAATTGTCAGTAACTTCTTTGGGCTGCGTGTGTTCAACTCACAGAGTTGAACCTTCCTTTAGACAGAGCAGATTAGATACCCTCTTTTTGTGGAATTTGCAAGTGGAGATTTCAAGCGCTCTGGGGCCAGGGTAGAAAAGGAAATATCTTCGTATAGAAACTAGAGAGAATCATTCTCAGCAACCACTTTGTGATGTATGCTTTCCACTCACAGAGTTTAACCTTTCTTTTCATAGAGCAGTTTGAAAACACTCTCTTTGTAAAGTCTGCAAATAGATACTTGGACCTCTGTGGGGATTTCGTTGGAAACGGGATTTCTGCATATAATGCTAGACAGAAGAATTCTCAGTACCTTCTCTGTGCTGCGTGTGTTCAACACACGGAGTTGAACCTTCCTTTAGACAGAGCAGATATGAAACCCACTTTTCGTGGAATTTGCAAGTGGAGATTTCAAGCTCTTTGTGGTCAATGGTAGAAAAGGGAATATCTTCGTATAAAAACTAGAGAGAATCATTCTCAGCAACCACTTTGTGATGTGTGCGTTCCACTCACGGAGTTTAACCTTTCTGTTCATAGAGCAGTTTGGAAACACTCTGCTTGTAAAGTCTGGAAGTGGATATTTGGACCTCTTGGAGGATTTCTTTGGAAACGGGATTTCTGCATATAACGCTAGACAGAAGAATTTTCAGTAACTTCTTTGGGCTGGGTGTGTTCAACTCACAGAGTTGAACCTTCCTTTAGACGGAGCAGATTTGAAACCCTCTTTTCGTGGAGTTTGCAAGTGGAGATTTCAAGCGCTTTTGGGCCAACGGTAGAAAGGGAAATATCTTCGTATGAAAACTAGAGACAATCATTCTCAGCAACCACTTTGTGATGTGTGCGTTCCACTCACAGAGTTTAACCTTTCTTTTCATAGAGCAGTTTGGAAACACTCTTTCTGTAAAGTCTGCAAGTGGATATTTGGACCTCTTTGAGGATTTCGTTGGAAACGGAATTTCTGTATATAACGCTATACAGAAGAATTCTCAGTAACTACTTTGGGCTGCGTGTGTTCAACTCACAGAGTTGAACCCTTCTTTAGACAGAGCAGATTTGAAACCCTCTTTTTCTGGAAATTGCAAGTGGAAATTTCAAGCGCTATGGGGCCAGTGGTAGAAAAGGAAATATCTTCATATAAAACCTAGAGAGAGTAATTCTCAGTAACCACTTTGTAATGTGTGCGTTCCACTCAAAGAGTTTAACCTTTCTTTTCATTGAGCAGTTTGGAAACACTCTGTTTGTAAGGTCTGCCAGTGGATATATGGTCCTTTTTGACGATTTTGTTGGAAACGGGATTTCTGAATATAACGCTAGACAGAAGAATTCTCAATAACTTCTTTGGGCTGCGTGTGTTCAACTCACAGAGTTGAACCTTCCTTTAGACAGAGCAGATTTGAAAACCTCTTTTTGTGGAATTTGCAGGTGGAGATTACAAGCGATTTGGGGCCAATGGTAGGAAAGGTAATATATTCGTATTAAAACTAGAGAGAATCATTCTCAGCAACCACTTTGTGACGCGTGTGTTCCACTCACAGAGTTTAACCTTTCTTTTCATAGAGCAGTTTGGAAACACTCTGTTTGTAAAGTCTGCAAGTGGATATATGGACCTCTTTGAGGATTTCATTGGAAACGGGATTTCTGCGTATAACGCTAGACAGAGGAATTCTCAGTTAATTTCTTCAGGCTGCGAGTGTTAAACTCAGAGAGCTGAACCTTCCTTTCGACAGAGCAGATTTGAAACCCTCTTTTTGTGGAATTTGCAAGTGGAGATTTCAAGCGCTCCGGGCCAGAGTAGAAAAGGAAATATCTTCGTATAAAAACTAGAGAGAATCATTCTCAGCAACCACTTGGTGATGTGTGCATTCCACTCAGACAGTTTAACCTTTCTTTTCATAGAGCAGTTTGGAAACCCTCTGTTTGTAAAGTCTGCAAGTGGATATTTGGACCTCTTTGAGGATTTCCTTGGAAACGGGATTCCTGCATAGAACGCTAGACAGAAGAATTCTCAGTAACTTCTTCGGGCTGCGTGTGTTCAACTCACAATGTTGAACCTTCCTTTAGACAGAGCAGATTTGAAACCCTCTTTTCGTGGAATTTGCAAGTGGAGATTTCAAGCGCTTTGGGCTAAAGGGAGTAAAGGTTATATCTTCGTATAAAAACTAGAGAGAATCATTCTCAGCAACCACTTGGTGATGTGTGCATTCCACTCACAGAGTTTAACCTTCCTTTTCATAGAGCAGTTTGGAAACACTCTGTTTGTAAAGTCTGCAAGTGGATATTTGGACCTCTTTGAGGATTTCGTTGGAAACGGGATTTCTGCACATAACCCTAGACAAAAGAATTCTCAGTAACTTCTTTGCACTGCGTGTGTTCAACTGACGGAGTTGAACCTTAATTTAGACAGAGTAGTTTTGAAACCCTACTTTTGTGAAATTTGCAAGTGGAGATTTCAAGCGCTTTGGGGCCAATGGTAGGAAAGGAAATATCTTCGTATAAAAACTAGACAGAATCATTCGCAGCAACCACTTGGTCATGTGTGCGGTCTACTCACACAGTTTAACCTTTCTTTTCATAGAGCAGTTTGGAAACACTTTGTTTGTAAAGTCTGCAAGTGGATATTTGGACCTCTTTGAGGATTTCCTTGGAAAAGGGATTCCTGCATATAACACTAGACAAAAGAATTCTCACTAACTTCTTTGGGCTGCGTGTGTTCAACTCACAGAGTTGAACCTTCCTTTAGACAGAGCAGATTTGAAACCCACTTTTCGTTGAATTTGCAAGTGGAGATTTCAAGCGCTTTGGGCCAAAGGTAGAAAAGGAAATATCTTCGTATAAAAACTAGAGAGAATCATTCTCAGCAACAACTTGGTGATGTTTGCGTTCCACTCACGCTGTTTAACCTTTCTTTTCATAGAGCAGTTTGGAAGCACTGTGTTTGTAATGTCTGCAAGTGGATATTTGGACGTCTTTGAGGATTTTGTTGGAAACGGGATTTCTGCATATAACGCTAGACAGAAGAATTCTCAGTCACTTCTTTGGGCTGCATGTGTTCAACTCACAGAGTTGAACCTTCCTTTAGACAGAACAGATTTGAAACCCTCTTTTCTTGGTATTTGCAAGTGGAGATTTCAAGCGCTTTGGGGACATTGGTAGGAAAGGAAATATCTTCGTATAAAAACTAGACAGAATCATTCGCAGCAACCACTTGGGTATGTGTGCGGTCCACTCACACAGTTTAACCTTTCTTTTCATAGAGCAGTTTGGAAACACTCTGTTTGTAAAGTCTGCAAGTGGATATTTGGACCTCTTTGAGGATTTCGTTGGAAACGGGATTTCAGCATATAACGCTAGACAGAAGAATTCTCAGTAACTTCTTTGGGCTGCGTGTGTTCAACTCACAGAGTTGAACCTTCCTTTAGACGGAGCAGATTTGAAACCCTCTTTTCGTGGAATTTGCAAGTGGAGATTTCAAGCCCTTTGGGGCCAATGGGAGAAAAGGAAATATCTTCGTATAAAAACTAGAGAGAATCATTCTCAGCAACCACTTGGTGATGTGAGCGTTCCACTCACACAGTTTAACCTTTCTTTTCATAGAGCAGTTTGGAAACACTCTGGTCGTACAGTCTGCAAGTGGATATTTGGACCTCTTTGAGGATTTCGTTGGAAACGGGATTTTTGCCTATAACGGTAGACAGAAGAATTCTCAGTAACTTCTTTGGGCTGCGTGTGTTCAACTCACAGAGTTGAACCTTCCTTTAGACAGAGCAGATTAGATACCCTCTTTTTGTGGAATTTGCAAGTGGAGATTTCCAGCGCTTTTGGGCCAACGGTAGAAAAGGAAATATCTTCGTATGAAAACAACAGACAATCATTCTCAGCAACCATTTTCTGAAAGGTGCGTTCCACTCACAGAGTTTAACCTTTCTGTTCATAGAGCAGTTTGGAAACACTCTTTCTGTAAAGTCTGCAAGTGGATATTTGGACCTCTTTGAGGATTTCTTTGGAAACGGGATTTTTGCATAGAACGCTAGACAGAGGAATTCTCAGTAACTTCTTTTGGCTGCGTTTGTTCAACTCACAGAGTTGAACCTTCCTTTCGATAGAGCAGATTTCAAACCCTCTTTTTGTGAAATTTGCAAGTGGACATTTCAAGCGCTTTGGTGTCATTGGTAGAAAAGGGAATATCTTCATATAAAAACTAGGGACAATCATTCTCAGCAACCACTTTTTGATGTGTGCATTCCACTCACAGAGTTTAACCTTTCTTTTCATAGAGCAGTTTGGAAACACTCTGTTTGTAAAGTCTGCAAGTGGATATTTGGAACTCTTTGAGTATTTCATTGGAAACGAGATTTCTGCATATAACGCTAGACAGAAGAATTTTCAGTAACTTCTTTGGGCTGGGTGTGTTCAACTGACAGAGTTGAACCTTCCTTTAGACGGAGGAGATTTGAAACCCTCTTTTCGTGGAATTTGCAAGTGGAGATTTCAAGCGCATTGGGGCCCATGGTAGAAAAGGAAATATCTTCGTATGAAAACTAGAGACAATCATTCTCAGCAACCACTTTCTGATGTGTTCATTCCACTCACAGAGTTTAACCTTTCTGTTCATAGAGCAGTTTGGAAACACTCTTTTTGTACAGTCTGCAAGTGGATATTTGGACCTCTTTGAGGATTTCGTTGGAAACGGGATTTCTGCATATAACGCTAGACAGAAGAATTCTCAGTAACTTCTTTGGGCTGCGTGTGTTCAACTCACAGAGTTGAACCTTCCTTTAGACAGAGCAGATTAGATACCCTCTTTTTGTGGAATTTGCAAGTGGAGATTTCAAGCGCTCTGGGGCAAGGGTAGAAAAGGAAATATCTTCGTATGAAAACTAGAGAGAATCATTCTCAGCAACCACTTTGTGATGTATGCTTTCCACTCACAGAGTTTAACCTTTCTTTTCATAGAGCAGTTTGAAAACACTCTGTTTGTAAAGTCTGCAAATAGATACTTGGACCTCTGAGGGGATTTCGTTGGAAACGGGATTTCTGCATATAATGCTAGACAGAAGAATTCTCAGTACCTTCTCTGTGCTGTGTGTGTTCAACACACAGAGTTGAACCTTCCTTTAGAAAGAGCAGATATGAAACCCTCTTTTCGTGGAATTTGCAAGTGGAGATTTCAAGCGCTTTGGGGTCAACGGTAGAAAAGGAAATATCTTCGTATAAAAAGTAGAGAGAATCATTCTCAGCAACCACTTTGTGATGTGTGTATTCCACTCACAGAATTTAACCTTTCTCCTCATAGAGCAGTTTGGAAACACTCTGCTTGTAAAGTCTGCATGTGGATATTTGGACCTCTTTGAGGATTTCGTTCTAAACGGGATTTCTGCATGTAACACTAGACAGAAGAATTCTCAGTAACTTTTTTGGGATGCGTGTGTTCAACTCACAGAGTTGAACCTTCACTTAGAGAGAGCCGATTTGAAACCCTCTTTTTGTGGAATTTGCAAGTGGAGATTTCAAGCGCTTTCGGGCCAATGGTAGAAAAGGAAATATGTTCATATAAAAAGTACAGAGAATCATTCTCAGCAACCACTTTGTGGTGTGTGCCTTCCACTCACAGCGTTTAACCTTTCTTTTCATAGAGCAGTTTGGAAACACTCTGTCTGTTAAGTCTGCAAGTGGATATTTGGACCTCTTTGAGGATTTCTTTGCAAACGGGATTTCTGCATAGAACGCTAGACAGAGGAATTCACAGTAACTTCTTTTGGCTGTGTTTGTTCAACTCACAGAGTTGAACCTTCCTTTCAATAGAGCAGGTTTGAAACCCTCTTTTTGTGGAATTTGCAAGTGGACATTTCATGCGCTTTGGTGTCATTGGTAGAAAAGGGAATATCTTCGTAAAAAACTAGAGAGAATCATTCTCAGCAACCACTTTGTGATGTGTGCATTTGACTCACAGAGTTTAACCTTTCTTTTCACAGAGCAGTTTGGAAACACTGTTTTTGTAAAGTCTGCAAGTGGATATTTGGACCTCTTTGAGGATTTCGTTGGAAATGGGATTTCTGCATATAACGCTAGAGAGAAGAATTGTCAGTAACTTCTTTGGGCTGCGTGTGTTCAACTCACAGAGTTGAACCTTCCTTTAGACAGAGCAGATTAGATACCCTCTTTTTGTGGAATTTGCAAGTGGAGATTTCAAGCGCTCTGGGGACATTGGTAGGAAAGGAAATATCTTCGTATAAAAACTAGACAGAATCATTCGCAGCAACCACTTGGGTATGTGTGCGGTCCACTCACACATTTTAACCTTTCTTTTCATAGAGCAGTTTGGAAACGCTCTGTTTGTAAAGTCTGCAAGTGAATATTTGGACCTCTTTGAGGATTTCGTTGGAAACGGGATTTTTGCCTATAACGGTAGACAGAAGAATTCTCAGTAACTTCTTTGGGCTGCGTGTGTTCAACTCACAGAGTTGAACCTTCCTTTAGACAGAGCAGATTAGATACCCTCTTTTTGTGGAATTTGCAAGTGGAGATTTCAAGCGCTCTGGGGCCAGGGTAGAAAAGGAAATATCTTCGTATAGAAACTAGAGAGAATCATTCTCAGCAACCACTTTGTGATGTATGCTTTCCACTCACAGAGTTTAACCTTTCTTTTCATAGAGCAGTTTGAAAACACTCTCTTTGTAAAGTCTGCAAATAGATACTTGGACCTCTGTGGGGATTTCGTTGGAAACGTGATTTCTGCATATAATGCTAGACGGAAGAATTCTCAGTACCTTCTCTGCGCTGCGTGTGTTCAACACACGGAGTTGAACCTTCCTTTAGACAGAGCAGATATGAAACCCACTTTTCGTGGAATTTGCAAGTGGAGATTTCAAGCTCTTTGTGGTCAACGGTAGAAAAGGGAATATCTTCGTATAAAAACTAGAGAGAATCATTCTCAGCAACCACTTTGTGATGTGTGCGTTCCACTCACGGAGTTTAACCTTTCTGTTCATAGAGCAGTTTGGAAACACTCTGTTTGTAAAGTCTGCAAGTGGATATTTGGACCTCTTTGAGGATTTCTTTGGAAACGGGATTTCTGCATATAACGCTAGACAGAAGAATTTTCAGTAACTTCTTTGGGCTGGGTGTGTTCAACTCACAGAGTTGAACCTTCCTTTAGACGGAGCAGATTTGAAACCCTCTTTTCGTGGAATTTGCAAGTGGAGATTTCAAGCGCATTGGGGCCAATGGTAGAAAAGGAAATATCTTCGTATGAAAACTAGAGACAATCATTCTCAGCAACCACTTTCTGATGTGTGCGTTCCACTCATAGAGTTTAACCTTTCTGTTCATAGAGCAGTTTGGAAACACTCTTTTTGTAAAGTCTGCAAGTGGATATTTGGGCCTCTTTGAGGATTTCGTTGGAAACGGGATTACTGCATATAACGCTAGACAGAAGAATTCTCAGTAACTTCTTTGGGCTGCGTGTGTTCAACACACAGAGTTGTACCTTCCTTTAGACAGAGCAGATTAGATACCCTCTTTTTGTGGAATTTGCAAGTGGACATTTCAAGCGCTTTGGTGTCATTGGTAGAAAAGGGAATATCTTCGTATAAAAACTAGAGAGAATCATTCTCAGCAACCACTTTTTGATGTGTGCGTTCCACTCACAGAGTTTAACCTTTCTTTTCATAGAGCAGTTTGGAAACACTCTGTTTGTAAAGTCTGGAAGTGGATGCTTCGACCTATTTGAGGATTTCATTGGAAACGGGATTTCTGCAAATAACGCTAGAAAGAAGAATTCTCAGTAACTCCTTTCGGCTGTGTGTGTTCAACTCACAGAGTTGAACCTTCCTTTAGACTGAGCAGGTTTGAAACCCTCTTTTTGTGGAATTTCCAAGTGGACATTTCAAGCGCTTTGGTGCAAATGGTAGAAAAGGGAATATCTTCGTTAAAAACAAGAGAGAATCATTCTCAGCAACCACTTTGTGATGTGTGCATTCGACTCACAGAGTTTAACCTTTCTTATCATAGAGCAGTTTGGAAACACTCTGTTTGTAAAGTCTGCAAGTGGATATTTGGACCTCTTTGAGGATATCCTTGGAAACGGGATTTCTGCATATAATTCTAGACAGAAGAATTCTCAGTACCTTCTCTGTGCTGCGAGTGTTCAACACACGGAGTTGAACCTTCCTTTAGACAGAGAAGATATGAAACCCTCTTTTCGTGGAATTTGCAAGTGGAGATTTCAAGCCCTTTGGGGTCAACGGAAGAAAAGGAAATATCTTCGTATAAAAAGTAGAGAGAATCATTATCAGCAATCACTTTGTGATGTGTGTGTTGCAGTCACAGAATTTAACCTTTCTCCTCATAGAGCAGTTTGGAAGCACTCTGCTTGTAAAGTCTGCAAGTGGATATTTGGACCTCTTTGAGGATTTCATTGGAAACGGGTTTTCTGCATAGAACGCTAGACAGAAGAATTCTCAGTAACTTCTTTGGGTTGCGTGTGTTCAACTCACAGAGTTGAACCTTCCTTTAGACAGAGCAGAATTGAAACCCTCTTTTTGTGGAATTTGCAAGTGGAGATTTCAAGCGATTTGGGGCCAATTTTGGAAAAGGAAATATCTTCGTATAAAAACTAGAGAGAATCATTCTCAGCAACCACTTTGTGATGTATGCATTCCACTCACAGAGTTTAACCTTTCTTTTCATAGAGCAGTTTGGAAACACTCTGTCTGTTAAGTCTGCAAGTGGATATTTGGACCTCTTTGAGGATTTCTTTGGAAACGGGATTTCTGCATAGAACGCTAGACAGAGGAATTCTCAGTAACTTCTTTGGCTGCGTTTGTTCAACTCACAGAGTTGGACCTTCCTTTCGATAGAGCAGATTTCCAACCCTGTTTTTGTGGAATTTGCAAGTGGACATTTCAAGCGCTTTGGTGTCATTGGTAAAAAATGGAATATCTTCGTATAAAAACTAGAGAGAATCATTCTCAGCAACCACTTTTTGATGTGTGCGTTCCACTCACAGAGTTTAACCTTTCTATTCATAGAGCAGTTTGGACACACTCTGTTTGTAAAGTCTGCAAGTGGATATTTTGACCTATTTGAGGATTTCGTGGGAAACGGGATTTCTGCAAATAACGCTAGAAAGAAGAATTCTTAGTAACTCCTTTCGGCTGTGTGTTTAACTCACAGAGTTGAACCTTCCTTTAGAGAGAGCAGGTTTGAAACCCTCTTTTTGTGGAATTTGCAAGTGGACATTTCAAGCGCTTTGGTGCGAATGGTAGAAAAGGGAATATCTTCGTAAAAAACAAGAGAGAATCATTCTCAGCAACCACTTTGTGATGTGTGCATTTGACCCACCTTTCTTTTCATAGAGCAGTTTGGAAACACTCTGTTTGTAAAGTCTGCAAGTGGATATTTGGACCTCTTTGAGGATTTCGTTGGAAACGGGATTTCTGCACATAACCCTAGACAAAAGAATTCTCAGTAACTTCCTTGCGCAGCGTGTGTTCAACTCACAGAGTTGAACCTTAATTTAGACAGAGCAGTTTTGAAACCCTCCTTTTGTGAAATTTGCAAGTGGAGATTTCAAGCGCTTTGGGGACATTGGTAGGAAAGGAAATATCTTCGTATAAAAACTAGACAGAATCATTCGCAGCAACCACTTGGGTATGTGTGTGGTCCACTCACGCATTTTAACCTTTCTTTTCATAGAGCAGTTTGGAAACACTCTGTTTGTAAAGTCTGCAAGTGGATATTTGGACCTCTTTGAGGATTTCATTGGAAACGGGATTTCTGCATATAACGCTAGACAGAAGAATTCTCAGTAACTACTTTGGGTTGCATGTGTTCAACTCACAGAGTTGATCCTTCCTTTACACAGAGCAGATTTGAAAACCTCTTTTTGTAGAATTTGCAAGTGGAGATTTCAAGTGATTTGGGGCCAATTTTGGAAAAGGAAATATCTTCGTGGAAAAACTAGAGACAATCATTCTCAGTAACCACTCGGTGATGTGTGCATTCCACTCACAGAGTTTAACCCTTCTTTTCATAGAGCAGTTTGGAAACACTCTGTTTGTAAAGTCTGCAAGTGTATGTTTGGACTTCTTTGAGGATTTCATTTTAAACGGGATTTCTGCATATAACGCTAGACAGAAGAATTCTCAGTAACTTCTTTGGGTTGCGTGTGTTCAACTCACAGAGTTGAACGTTCCTTTAGACAGAGCAGATTTGAAACACTCTCTTTGTGGAATTTGCAAGTGGAGATTTCAAGCGCTTTGGAGCCAATGGTAGAAAAGGAAATATCTTTGTTTAAAAAGTAGAGAGAATCATTCTCACCAACCACTTTGTGATGTGTGCGTTCCACTCACAGAGTTTAACCTTTCTTTTCAAAGAGCAGTTTGGAAACACTCTATTTGTAAAGTCTACAAGTGGATATTTGGACCTCTTTGAGGATTTTTTTGGTAAAGGGATTTGTGCATGTAACGCTAGACAGAAGAATTCTCAGTAACTTCTTTGGGTTGTGTGTGTTCAACTCACAGAGTTGAACCTTCCTTTAGGCAGAGCAGATTTGAAACCCTCTTGTTGTGGAAATTCCGAGTGGAGATTTCAAGCGCTTTGGGGCCAATGGCAGAAAAGGGAATATCTTCCTATCAAAACTAGAGAAAATCATTCTCAGCAACCATTTTGTGATGTGTGTGTTCCACTCAAAGAGTTTAACCTTTCTTTTCATAGAGCAGTTTGGAAACACTCTCTTTGTAAAGTCTGCAAGTGGATACTTGGACCTCTTTGAGGATTTCGTTGGAAACGGGATTTCTGCATGTAACGCAAGACAGAAGAATTCTCAGTAACTTCTTTGGGTAGCATGTGTTCAACTCACAGAGTTGATCCTTCCTTTAGACTGAGCAGATTTGAAACCCTCTTTTTGTGGAATTTGCAAGTGGAGATTTAAATTGATTTGGGGCCAATTTTGGAAAAGGAAATATCTTCGTGTAAAAACTAGAGACAATCACTCTCAGCAACCACTCGGTGATGTGTGCATTACACTCAGAGAGTTTAACCTTTCTTTTCATAGAGCAGTTTGGAAACACTCTGTTTGTAAAGTCTGCAAGTGTATGTTTGGACCTCTTTGAGGATTTCATTGGAAACGGGATTTCTGCATATAATGCTAGACAGAAGAATTCTCAGTAACTTCTTTGGGTTGCTTGTGTTCAACTCACGGAGTTGAACCTTCCTTTAGACAGAGCAGATTTGAAACCCTCTTTTTGTGGAATTTGCAAGTGGAGATTTCAAGCGATTTGGGGCCAATTTTGGAAAAGGAAATATCTTCGTGTAAAAACTAGAGACAATCATTCTCAGCAACCACTCGATGACGTGTGCATTCCACTCACAGAGTTTAACCTTTCTTTTCATAGAGCACTTTGGAAACACTCTGTTTTTAAAGTCTGCAAGTGGATATTTGGACCTCTTTGAGGATTTCGTTGGAAACGGGATTTCTTCATCTAATGCTAGACAGAAGAATTCTCAGTAACTTCTTTGTTTTGCGTGTGTAAAACTCACAGTGTTGGACCTTCCTTTAGACGGGGCAGATTTGAAACCCTCTTTTTGTGGAATTTGCAAGTGGAGATTTCCAGCACTTTGGGGCCAATGGTAGAAAAGGAAATATCTTTGTGTAAAAAGTAGAGAGAATCATTCTCACCAACCACTTTGTGATGTGTGTGTTCCACTCACAGAGTTTAACCTTTCTTTTCATAGAGCAGTTTGGAAACACTCTGCTTGTAAAGTCTACAAGCGGATATTTGGACCTCTATGAGGATTTAATTGGAAACGGGGTTTGTGCATGTAATGCAAGACAGAAGAAATCTCTGTAACTTCTTTGGGTTGTGTGTGTTCAATTCACAGAGTTGAACCTTCCTTTAGACAGAGCAGATTTGAAACCCTCTTTTTGTGGAAATTCCGAGTGGAGATTTCAAGCGCTTAGGGGCCAATGGTAGAAAAGGGAATATCTTCGTATGAAAACTAGAGAAAATCATTCTCAGCAACCATTTTGTGATGTGTGAGTTCCACTCACTGTTTTTAACCTTTCTTTTCAAGCGGGCCGTTTGGAAACACTCTGTTTGTAAAGTCTGCAAGAGGATAATTGGACCTCTTTGTGGATTTCGTTGGAAATGGGATTTCTGCATATAACGCTAGACAGAAGAATTCTCAGTAACTTCTTTGGGTTGCGTGTGTTCAGCTGACTGAGTTGAACCTTCCTTTAGACACAGCAGACTTGAAACCCTCTTTTTGTGGAATTTGCAATTGGAGATTTCAAGCGCTTTGGGGCCAATTTTGGAAAAGGAAATATCTTCGTATAAAAACTAGACAGAATCATTCTCAGAAACCACTTTGGGATGTGTGCACTCCACTCACAGAGTTTAACCTTTCTTTTCATAGAACAGTTTGGAAGCACTGTGTTTGTAAAGTCTGCAGGTGGATATTTGGACCTCTTTGAGGATTTCTTTGGAAACGGGATTTCTTCATCTAATGCTGGACAGAAGATTTCTCAGTAACTTCTTTGGGTTGCGTGTGTTCAACTCAGAGAGATTAACCTTCCCTTAGACAGACCAGATTTGAAACCCTCTTTTTGTGGAATTTGCAAGTGGACATTTCAAGGGATTTTGGGCCAATGGTAGAAAAGTAAATGTCTTCGTATATAAACTAGAGAGAATCACTCTCAGAAACCACTTTGTGTTGTGTGCGTTCCACTCAGAGATTTAAACCTTTCTTTTCATAGAGCAGTGTGGAAACACTCTGTTTGTAAAGTCTGAAAGTGAATGTTTGGACCTCTTTGAGGATTTCATTGGAAACGGGATTTCTTCATCTAATGATAGACAGAACAATTCTCGGTAACTTCCTTGGGTTACGTTTGTTCAGCTGACAGAGTTAAAAATTCCTTTAGACAGAGCAGATTAGAAACTTTCTTTTTGTGGAATTTGCAGGTGGACATTTCAAGCGCTTTGGGGACAACGGTAGATAAGGAAATATCTTCGTATAAAAACTAGAGAGAATCAATCTCAGAAACCACTTTGTGATGTGTGCGTTCCACTCACAGAGTTTACCCTTTCTTTTCATAGCACAGTTTGGAAACACTGTGTTTACAAAGTCTGCAAGTGGATATTTGGACCTCTTGGAGTATTTCGTAGGAAACGGGTTTTCTTCATCTAATGCTAGACAGAAGAATTCTCAGTAACTCCTTTGGGTTGCGTATATTCAGCTTACAGAGATGAACCTTCCTTTAGACAGAGCAGATATGAAACCCACTTTTTGTGGAATTTGCAAGTGGAGATTTCAAGCGCTTTGTGGCCAACGGTAGAAAAGCAAATATCTTCGAATAAAAATTGGAGGGAATCATTCTGAGCAACCACTTTGTGATGTGTGCGTTCCACTCACAGAGTTTAACCTTTCTTTTCATAGAACAGTTTGGAAACACTCTGGTTTTAAGTCTGCAAGTGGATATTTGGACCTCTTTGAGGATTTCGATGGAAACGGGATTTCTTCATCTATTGCTAGACAGAAGAATTCTCAGTAAATTGTTTGGGTTGCGTGTGTTCAAGTGACAGGGTTGAACATTCCTTTAGACAGAGCAGATTTGAAATACACTTTTTGTGCAATTTGCCAGTTGACATTTCAAGAGCTTTGGGGCCAACGGAAGAAAAGGAAATATCTTCGTATGAAAACTAGACAGAATCATTCTCAGAAACCACTTTGGGATGTGTGCGTTCCACTCAGAGAGTTTAACATTTCTTTTCATAGAACAGTTTGGAAACACTGTGTTTGTAAAGTCTGCAGGTGGATATTTGGACCTCTTTGAGGATTTCGTAGGAAACGGGATTTCTTCATCTAATGCTAGACAGAAGAATTCTCAGTAAATTCTTTGGGTTGCGTGTGTTCATCTCACAGAGATGAACCTTCCCTTAGACAGAGGAGGTTTGAAACCCTCTTTTTGTGCAATTTGCAAGTGGACATTTCAAGGGCTTTTGGGCCAATGGTAGAAAAGGAAATGTCTTCGTATATAAACTAGAGAGAATCATTCTCAGAAACCACTTTGTGATGTGTGTGTTCCACTCAGAGAATTAAACCTTTCTTTTCATAGAGCAGTGTGGAAACATTCTGCTTTTAAAGCCCGCAAGTGGATATTTGGAACTCTTTGAGGATTTCATTGGAAACGGGATTTCTTAATCTAATGCTAGACAGAAGAATTCTCAGTAACTTCTTTGGGTTACGTGTGTTCAGCTCACAGAGTTGAACCCTCCTTTAGACAGAGCAGATTTGAAACCATCTTTTTGTGGAATTTGTAAGTGGACATTTCATGCGCTTAGGTGCCAATGGTAGGAAAGGAAATATCTTCGTATAAAAACTAGAGGGAATCATTCTCAGAAAACACTTTGTGATGTGTGCGTTCCACTCACGGAGTTTAACCTTTCCTTTAATAGAACAATTTGGAAACACTGTGTTTGTAAAGTCTGCAAGTGGATATTTGCACCTCTTTGAGGATTTCGTTGGAAACGGGATTTCTTCAGCTAATGCTAGACAGAAGAAATCTCAGTAACTTCTTTGGGTTGCGTGTGTCCAACTCACAGAGTTGAACATTCCTTTAGACAGAGCAGATTTGAAACACACTTTTTGTGCAAATTGCAAGTGGAGATTCCTAGCGCTTTGGGGCCAACGGTAGAAAAGGAAATATCTTCGTATAAAAACTAGAGAGAATCATTCTCAGAAACCACTTTGTGTTGTGTGCGTTCCACTCACAGAGTTTAACATTTCTCTTCATAGAACAGTTTGGAAACACTGTGTTTGTAATGTCTGCAAGTGGATATTTGGACCTCTTTGAGGATTTCATTGGAAACGGGATTTCTTCATCTAAGGCTAGACAGAAGAATTCTCAGTAACTTCTTTGGGTTGCGTGTGTTCAACTCACAGAGATGAACCTTCCTTTAGACAGAGCAGATTTGAATCCCTCTTTTTGTGGAAGTTAGAAGTGGACATTTCAAGCACTTTCGGGCCAACGGTAGGAAAGGGAATATCTTCGTATAAAAACTAGAGAGAATCATTCTTAGAAACCACTTTGTGATGTGTGCATCCCACTCACAGAGTTTAACCTTTCTTTTCATAGAGCAGTTTGGAAACACCCTGTTTGTAAAGTCTGCAAGTGTATATTTGGACCTCTTTGAGGATTTCATTGGAAACGGGATTTCTTCATCTAAGGCTAGACAGAAGACTTCTCAGTAACTTCTTTGGGTTGCATGTGTTCAACTCACAGAGATGAACCTTCCTTTAGACAGAGCAGATATGAAACCCTCTTTTTGTGGAATTTGCAAGTGGACATTTCAAGCGCTTTGCGGCCAACGGTATAAAAGGAAGTATCTTCGTATAAAAACTAGAGGGAATCATTCTCAGAAACCACTTTGTGATGTGTGCGTTCCAATCACAGAGTTTATTCTTTCTTTTCATAGAACAGTTTGGAAACACACTGTTTGTAAAGTCTGCAAGTGGATATTTGGACCTCTTTGAGGATTTTGTTGGAAACGGGATTTCTTCATCTAATGTTAGACAGTAGAATTCTCAGTAACTTCTTTGGGTTGCATGTGTTCAACTCACAGAGATGAACCTTCCTTTAGACAGAGCAGATATGAAACCGTCTTTTTGTGAAATTTGCAAGTTCAGATTTCAAACGCTTTGGGGCCAACGGTAGAAAAGGATATATCTTCGTATAAAAACTAGAGAGAATCATTCTGAGAAACCACTTTGTGATGTGTGCGTTCCACTCACAGAGTTTAACATTTCTTTTCATAGAACAGTTTGGAAACACTCTTTTTGTCACGTCTGCAAGTGGATATTTGGACCTCTTTGAGGATTTCGTTGGAAACGGGATTTCTTCATCTAATGCTAGACTGAAGAATTCTCAGTAACTTCTTTGGGTTGCGTGTGTTCAACTCACAGAGTTGAACCTTCCTTTAGACAGAGCAGATTTGAAACACTCTTTTTGTGGAATTTGCAAGTGGACATTTCGATCGCTTTGGGGACAACGGTAGAGAAGGAAATATCTTCGTATAAAAACTAGAGAGAATCATTCTCAGAAACCAATTCGTGATGTGTGCGTTCCACTCACAGAGTTTAACCTTTCTTTTCATAGAACAGTTTGGAAACACTCTGTTTGTAAAGTCTGCAAGTGGATATTTTGACCTCTTTCAGTATTTCGTTGGAAAAGGGATTTCTTCATCTAATGCTAGAAAGAAGGATTCTCAGTAACTTCTTTGGGTTGTGTGTGTTAAACTCACAGAGATGAACCTTCCTTTAGACAGAGCAGATATGAAACCCTCTTTTTGTGGAATTTGCAAGTGGAGATTTCAAGCGCTTTGGGGCCAATTGTAGAAAAGGAAATATCTTTGTATAAAAACTAGAGGGAATCATTCACAGAAAGCACATTGTGATGTGTGCGTTCCACTCACAGTGTTCAACCTTTCTTTTCATAGAACAGTTTGGAAACAGTCTGTTTGTAAAGTCTGCAAGTGGATATTTAGACCTCTTTTAGGATTTCGTTGGAAACGGGATTTCTTCATCTAATGCTAGACAGAAGAATTCTCAGTAACTTCTTTGGGTTGCTTGTGTTCAGCTCACAGAGTTGAACCTTCCTTTAGACAGAGCAGATTTGAAACCCTCTTGTTGTGGAATTTGGAAGTGGACATTTCCAGAGCTTTGTGGCCAACGGTAGAAAAGGAAATATCTTCGTATAAAAACTAGAGGGAATCATTCTCAGAAACCACTTTGTGATGTGTGCATTCCACTCACAGAGTTAAACCTTTCTTTTCATAGAGCAGTTTGGAAACACTCTGTTTGTAAAGTCTGGAAGTGGATATTTGGACCTCTTTGAGGATTTCGTTGGAAACGGGATTTCTTCATCTAATGCTAGACAGAAGAATTCTCAGTAACTTGTTTGGGGTGCGTGTGTTCAACTCACAGAGTTGAACATTCCTTTACACAGAGCAGATTTGAAGCACTCATCTTGTGGAATTTGCAAGTGGACATTTCAAAAGCTTAGAGGCCATCGGAAGAAAAGGAAATATCTTCATATAAAAACTGGAGAGAATCATTCTCAGAAACCACTTTGTGATGTGCGTGTTCCAATCACAGAGTTTAACCTTTCTTTTCATACAACAGTTTGGAAACTCTCTGTTTGTAAAGTCTTCAAGTGGATACTTGGACCTCTTTCAGGATTTCGTTGGAAAAGGGATTTCTTCATCTAATGCTAGACAGAAGGATTCTCCGTAACTTCTTTGGGTTGCGTGTGTTCAACTCAGAGAGATTAACCTTCCTTTAGACAAAGCAGATTTGAAACCCTCTTTTTGTGGAATTTGCAAGTGGAGATTTCAAGCGCTTTGGGGCCAATGGTAGAAAAGGAAATATCTTCGTATAAAAACTAGAGGGAATCATTCTCAGAAACCACTTTGTGATGTGTGCGTTCCACTCACAGAGTTGAACATTCCTTTACCCAGAGCAGATTTGAAGCACTCTTCTTGTGGAATTTGCAAGTGGACATTTCAAGAGCTTAGGGGCCATCGGAAGAAAAGGAAATATCTTCGTATAAAAACTAGAGAGAATCATTCTGAGAAACCACTTTTTGATGTGCGCGTTCCAATCACAGAGTTTAACCTTTCTTTTCATACAACAGTTTGGAAACACTCTGTTTGTAAAGTCTTCAAGTGGATATTTGGACCTCTTTCAGGGTTTCTTTGGAAACGGGATTTCTTCATCTAATGCTAGACAGAAGTATTCCCAGTAACTTATTTGGGTTGCGTGAGTTCAACTCACAGAGATGAACCTTCTTTAGACAGAGCAGATTGGAAAACCTCTTTTTGTGGAATTTGCATGTGGACATTTCAAGAGCTTTGGGACCAACGGTAGAAAAGGAAATATCTTCGTATAAAAACTAGAGGGAATCATTCTCAGAAAACACTTTGTGATGTGTGCGTTCCTCTCACAGAGTTTAACCTTTCTTTTCATAGAACAGTTTGGAAACACTCTGTTTGCAAAGTCTGCAAGTGGATATTTGGACCTCTTTGAGGATTTCGTTGGATACGGGATTTCATCTTCTAATGCTAGACAGAAGAATTCTCAGTAACTTCTTTGGGTTGCATGTGCTCAACTCACAGAGTTGAACCTTACTTTAGACGGAGCAGGTTTGAAACACTCTCTCTGGAGAATTTGCAAGTAGAGATTTCAAGTGCTTTGGGGCCATCGGTAGAAAAGGAAATATCTTCGTATAAAAACCAGAGAGAATCATTCTCAGAAACCACTTTGTGATGTGTGCGTTCCACTCACAGAGTTAAACGTTTCTTTTCATAGAACAGTTTGGAAACACTCTGTTTGCAAAGACTGCAAGTGGATATTTGGACCTCTTTCAGTATTTCGTTGGAAAAGGTATTTCTTCATCTAATGCTAGAAAGAAGTATTCTCAGTAACTTCTTTGGGTTGCGTGTGTTCAACTCACAGAGATGAACCTTACTTTAGACAAAGCAGATATGAAACCCTCTTTTTGGGGAATTTGCAAGTGGAGATTTCAAACGCTTTGGGGCCAATGGTAGAAAAGGAAATATCTTCGTATAAAAACTAGAGGGAATCATTCTCAGAAAGCACTTTGTGATGTCTGCCTTCCACTCACAGAGTTTAACCTTTCTTTTCATAGAACAGTTGGGAACACTCTGTTTGTAAAGTGTGCAAGTGGATATTTGGACCTCTTTGAGGAGTTTGTTGGAAAGGGGATTTCTTCATCTAATGCTAGACAGAAGAACTCTCAGTAACTTCTTTGGGTTGTGTGTGTTCAACTCACAGAGATAAACCTTCCTTTAGGCAGAGCAGATTTGAAACACTCTTTTTGTGAAATTTGCAAGTGGACATTTCAAGAGCTTCGGGGCCAATGGTAGAAAAGGAAATATCTTCGTATAAAAACTAGACAGAATCATTCTCAGAAACCACTTTTTGATGTGTGCGTTCCACTCACGGAGTTTAACCTTTCTTTTCATATAGCCCTTTGGAAACCCTCTGTTTCTAAAGTCTGCAAGTGGATAATTGGACCTCTTTGAGGTTTTCGTTTGAAACGGGATTTCTTCATCTAAGGCTAGACAGAAGAATTCTCAGTAACTTCTTTGGGTTACGAGTGATCAGCTCACAGAGTTGAACCTTCCTTTAGACAGAGCAGATTTGAGACCCTCCTTTTGTGGAATTTGCAATCGGACATTTCAAGCGCTTTGGGGCCTGCAGTAGAAAAGGAAATATCTTCGTATAAATACTAGAGAGAATCACTCTCAGAAACCACTTTGGGATGTGTGCATTCCACTCACAGAGTTTAACCTTTCTTTTCATAGAGCAGTTTGGAAACACTCTGTTTCTAAAGTCTACAAGTGGATATTTAGACCTCTTTGAGGATTTCGTTGGAAACGGGATTTCTTCATCTAATGTTAGACAGAAGAATTCTCAGTAACTTCTTTGGGTTGCGGGTGTTCAACTCACAGAGTTGAACCTTTCTTTAGGCAGAGCAGATTTGAAACCCTCTTTTTGTGGAATTTGGAAGTGGACATTTCAAGCGCTTTGGGGCCAACGGTAGAAAAGGAAATATCTTCATATAAAAACTAGAGAGAATCATTTTCAGAAACCACTTTGTGATGTGTGCGTTCCACTCACACTGTTAAACGTCTCTTTTCATAGAGCAGTTAGGAAACATTCTGTTTGTAAAATCTTAAAGTGGATATTTGGACCTCTTTGAGGATTTCGTTGGAAACGGGTTTTCTTCCTCTAATGGTAGAGAGAAGAATTCTCAGTAACTTCTTTGGGTTACATGTGTTCAGCTCACAGAGTTGAACCTTCCTTTAGACAGAGCAATTTTGAGACAATCCTTTTGTGGGATTTGCAATCGGACATTTCAAGCGCTTTGGGGCCTACGGTAGAAAAGGAAATATCTTCGTATAAAAACTAGAGAGAATCACTCTCAGAAACCACCTTGTGATGTGTGCATTTCACTCACAGAGTTTAACCTTTCTTTTCATAGAACAGTTTGGAAACACTCTGTTTGTAAAGTCTGCGAGTGGATATTTGGATCTCTTTGAGGATTTCGTTGGAAACGGGATTTCTTCATCTAATGTTAGACAGAAGAATTCTCAGTTTCTTCTTTGGGTTGCATGTGTTCAACTCACAGAGATGAACCTTCCTTTAGACAGAGCAGGTTAGAAACACTCTTTTTGTGGAATTTGCAAGTGGAGATTTCAAGCGCTTTGGGGCCAACGGTGGAAAAGGAAATATCTTTGTTAAAAAACTAGAGGGAATCATTCTCAGAAAGCACTTCGGATATGTGCGTTCCAATCACAGATTTTAACCTTTCTTTTCATAGAACAGTTTTTAAACACTCTGTTTGTAAAGTCTGCAAGTGGATATTTAGACCTCTTCGAGGATTTCGTTGGAAACGGGATTTCTTCTTCTAATGCTAGACAGAAGAATTCTCAGTAACTTGTTTGGGGTGCGTGTGTTCAACTCACAGAGTTGAACATTCCTTTACACAGAGCAGATTTGAAGCACTCATCTTGTGGAATTTGCAAGTGGACATTTCAAAAGCTTAGAGGCCATCGGAAGAAAAGGAAATATCTTCATATAAAAACTGGAGAGAATCATTCTCAGAAACCACTTTGTGATGTGCGTGTTCCAATCACAGAGTTTAACCTTTCTTTTCATACAACAGTTTGGAAACTCTCTTTTTGTAAAGTCTTCAAGTGGATACTTGGACCTCTTTCAGGATTTCGTTGGAAAAGGGATTTCTTCATCTAATGCTAGACAGAAGGATTCTCCGTAACTTCTTTGGGTTGCGTGAGTTCAACTCACAGAGATGAACCTTCCTTTAGACAAAGCAGATTTGAAACCCTCTTTTTGTGGAATTTGCAAGTGGAGATTTCAAGTGCTTTGGGGCCAATTTTGGAAAAGGAAATATCTTCGTATAAAAACTAGAGAGAATCATTCTCAGCAACCACTTTGTGATGTGTGCATTCTACTCATAGTGTTTAACCTTTCTTTTCATAGAGCAGTTTGGAAACACTCTGTTTGTAAAGTCTGCAAGTGGATAATTGGACCTCTTTGAGGATTTCGGTGAAAAAGGTATTTCTGCATAGAACGCTAGACAGAAAAATTCTCAGTAACTTCTTTGGGTTCGGTGTGTTCAAGTCACAGAGTTGAACCTTCCTTTAGACAGAGCATATTTGAAACCCTCTCTTTGTGGAATTTGCAAGTGGAGAATTCAAGCTCTTTGGGGCCAATGGTAGAAAAGGAAATATCTTCGTGTAAAAACTAGAGAGAATCATTCTTGGCAACCACCCGGTGATGTGTGCATTCCACTCACAGAGTTTAACCTTTCTTTTCATAGAGCAGTTTGGAAACACTCTGTTTGTAAAGTCTGCAAGTGTATATTTGGACCTCTTTGAGGATTTCATTTTAAACGGGGTTTCTGCATATAACGCTAGACAGAAGAATTCTCAGTAACTTCTTTGGGTTGCGTGTGTTCAACTCACAGAGATGAAGCTTCCTTTAGACAGAGCAGATGTGAAACCCTCCCTTTGTGGAATTTCTAAGTGGAGATTTCAAGCGCTTTTGGGCCAATGGTAGAAAAGGAAATATCTTTGTATAAAAAGTAGAGAGAATCATTCTCACCAACCACTTTGTTATGTGTGCGTTCCACTCACAGAGTTTAACCTTTCTTTTCCTAGAGCAGTTTGGAAACACTCTGTTTGTAAAGTCTGCAAGTGGATATTTGGACCTCTTTGAGGATTTCATTGGAAACGGGATTTCTGCATAGAACGCTAGACAGAAGAATTCTCAGTAACTTCTTCGGGTTGCGTGTGTTCAAGTCATAGAGTTGAACCTTGCTTTAGACAGAGCAGATATGAAACCCTCTCTTTGTGGAATTTGCAAGTGGAGAATTCAAGCTCTTTGGGACCAAAGGTAGAAAAGGAAATATCTTTGTATAAAAAGTAGAGAGAATCACTCTCACCAACCATTTTGTGATGTGTGCATTCCACTCACAGTGTTTAACCTTTCAATCCATAGAGCAGTTTGGAAACATTCTGTTTGTAAAGTCTGCAAGTGGATATTTGGACCTCTTTGAGGATTTCGTTGGAAACGGGATTTCTGCATGTAACACTAGATAGAAGAATTCTCAGTAACTTCTTTGGGTTGCATGTGTTCAACTCACAGAATTGAACCTTCCTTTAGACATAGCAGATTTGAAACCCTCTTTTTGTGGAATTTGCAAGGGGAGATTTCAAGCGATTTGGGGCCAATTTTGGAAAAGGAAATATCTTCGTGTGAAAACTAGAGACAATCATTCTCAGCAACCACTCGGTGATGTGTGCATTCCACTCACAGAGTTAACCTTTCTTTTCATAGAGCAGTTTGGAAACACTCTGTTTGTAAAGTCTGCAAGTGTATATTTGGACCTCTTTGAGGATTTCATTTTAAACGGGATTTCTGCATATAACGCTAGACAGAAGAATTCTCAGTAAATTCTTTGGGTTGCGTGTGTTCAACTCACAGAGTTGAACCTTCCTTTAGACAGAGCAGATCTGAAACCCTCTCTTTGTGGAATTTGCAAGTGGAGATTTCAAGCGCTTTGGGGCCAATGGTAGAAAAGGAAATATCTTTGTATAAAAAGTAGAGAGAATCATTCTCACCAACCACTTTGTGATGTGTGCGTTCCACTCACAGTGTTTAACCTTTCTTTTCATAGAGCAGTTTGGAAACACTCTATTGGTAAAGTTTGCAAGTGGATATTTGGACCTCTTTGAGGATTTCGTTGGAAACGGGATTTCTGCATGTAACGCTAGACAGAAGAATTCTCAGTAACTTCTTTGGGTTGCATGTGTTCAACTCACAGAGTTGATCCTTCCTTTAGACAGAGCAGATTTGAAACCCTCTTTTTGTGGAATTTGGAAGTGGAGATTTCAAGCACTTTGGGGCCAATTTTGGAAAAGGATATATCTTCGTGTGAAAAGTAGAGACAATCATTCTCAGCAACCACTCGGTGATGTGTGCATTCCACTCACAGAGTTTAACCTTTCTTTTCATAGATCAGTTTGGAAACACCCTGTTTGTAAAGTCTGCAAGTGGATATTTGGACCTGTTTGAGGATTTCGTTGGAAACGGGATTTCTGCATATAACGCTAGACAGAATAATTCTCAGTAACTTCTTTGGGTTGCGTGTGTTCAGCTGACAGAGTTGAACCTTCCTTTAGACACAGCAGATTTGAAACCCTCTTTTTGTGGAATTTGCAAGTGGAGATTTCAAGTGCTTTGGGGCCAATTTTGGAAAAGGAAATATCTTCGTATAAAAACTAGACAGAATCATTCTAAGCAACCATTTTGTGATGTGTCTGTTCCACTCAAAGAGTGTAACCTTTCTTTTCACAGAGCAGTTTGGAAACACTCTGTTTGTAATGTCTGCAAGTGGATATTTGGACCTCTTTGAGGATTTCATTGGAAACGGGATTTCTGCATAGAACGCTAGACAGAAGAATTCTCAGTAACTTCTTTGGGTTGCGTGTGTTCAACTCACAGAGTTGAACCTTCCTTTAGACAGAGCAGATTTGAAACCCTCTCTTTGTGGAATTTGCAAGTGGAGATTTCAAGCACTTTGGGGCCAATGGTTGAAAAGGAAATATCTTTGTATAAAAAGTAGAGAGAATCATTCTAACCAACCACTTTGTGATGTGTGCGTTCCACTCACGGAGTTTAACCTTTCTTTTCATAGAGCAGTTTGTAAACACTCTCTTTGTAAACTCTGCAAGTGGATATTTGGACCTCTTTGAGGATTTCATTGGAAACAGGATTTCTGCATAGAACGCTAGACAGAAGAATTCTCAGTAACTTCTTTAGGTTGCGTGTGTTCAACTCACAGAGTTGAACCTTCCTTTAGACAGAGCAGATTTGAAACCCTCTCTTTGTGGAATTTGCAAGTGGAGATTTCAAGCACTTTGGGACCAATGGTAGAAAAGGAAATATCTTCGTATAAAAACTAGAGAGAATCATTTTAGCAACCACTTTGTGATGTGTCTGTTCCACTCACAGAGTATAACCTTTCTTTTCACAGAGCAGTTTGGAAACACTCTGTTTGTAAAGTCTGCAGGAGGATAATTGGACCTCTTTGTGGATTTCGTTGGAAATGGGATTTCTGCATATAACGCTAGAGAGAAGAATTCTCAGTAACTTCTTTGGGTTGCGTGTGTTCAGCTGACAGAGTTGAACCTTCCTTTAGACACAGCAGATTTGGAACCCTCTTTTTGTGGAATTTGCAATTGGAGATTTCAAGCGATTTGGGGCCAATTTTGGAAAAGGAAATATCTTCGTATAAAAACTAGACAGAATCATTCTCAGAAACCACTTTGGGATGTGTGCGTTCCACTCACAGAGTTTAACCTTTCTTTTCATAGAACAGTTTGGAAGCACTGTGTTTGTAAAGTCTGCAGGTGGATATTTGGACCTCTTTGAGGATTTCTTTGGAAACGGGATTTCTTCATATAATGCTAGACAGAAGATTTCTCAGTAACTTCTTTGGGTTGCGTGTGTTCAACTCACAGAGATTAACCTTCCCTTAGACAGACCAGATTTTAAACCCTCTTTTTGTGGAATTTGCAAGTGGACATTTCAAGGGAGTTTGGGCCAATGTTAGAAAAGGAAATGTCTTCGTATATTAACTAGAGAGTATCATTCTCAGAAACCACTTTGTGATGTGTGCGTTCCACTAAGAGATTTAAACCTTTCTTTTCATAGAGCAGTGTGGAAACCCTCTGTTTGTAAAGTCCGCAAGTGAATGTTTGGACCTCTTTAAGGATTTCACTGGAAACTGGACTTCTTCATCTAATGATAGACAGAAGAATTCTCGGTAACTTCCTTGGGTTACGTTTGTTCAGCTGACAGAGTTAAAAATTCCTTTAGACAGGGCAGATTAGAAACTTTCTTTTTGTGTAATTTGCAGGTGGACATTTCAAGCGCTTTGGGGACAACGGTAGATAAGGAAATATCTTCGTAGAAAAACTAGAGAGAATCATTCTCAGAAACCACTTTGTGATGTGTGCGTTCCACTCACAGAGTTTACCCTTTCTTTTCATAGAACAGTTTGGAAACACTGTGTTTACAAAGTCTGCAAGTGGATATTTGGAGCTCTTCGAGGATTTCGTAGGAAACGGGTTTTCTTCATCTAATGCTAGGCAGAAGAATTCTCAGTAACTTCTTTGGGTTGCGCATATTCAGCTTACAGAGATGAATCTTCCTTTAGACAGAGCAGATATGAAACCCACTTTTTGTGGAATTTGCAAGTGGAGATTTCAAGCGCTTTGTGGCCAACGGTAGAAAAGCAAATATCTTCATATAAAAATTGGAGAGAATCATTCTGAGCAACCACTTTGTGATGTGTGCATTCCACTCACAGAGTTTAACCTTTCTTTTCATAGAACAGTTTGGAAACACTCTGGTTTTAAGTCTGCAAGTGGATATTTGGACCTCTTTGAGGATTTCGATGGAAACGGGATTTCTTCATCTATTGCTAGACAGAAGAATTCTCAGTAAATTCTTTGGGTTGCGTGTGTTCAAGTGACAGAGTTGAACATTCCTTTAGACAGAGGAGATTTGAAACACACTTTTTGTGTGATTTGCCAGTTGACATTTCAAGAGCTTTGGGGCCAACGGAAGAAAAGGAAATATCTTCGTATGAAAACTAGACAGAATCATTCTCAGAAACCACTTTGGGATGTGTGCATTCCACTCACACAGTTTAACATTTCTTTTCATAGAACAGTTTGGAAACACTGTGTTTGTAAAGTCTGCAGGTGGATATTTGGACCTCTTTGAGGATTTTGTTGGAAACGGGATTTCTTCATCTAATGCTAGACAGAAGAATTCTCAGTAACTTCTTTGGGTTGCGTGTGTTCAACTCACAGAGATGAACCTTCCCTTAGACAGAGCAGATTTGAAACCCTCTTTTTGTGGAATTTGCAAGTGGACATTTCAAGGGCTTTTGGGCCAATGGTAGAAAAGGAAACGTCTTCGTATATAAACTAGAGAGAATCTTTCTCAGAAACCACTTTGTTATGTGTGTGTTCCACTCAGAGATTTAAACCTTTCTTTTCATAGAGCAGTGTGGAAACATTCTGTTTTTAAAGCCTGCAAGTGGATAATTGAACCTCTTTGAGTATTTCGTTGGAAACGGAATTTCTTCATCTAATGGTAGACAGAAGAATTCTCAGTAACTTCTTTGGGTTATGTGTGTTCAGCTCACAGAGTTGAACCCTCCTTTAGACAGAGCAGATTTGAAACCCTCTTTTTGTGGAATTTGTAAGTGGACATTTCAAGGGCTTTTGGGCCAATGGTAGAAAAGGAAACGTCTTCGTATATAAACTAGAGAGAATCTTTCTAAGAAACCACTTTGTTATGTGTGTGTTCCACTCAGAGATTTAAACCTTTCTTTTCATAGAGCAGTGTGGAAACATTCTGTTTTTAAAGCCTGCAAGTGGATAATTGAACCTCTTTGAGTATTTCGTTGGAAACGGAATTTCTTCATCCAATGGTAGACAGAAGAATTCTCAGTAACTTCTTTGGGTTACGTGTGTTCAGCTCACAGAGTTGAACCCTCCTTTAGACAGAGCAGATTTGAAACCATCTTTTTGTGGAATTTGTAAGTGGACATTTCATGCGCTTAGGGGCAAACGGTAGAAAAGGAAATATCTTCGTATAAAAACTAGAGGGAATCATTCTCAGTAAACACTTTGTGATGTGGGCGTTCCACTCACTGAGTTTAACCTTTCTTTAAATAGAACAATTTGGAAGCACTGTGTTTGTAAAGTCTGCAAGTGGATATTTGCACCTCTTTGAGGATTTCGTTGGAAACGGGATTTCTTCAGCTAATGCCAGACAGAAGAAATCTCAGTAACTTCTTTGGGTTGCGTGTGTCCAACTCACAGAGTTGAACATTCCTTTAGACAGAGCAGATTTGAAACACACTTTTTGTGCAAATTGCAAGTGGACATTTCAAGAGCTTTGGGGCCATCGGAAGAAAAGGAAATATCTTCGTATAAAAACTAGAGAGAATGATTCTCAGAAACCACTTTGTGATGTGTGCGTTCCACTCACAGAGTTTAACCTTTCTTTTCGTAGAACAGTTTGGAAACACTGTGTTTGTAAAGTCTGCAAGTGGATATTTGGACCTCTTTGAGGATTTCGTTGGAAACGGGATTTCTGCATATAACGCTAGACAGAAGAATTCTCAGTAACTTCTTTGGGTAGCATGTGTTCAACTCACAGAGATGAACCCTACTTTAGGCAGAACAGATATGAAACCCTTTTGTTGTGGAATTTGCAAGTTGAGATTTCAAGCGCTTTGGGGCCAACGGTAGAAAAGGAAATATCTTCATAGAAAAACTAGAGAGAATCATTCTCAGAAACCACGTTGGGATATATGCGTTCCACTCACAGAGTTAAACCTTTCTTTTAATAGAGCTGTTTGGAAACAATCTGTTTGTAAAGTCTGCAAGTGGATATTTGGATCTCTTTGAGGATTTCGTTGGAAAAGGGATTTCTTCATCTAATGCTAGACAGAGGAATTCTCAGTAAGTTCTTCGGGTTGCGTGTGTTCAACTCACAGAGTTGAACATTCCATTAGACAGAGGAAATTTGACACACACTTTTTGTTTAATTTGCAAGTGGACATTTCAAGCGCTTTGGGGCCTATGGTAGAAATGGAAATATCGTCGTATAAAAACTAGAGAGAATCATTCTCAGAAACCACTTTGGGATGTGTGCGTTCCACTCACTGACTTTAACATTTGTTTTCATAGAGCAGTGTGGAAACACTCTGTTTTTAAAGTCTGCAAGTGGATATTTGGACCTCTTTGAGTATTTCGTTGGAAACGGGATTTCTTCATCTAATGCTAGACAGAAGAATTCTCAGTAACTTCTTTGGGTTGCGTGTGTTGAACTTACAGAGATGAACCTTCCTTTAGTCAGAACTGATATGAAAAACTCTTTTTCTGGAATTTGCAAGTGGAGAATTCAAGCGCTTTGGGGCCAACGGTAGAAAAGGAAATATTTTCGTATAAAAACTAGAGAGAATCATTCTGAGAAACCACTTTGTGATGTGTGCATTCCACTCACAGAGTTTAACCTTTCTTTTCACAGAATAGTTTGGAAACACTGTGTTTGTCAAGTCTGCAAGTGGATATTTGGACCTCTTCGAGGATTTCGTTGGAAACGCGATTTCTTCATCTCATTATAGACAAGAAATCTCAGTAACTTCTTCGGGTTGTGTGTGTCCAACACACAGAGTTGAACATTCCTTTAGACAGAGGAGATTTGAAACACACTTTTTGTGGAATTTGTAATTGGACATTTCAAGAGAATTGGAGCCAACGGAAGAAAAGGAAATATCTTCGTTTAAAAACTAGCGAGAATAATTCTCAGAAACCACTTTGTGATGTGTGCATTCCACTCACAGAGTTTAACCTTTCTTTTCATAGAGCAGTGTGGAAACACTCTGTTTGTAATGTCTGCAAGTGCATATTTGGATCTCTTTGAGGATTTCTTTGGAAACGGGATTTCTTAATTTAATGCTAGACAGAAGAATTCTCAGTAACTTCTTTGGGTTGCGTGTGTTCAACTCACAGATTTGAACCTTCCTTAAGACAGAGCAGATTTGAAATCCTCTTTTTGTGGAATTTGCTAGTCGACGTTTCAAGCGCTTTGGGGCCAACGGTAGAAAAGGAAATGTCTTCGTAGAAAAACTAGAGAGAATCATTCTCAGAAACCACTTTTGGATGTGTGCGTTCCACTCACAGTTGTAAACCTTTCTTTCAATAGAGCACTTTGGAAACACTCTGTGTGTAAAGTCTGCAACTGGATATTTGGACCTCTTTGAGGATTTCGTTGGAAACGGGATTTCTTCCTCTAATGCTAGACAGAAGAATTCTCAGTAACTTCTTTTGGTTGCATGTGTTCAACTCACAGAGATGAACCTTCGTTTCGACAGAGCTGATATGATATCCTCTTTTTGTGAAATTTGCAAGTGGAGATTTCAAGCGCTTTGGAGCCAACGGTAGAAAAGGAAATATCTTCATAGAAAAAGTAGAGGGAATCTTTCTCAGAAACCACTTTGTGATGTGTGCGTTCCAATCACAGAGATTAACCTTTCTTTTCATAGAACAGTTTCGAAACACTCTGTTTGTAAAGTCTGCAAGTGGATATTTAGACCTCTTTGAGTATTTCGTGGGAAACGGGATTTCTTCATCTAATGCTAGACAGAAGAATTCCCAGTAACTTCTTTGGGTGGTGTCTTTCCAACTCACAGAATTGAGCATTGCTTTAGACAGCGCAGATTTGAAACCCTCTTTTTGTGGAATTTGCAAGTGGACATTTCAAGTGCTTTGGGGCCAACGGTAGAAAATGAAATATCTTCGTATAAAAACTAGAGAGAATCATTCTCAGAAACCACTTTGGGATGTGTGCGTTCCACTCACGGAGTTAAACCTTTCTTTTAATAGAGCAGTTTGGAAACACTCTGTTTGTAAAGTCTGCAACTGTATATTTAGACGTCTTTGAGGATTTCCCTGGAAACGGGATTTCTTCATCTAATGCTAGACAGAAGAAATCTCAGTAACTTCTTTGGGGTGCGTGTGTTCAACTCACAGGGTATAACATTCGTTTAGACAGAACAGATTTGAAACACACTTTTTGTGGAATTTGCAAGTGGACATTTCTAGAGCTTTGGGGCCAACGGAAGAAAAGGAAATATCTTCGTATAAAAAGTAGAGAGAATCATTCTCAGAAACCACTTTGTGATGTGTGCGTTCCCCTCACAGAGTTTAACCTTTCTTTTCATAGAGCAGTTTGGAAACACTCTGTTTGTAAAGTCTGCAAGTGGATATTTGGACCTCTTTGAGGATTTCGTTGGAAACGGGATTTCTTCATCTAATTCTAGACAGAAGAATTCTCAGTAACTTCTTTGGGTTGCATGTGTTCAACTCACAGAGTTGAACCTTCCTTTAGACAGAGCAGATTTGAAACCCTCTTTTTGTGGAATTTATAAGTGGATATTTCAAGCCCTTTGGGGCCTACGGTAGAAAAGGAAATATCTTCGTATAAAAACTAGAGAGAATCATTCTGAGAAACCACTTCGCGATGTGTGCGTTCCACTCACAGTGTTTAACCTTTCTTTTCATAGAACAGTTTGGAAACACTGTGTTTGAAAAGTCTAAAGGGGATATTTCTACATCTTTGAGGATTTCATTGGAAAAGGGATTTCTTCATCTAATGCTAGAGAGAGGAATTCTCAGTAACTTCTTTGGGTTGCGTGTGTTCAACTCACAGAGTTGAACCTTCCTTTAGACAGAGCAGATTTGAAACCCTCTTTTTGTGGAATTTGCAAGTGGACATTTCAAGCGCTTTGGGGCCAACAGTAGAAAAGGAAATATCTTTTTTTAAAAACTAGAGAGAATCATTCTCAGAAACCAATTTGTGATGTGTTCATTCCTCTCACAGAGTTTAACATTTCTTTTCATAGAACAGTTTGGAAACACTGTGTTTGTAAAGTCTGCAAGGGGATATCTGGACCACTTTGAGTATTTCGTTGGAAACGGATTTCTTCATCTAATGGTAGACAGAAGAATTCTTAATAACTTGTTTGCGTTGTGTGAGTTCAACTCACACAGATGAAACTTTCTTTAGACAGAGCAGATATGAAGCCCTCTTTTTGTGGAATTTGCAATTGGAGATTTCAAGCGCTTTAGGGCCAACGGTAGAAAAGGAAATATCTTCGTAAAAAAACTAGAGAGAATCATTCTGAGAAACCACTTTGTGATTTGTGCGTTCCACTGACAGTGTTTAACCTTTCTTTTCATAGAACAGTTTGGAAACACTGTGTTTGTAAAGTCTGCAAGTGTATATTTGTACCTCTTTGAGGATTTCTTTGGAAACGGGATTTCTTCATCTAATGCTAGACAGAAGAATTCTCACTAACTTCTTTGGGTTGCGTGTGTTCAACTCACAGAGCTGAACCTTCCGTTAGACAGAGCAGATTTGAAACCCCCTTTTTGTGGAATTTGCAAGCGGATATTTCAAGCGCTTTGGGGCCAACGGTAGAAAAGGAAATATCTTCGTATAAAAACTAGAGAGAATCATTCTCAGAAACCACTTTGTGATGTGTGCATTCCACTCTCAGTGTTTAAACTTTCTTTTCATAGAATAGTTTGGAAACACTCTTTTTGTAAAGTCTGCAAGTGGATATTTGGCCTCTTTGAGTATTTCGTTGGAAACGGGATTCTTCATCTAATGCTAGATACAAGAATTCTCAGTAACTTCTTTGGGTTGCGTGTGTTCAACTCACAGAGCTGAACCTTCCTTTAGACAGAGCACATTTGAAACCCTCTTTTTGTGGAATTTGCAAATGGACATTTCAAGGGCTTTGGGGCGAACGGTAGGAAAGGAAATATCTTCGTATAAAAACTAGAGAGAATCATTCTCAGAAACCACTTTGTGATGTGTGCATTCCACTCAGAGAGTTTAACCTTTCTTTTCATAGAACAGTTTGGAAACACTCTGTTTGTAATGTCTGCAAGTGGATGTTTGCACCACTTTGAGGATTTCGTTGGAAACGGGATTTCTTCATCTAATGCTAAACAGAAGAATTCTCAGTAACTTCTTTGGGTTGTGTGAGTTCAACTCACTGAGATGAACATTCTTTAGACAGAGCAGATTTGAAACCCTCTTTTTGTGGAATTTGCGAGTGGACATTTCAAGAGTTATAGGGCCAAATTTAGAAAAGGAAATAACTTCGTATAAAAACTAGAGGGAATCATTCTCAGAAAACACTCTGTGATGTGTGCATTCCACTCACCGAGTTTAACCTTTCTTTTCATAGAACAGTTTGGAAACACTGTGTTTGTAAAGTCTGCAAGTGGATATTTGGACCTCTTTGAGAATTTCGTTGGAAACGGGATTTCTTCATCTAATGCTAGACAGAAGAATTCTCAGGAACTTCTTTGGGTTGTGTGAGTTGAACTCACAGAGATCAACCTTTCTTTAGACAGAGCAGATATGAAACAATCTTTTGGTGGAATTTGCAAGTGGACATTTCAAGCGCTTTGTGGCCAACGGTAGAAAAGGAAGTATCTTCGTATAAAAACTAGAGGGAATCTTTCTCGGAAACCACTTTGTGATGTGTGCATTCCAATCACAGAGTTTATTCTTTCTTTTCATAGAACAGTTTGGAAACACACTGTTTCTAAAGTCTGCAAGTGAATATTTGGACCTCTTTGAGGATTTCGTTGGAAACGGGATTTCCTCATCTAATGCTAGACAGTAGAATTCTCAGCAACTTCTTTGGGTTGCGTGTGTTCAACTCACAGAGATGAACCTTCCTTTAGACAGAGCAGATATGAAACCGTCTTTTTGTGAAATTTGCAAGTGGAGATTTCAAAGGTTTTGGGGCCAACGGTAGAAAAGGATATATCTTCGTATAGAAACTAGAGAGAATCATTCTGAGAAACCACTTTGTGATGTGTGCGTTCCACTCACAGAGTTTAACATTTCTAATCATAGAACAGTTTGGAAACACTCTTTTTGTCACGTCTGCAAGGGGATATTTGGACCTCTTTGAGGATTTCGTTGGAAACGGGATTTCTTCATCTAATGCTAGACTGAAGAATTCTCAGTAACTTCTTTGGGTTGCGTGTGTTCAACTCACAGAGATGAACCTGCTTTAGACAGAGCAGATTTGAAACCCTCTTTTTGTGGAATTTGCAAGTGGACATTTCAAGAGCTTTGGGCCAAAGGTAGAAAAGGAAATATCTTCGTGTAAAAAGTAGAGGGAATCATTCTCAGAAACCACTTTGTGATGTGTGCGTTCCAATCACAGAGTTTAAACTTTCTTTTCATGGAACAGTTTGGAAACACTCTGTTTGTTAAGTCTGCAAGTGGATATTTAGATCTCTTTGAGGATTTCGTTGGAAACGGGATTTCTTCATCTAATGCTAGACAGAAGAATTCTCAGTAACTTCTTTGGGTTGCGTGTGTTCAACTCACAGAGTTAAACCTTCCTTTAGACAGAGCAGGTTTGAAAAACTCTTTCTGTAGAATTTGCAAGTGGAGATTCCTAGCGCTTTGGGGCCAACGGTAGAAAAGGAAATATCTTCGTATAAAAACTAGAGAGAATCATTCTCAGAAACCACTTTGTGTTGTGTGCGTTCCACTCACAGAGTTTAACATTTCTCTTCATAGAACAGTTTGGAAACACTGTGTTTGTAATGTCTGCAAGTGGATATTTGGACCTCTTTGAGGATTTCGTTGGAAACGGGATTTCTTCATCTAAGGCTAGACAGAAGAATTCTCAGTAACTTCTTTGGGTTGCGTGTGTTCAACTCACAGAGATGAACCTTCCTTTGGACAGAGCAGATATGAAACCCTGTTTTTGTGGAATTTGCAAGTGGACATTTCAAGCGCTTTGGTGCCAGCGATAGAAAAGGAAGTATCTTCGTATAAAAACTAGAGGGAATCATTCTCAGAAACCACTTTGTGATGTGTGCGTTCCAATCACAGAGTTTATTCTTTCTTTTCATAGAACAGTTTGGAAACACACTGTTTGTAAAGTCTGCAAGTGGATATTTTGACCTCTTTGAGGATTTCTTTGGAAATGGGATTTATTCATCTAATGCTAGACCGAAGAATTCTCAGTAACTTCTTTGGGTTGCGTGTGTTCAACTCACAGAGTTGAACCTTCCTTTAGGCAGAGCAGATTTGTAACACTCTTTTTGTGGAATTTGCAAGTGGACATTTCAAGCGCTTTGGGGCCAACGGTAGAAAAGGAAATATCTTCGTATAAAAACTAGAGAGAATCATTCTCAGAAACCAATTCGTGATGTGTGCGTTCCACTCACAGAGTTTAACCTTTCTTTTCATAGAACAGTTTGGAAACACTCTGTTTGTAAAGTCTGCAAGTGGATATTTGGACCTCTTTGAGGATTTCTTTGGAAATGGGATTTCTTCATCTAATGGTAGACAGAAGAATTCTCAGTAACTTCTTTGGGTTGCGTGTGCTCAACTCAAAGAGATGAACCTTCCTTTAGAGAGAGCAGATATGAAACCGTCTTTTTGTGGAATTTGCAAGTGGAGATTTCAAGCGCTTTGGGGTCAACGGTAGAAAAGGAAATATCTTCGTATAAAAAGTAGAGAGAATCATTCAGAGAAACCACCTTGTGATGTGTGCGTTCCACTCACAGAGTTTAACATTTCTCTTCATAGAAAAGTTTGGAAACACTGTGTTTGTAATGTGTGCAAGTAGATATTTGGACCTCTTTGAGGATTTCGTTGGAAAGGGTATTTCTTCATCTAATGCTAGACAGAAGAATTCTCAGTAACTTCTTTGGGTTGAGTGTGTTCAACTCACAGAGTTAAACCTTCCTTTAGACAGAGCAGGTTTGAAAAACTCTTTCTGTAGAATTTGCAAGTCGAGATTCCTAGCGCTTTGGGGCCAACGGTAGAAAAGGAAATATCTTCGTATAAAAACTAGAGAGAATCATTCTCAGAAACCACTATGTGATGTGTGCGTTCCACTCACAGAGTTTACCCTTTCTTTTCATAGAACAGTTTCGAAACACTGTGTGTGTAAAGTCTGCAAGTGCATATTTAGAACTCTTTGAGGATTTCGTTGTAAACGGGCTTTTTTCATCTAATGCTAGACAGAAGAATTCTCAGTAACTTCTTTGTGTTGCGTGTGTTCAACTCACAGAGATGAACCTTCCTTTAGACAGAGCAGATTTGAAACCATCTTTTTGTGGAATTTGGAAGTGGGCATTTCAAGCTCTTTGGGGCCCACGGTAGAAAAGGAAATATCTTCATATAAAAACTAGAGGGAATCATTCTCAGAAACCACTTTGTGATGTGTGCGTTCTACTCACAGAGTTAAACCTTTCTTTTCATAGAGCAGTTTGGAAACACTCTGTTTGTAAAGTCTGCAAGTGGATAATTGGACCTCCTTGAGGATTTCGTTGGAAACGGGTTTTCTTCATCTAATGCTAGACAGAAGAATTCTCAGTAACTTGTTTGGGTTGCGTGTGTTCAACTCACAGAGTTGAACATTCCTTTACACAGAGCAGATTTGAAGCACTCTTTTTGTGGAATTTGCAAGTGGACATTTCAAGAGCTTAGTGGCCATCGGAAGAAAAGGAAATATCTTCATATAAAATCTGGAGAGAATCATTCTAAGAAACCACTTTGTGATGTGTGCATCCCACTCACAGAGTTTAACCTTTCTTTTCATAGAGCAGTTTGGAAACACTCTGTTTGTAAAGTCTGCAAGTGGATATTTGGACCTCTTTGAGGATTTCATTGAAAACGGGATTTCTTCATCTAAGGCTAGACAGAAGAATTCTCAGTAACTTGTTTGGGTTGCGTGTGTTCAACTCACAGAGATGAACCTTCCTTTAGACAGAGCAGATATGAAACCCTCTTTTTGTGGAATTTGCAAGTGGACATTTCAAGCGCTTTGTGGCCAACGGTAGAAAAGGAAGTATCTTCGTATAAAAACTAGAGGGAATCATTCTCAGAAACCACTTTGTGATGTATGCGTTACAATCACAGAGTTTATTCTTTCTTTTCATAGAACAGTTTGGAAACACACTGTTTGTAAAGTCTGCAAGTGGATATTTGGACCTCTTTGAGGATTTTGTTGGAAACGGGATTTCTTCATCTAATGCTAGACTGTAGAATTCTCAGTAACTTCTTTGGATTGCGTGTGTTCAACTCACAGATATGAACCTCCCTTTAGACAGAGCAGATATGAAACCGTCTTTTTGTGAAATTTGCATGTGGAGATTTCAAACGCTTTGGGGCCAACGGTAGAAAAGGATATATCTTCGTATAAAAACTAGAGAGAATCATTCTGAGAAACCACTTTGTGATGTGTGCGTTCCACTCACAGATTTTAACGTTTCTTTTTGTAGAACAGTTTGGAAACACTCTTTTTGTCACGTCTGCAAGTGGATATTTGGACCTCTTTGAGGATTTCATTGGAAACGGGATTTCTTCATCTAATGCTAGACCAAAGAATTCTCAGTAACTTCTTTGGGTTGCGTGTGTTCAACTCACAGAGTTGAACTTTCCTTTAGACAGAGCAGATTTGAAACACTCTTTTTGTGGAATTTGCAATGGAGATTTCAAGCGCTTTGTGGCCAACGGTAGAAAAGGATATATCTTCGTATAAAAACTAGAGAGAATCATTCTGAGAAACCACTTTGTGATGTGTGCGTTCCACTCACAGAGTTTAACATTTCTCTTCATAGAACAGTTTGGAAACACTGTGTTTGTAATGTGTGCAAGTGGATATTTGGACCTCTTTGAGGATTTTTTTAGAAAGGGGAATTCTTCATCTAATGCTAGACAGAAGAATTATCAGTAACTTCTTTGGGTTGCGTGTGTTAAACTCACAGAGTTAAACCTTCCTTTAGACAGAGCAGGTTTGAAAAACTCTTTCTGTAGAATTTGCAAGTGGAGATTCCTAGTTCTTTGGGGCCAACGGTAGAAAAGGAAATATCTTCGTATAAAAACTAGAGAGAATCATTCTCAGAAACCACTTTGTGTTGTGTGCGTTCCACTCACAGAGTTTAACATTTCTCTTCATAGAGCCGTTTGAAAACACTGTGTTTGTAATGTCTGCAAGTGGATATTTGGACCTCTTTGAGGATTTCATTGGAAACGGGATATCTTCATCTAAGGCTAGACAGAAGAATTCTCAGTAACTTCTTTGGGTTGCGTGTGTTCAACTCACAGAGATGAACCTTCCTTTAGACAGAGCAGATTTGAATCCCTCTTTTTGTGGAACTTGGAAGTGGACATTTCAAGCGCTTTCGGGCCAACGGTAAGAAAGGGAATATCTTCGTATGAAAACTAGAGAGAATCATTCTTAGAAACCACTTTGTGATGTGTGCATCCCACTCACAGAGTTTAACCTTTCTTTTCATAGAGCAGTTTGGAAACACTCTGTTTTTAAAGTCTGCAAGTGTATATTTGGACCTCTTTGAGGATTTCGTTGGAAACGGGATTTCTTCATCTAAGGCTAGACAGAAGAATTCTCAGTAACTTCTTTGGGTTGCATGTGTTCAACTCACAGAGATGAACCTTCCTTTAGACAGAGCAGATATGAAACCCTCTTTTTGTGGAATTTGCAAGTGGACATTTCAAGCGCTTTTGGGCCAACGGTAGAAAAGGAAGTATCCTTGTGTAAAAACTAGAGGGAATCATTCTCAGAAACCACTTTGTGATGTGTGCATTCCAATCACAGAGTTTATTCTTTCTTTTCATAGAACAGTTTGGAAACACACTGTTTGTAAAGTCTGCAAGTGGATATTTGGACCTCTTTGAGGATTTCGTTGGAAACGGGATTTCTTCATCTAATGCTAGACAGTAGAATTCTCAGTAACTTCTTTGGGTTGCGTGTGTTCAACTCACAGAGATGAACCTTCCTTTAGACAGAGCAGATATGAAACCGTCTTTTTGTGAAATTTGCAAGTGGAGATTTCAAACGCTTTGGGGCCAATGGTAGAAAAGGATATATCTTCATATAAAAAGTAGAGAGAATCATTCTGAGAAACCACCTTGTGATGTGTGCGTTCCACTCACAGAGTTTAACCTTTCTCTTCATAGAACAGTTTGGAAACACTGTGTTTGTAATGTGTGCAAGTAGATATTTGGACCTCTTTGAGGATTTAGTTGGAAAGGGGATTTCTTCATCTAATGCTAGACAGAAGAATTCTCAGTAACTTCTTTGGGTTGAGTGTGTTCAACTCACAGAGTTAAACCTTCCTTTAGACAGAGCAGGTTTGAAAAACTCTTTCTGTAGAATTTGCAAGTGGAGATTCCTAGCGCTTTGGGGCCAACGGTAGAAAAGGAAATATCTTCGTATAAAAACAAGTGGGAATCATTCTCAGAAACCACTTTGTGATGTGTGCGTTCCACTCACAGAATTGAACATTCCTTTACCCAGAGCAGATTTGAAGCACTCTTCTTGTGGAATTTACAAGTGGACATTTCAAGAGCTTAGGGGCCATCGGAAGAAAAGGAAATATCTTCGTACAAAAACTAGAGAGAATCATTCTCAGAAACCACTATGTGATGTGTGCGTTCCACTCACAGAGTTTACCCTTTCTTTTCATAGAACAGTTTCGAAACACTGTGTGTGTAAAGTCTGCAAGTGCATATTTAGAACTCTTTGAGGATTTCGTTGTAAACGGGCTTTTTTCATCTAATGCTAGACAGAAGAATTCTCAGTAACTTCTTTGTGTTGCGTGTGTTCAACTCACAGAGATGAACCTTCCTTTAGACAGAGCAGATTTGAAACCATCTTTTTGTGGAATTTGCAAGTGGACATTTCAAGAGCTTAGTGGCCATCGGAAGAAAAGGAAATATCTTCATATAAAAACTGGAGAGAATCATTCTAAGAAACCACTTTGTGATGTGTGCATCCCACTCACAGAGTTTAACCTTTCTTTTCATAGAGCAGTTTGGAAACACTCTGTTTGTAAAGTCTGGAAGTGGATATTTGGACCTCTTTGAGGATTTCATTGAAAACGGGATTTCTTCATCTAAGGCTAGACAGAAGAATTCTCAGTAACTTGTTTGGGTTGCGTGTGTTCAACTCACAGAGATGAACCTTCCTTTAGACAGAGCAGATATGAAACCCTCTTTTTGTGGAATTTGCAAGTGGACATTTCAAGCGCTTTGGGGCCAACGGTAGAAAAGGAGGTATCTTCGTATAAAAACTAGAGGGAATCATTCTCAGAAACCACTTTGTGATGTATGCGTTACAATCACAGAGTTTATTCTTTCTTTTCATAGAACAGTTTGGAAACACACTGTTTGTAAAGTCTGCAAGTGGATATTTGGACCTCTTTGAGGATTTTGTTGGAAACGGGATTTCTTCATCTAATGCTAGACTGTAGAATTCTCAGTAACTTCTTTGGATTGCGTGTGTTCAACTCAGAGAGATGAACCTCCCTTTAGACAGAGCAGATATGAAACCGTCTTTTTGTGAAATTTGCAAGTGGAGATTTCAAACGCTTTGGGGCCAACGGTAGAAAAGGATATATCTTCGTATAAAAACTAGAGAGAATCATTCTGAGAAACCACTTTGTGATGTGTGCGTTCCACTCACAGATTTTAACGTTTCTTTTTGTAGAACAGTTTGGAAACACTCTTTTTGTCACGTCTGCAAGTGGATATTTGGACCTCTTTGAGGATTTCATTGGAAACGGGATTTCTTCATCTAATGCTAGACCAAAGAATTCTCAGTAACTTCTTTGGGTTGCGTGTGTTCAACTCACAGAGTTGAACTTTCCTTTAGACAGAGCAGAGTTGAAACACTCTTTTTGTGGAATTTGCAATGGAGATTTCAAGCGCTTTGTGGCCAACGGTAGAAAAGGATATATCTTCGTATAAAAACTAGAGAGAATCATTCTGAGAAACCACTTTGTGATGTGTGCATTCCACTCACAGAGTTTAACATTTCTCTTCATAGAACAGTTTGGAAACACTGTGTTTGTAATGTGTGCAAGTGGATATTTGGACCTCTTTGAGGATTTTTTTAGAAAGGGGAATTCTTCATCTAATGCTAGACAGAAGAATTATCAGTAACTTCTTTGGGTTGCGTGTGTTAAACTCACAGAGTTAAACCTTCCTTTAGACAGAGCAGGTTTGAAAAACTCTTTCTGTAGAATTTGCAAGTGGAGATTCCTAGTGCTTTGGGGCCAACGGTAGAAAAGGAAATATCTTCGTATAAAAACTAGAGAGAATCATTCTCAGAAACCACTTTGTGTTGTGTGCGTTCCACTCACAGAGTTTAACATTTCTCTTCATAGAGCCGTTTGAAAACACTGTGTTTGTAATGTCTGCAAGTGGATATTTGGACCTCTTTGAGGATTTCATTGGAAACGGGATATCTTCATCTAAGGCTAGACAGAAGAATTCTCAGTAACTTCTTTGGGTTGCGTGTGTTCAACTCACAGAGATGAACCTTCCTTTAGACAGAGCAGATTTGAATCCCTCTTTTTGTGGAACTTGGAAGTGGACATTTCAAGCGCTTTCGGGCCAACGGTAGGAAAGGGAATATCTTCGTATGAAAACTAGAGAGAATCATTCTTAGAAACCACTTTGTGATGTGTGCATCCCACTCACAGAGTTTAACCTTTCTTTTCATAGAGCAGTTTGGAAACACTCTGTTTTTAAAGTCTGCAAGTGTATATTTGGACCTCTTTGAGGATTTCGTTGGAAACGGGATTTCTTCATCTAAGGCTAGACAGAAGAATTCTCAGTAACTTCTTTGGGTTGCATGTGTTCAACTCACAGAGATGAACCTTCCTTTAGACAGAGCAGATATGAAACCCTCTTGTTGTGGAATTTGCAAGTGGACATTTCAAGCGCTTTTGGGCCAACGGTAGAAAAGGAAGTATCCTTGTGTAAAAACTAGAGGGAATCATTCTCAGAAACCACTTTGTGATGTGTGCATTCCAATCACAGAGTTTATTCTTTCTTTTCATAGAACAGTTTGGAAACACACTGTTTGTAAAGTCTGCAAGTGGATATTTGGACCTCTTTGAGGATTTCGTTGGAAACGGGATTTCTTCATCTAATGCTAGACAGTAGAATTCTCAGTAACTTCTTTGGGTTGCGTGTGTTCAACTCACAGAGATGAACCTTCCTTTAGACAGAGCAGATATGAAACCGTCTTTTTGTGAAATTTGCAAGTGGAGATTTCAAACGCTTTGGGGCCAATGGTAGAAAAGGATATATCTTCATATAAAAATTAGAGAGAATCATTCTGAGAAACCACCTTGTGATGTGTGCGTTCCACTCACAGAGTTTAACCTTTCTCTTCATAGAACAGTTTGGAAACACTGTGTTTGTAATGTGTGCAAGTAGATATTTGGACCTCTTTGAGGATTTAGTTGGAAAGGGGATTTCTTCATCTAATGCTAGACAGAAGAATTCTCAGTAACTTCTTTGGGTTGAGTGTGTTCAACTCACAGAGTTAAACCTTCCTTTAGACACAGCAGGTTTGAAAAACTCTTTCTGTAGAATTTGCAAGTGGAGATTCCTAGCGCTTTGGGGCCAACGGTAGAAAAGGAAATATCTTCGTATAAAAACAAGTGGGAATCATTCTCAGAAACCACTTTGTGATGTGTGCGTTCCACTCACAGAATTGAACATTCCTTTACCCAGAGCAGATTTGAAGCACTCTTCTTGTGGAATTTACAAGTGGACATTTCAAGAGCTTAGGGGCCATCGGAAGAAAAGGAAATATCTTCGTATAAAAACTAGAGAGAATCATTCTCAGAAACCACTTTGTGATGTGCGTGTTCCAATCACAGAGTTTAACCTTTCTTTTCATACAACAGTTTGGAAACACTCTGTTTGTAAAATCTTCAAGTGGATATTTGGACCTCTTTCAGTATTTCGTTGGAAAAGGGATTTCTTCATCTATTGCTAGAAAGACGGATTCTCAGTAACTTCTTTGGGTTGCGCGTGTTCAACTAACAGAGATGAACCTTCCTTTAGACAGAGCAGATTTGAAACCCTATATTTGTGGAATCTGCAGGTGGAGATTTCAAGCGCTTTGGGGCCAATGGTAGAAAAGGAAATATCTTCGTATAAAAACTAGAGGGAATCATTCTCAGAAAGCACTTTGTGATGTGTGCGTTCCACTCAGTGTTCAACCTTTCTTTTCATAGAACAGTTTGGAAACAGTCTGTTTGTAAAGTCTGCAAGAGAATATTTAGACCTCTTTGAGGATTTCGTTGGAAACGGGATTTCTTCATCTAATGCTAGACAGAAGAATTCTCAGTAACTTCTTTGAGTTGCGTGTGTTCAACTCACAGAGTTGAACCTTCCCTTAGACAGAGCAGATTTGAAACCCTCTTTTTGTGGAATTTGGAAGTGGACATTTCCAGCGCTTTGTGGCCAACGGTAGAAAAGGAAATATCTTCGTATAAAAACTAGAGGGAATCATTCTCAGAAACCACTTTGTGATGTGTGTGTTCCACTCACAGAGTTAAACCTTTCTTTTCATAGAGCAGTTTGGAAACACTCTGTTTGTAAAGTCTGGAAGTGGATATTTGGACCTCTTTGAGGATTTCGTTGGAAACGGGATTTCTTCATCTAATGCTAGACAGAAGAATTCTCGGTAACTTCTTTGGGTTGCATGTGTTTAACTCCCAGAGTTGAACCTTCCTTTAGAAAGAGCAGATTTGAAACACACTTTTTGTGGAATTTGCAAGTGGAGATTTCAAGCGCTTTGGGGCCAACGGTAGAAAAGGAAATATCTTATTATAAAAACTAGAGGGAATCATTCTCAGAAACCACTTTGTGATGTGTGCATTCCAATCACAGAGTTTAACCTTTCTTTTCATAGAACAGTTTGGAAACGCTCGGTTTGTAAAGTCTGCAAGTGCATATTTAGACATGTTTGAGGATTTCGTTTGGAAATGGGTTTTCATCATCTAATGCTAGACAGAAGAATTCTCAGTAACTTCTTTGGGTTGCGTGTGTTCCACTCACAGAGTTGAACATCCCTTTAGAGAGAGCAGACTTGAAACACTCTTTTTGTTTAATTTGCAAGTGGACATTTCAAGAGCTTTGGGGCCAAAGGAAGAAAAGGAAATATCTTCGTATAAAAACAAGAGAGAATCATTCTGAGAAACCAGTTTGTGATGTGTGCGTTCCAGTCACAGAGTTTAACCTTTCTTTTCATGGAACAGTTTGGAAACACTCTGTTTGTAAAGTCTGCAAGTGGATATTTGGACTTCTTTGAGGATTTCATTGGAAACGGGATTTATTCATCTAATGCTAGACAGAAGAATTTTCAGTAACTTCTTTGGGTTGTGTGAGTTCAACTCACAGATATGAACCTTCTTTAGACAGAGCAGATTTGAAACCATCTTTTTGTAGAATATGCAACTGGACATTTCAAGAGCTTTGGGGCCAAGAGTAGAAAAGGAAAAATCTTCGTATAAAAACTAGAGGTAATCGTACTCAGAAAACACTTTGTGATGTGTGCGTTCCACTCACAGAGTTTAACCTTTCTTTTCATAGAATAGTTTGGAAACACTCTGTTTGTAAAGTCCGCAAGTGGATATTTGGACCTCTTTGAGGATTTCGTTGGAAACGGGATTTCTTCATCTAATGTTAGACAGAAGAATTCTCAGTAACTTCTTTGGGTTGCGTCTGTTCAACTCACAGAGATGAACCTTCCTTTAGACAGAGCAGGTTTGAAACACTCTTTTTGTGGAATTTGCAAGTGGAGATTTCAAGCGCTTTGGGTCCAACGGTGGAAAAGGAAATATCTTTGTTAAAAAACTAGAGGGAATCATTCTCAGAAACCACTTTGGATGTGTGCATTCCAATCACAGATTTTAACCGTTCTTTTCATAGAACAGTTTTTAAACACTCTGTTTGTAAATTCTGCAAGTGGATATTTAGACCTCTTTGAGGATTTCGTTGGAAACGGGATTTCTTCATCTAATGCTAGACAGAAGAATTCTCAGTAACTTCTTTGGATTACGTGTGTTCAACTTGCAGAGTTGAACCTTCCTTTAGACAGAGCAGATTTGAAACACTCTTTTTGTGGAATTAGCCAGTGGACATTTCAAGCGCTTTGGGGCCAACGGTAGAAAAGGAAATATCTTCGTATAAAAACTACAGAGAATCATTCTGAGAAACCAATTTGAGATGTGTGTGTCCACTCACGGAGTTTAACCTTTCTTTTCATGGAGCAGTTTGGAAACACTGTGTTTGTAAAGGCTGCAAGTGGATATTTGGACATCTTTGAGGATTTCGTTGGAAACGGGATTTCTTCATCTAATGCTAGACAGAATAATTCCCAGTAACTTCTTTGGGTTGCATGTGTTCAACTCACAGAGATGAACCTTCCTTTAGACAGAGCAGATTTGAAACCCTCTTTTTGTGGAATTTGGAAGTGGGCATTTCAAGCGCTTTGGGGCCAACTGAAGAAAAGGAAATATCTTCGTATAAAAACTAGAGGGAATCATTCTCAGAAACCACTTTGTGATGTGTGCGTTCCACTCACAGAGTTAAACCTTTCTTTTCATAGAGCAGTTTGGAAACACACTGTTTGTAAAGTCTGCATGTGGATATTTGGACCTCTTTGAGGATTTCGTTGGAAACGGGATTTCTTCATCTAATGCTAGACAGAAGAATTCTCAGTAACTTGTTTGGGTTGCGTGTGTTCAACTCACAGAGTTGAACATTCCTTTACACAGAGCAGATTTGAAGCACTCTTTTTGTGGAATTTGCAAGTGAACATTTCAAGAGCTTAGGGGCCATCGGAAGAAAAGGAAATATCTTCATATAAAAACTAGAGAGAATCATTCTCAGAAACCACTGTGTCATGAGCGTGTTCCAATCACAGAGTTTAACATTTCTTTTCATACAACATTTTGGAAACAATCTGTTTGTAAATCTTCAAGTGGATATTTGGACCTCGTTCAGGATTTCGTTGGAAAAGGGATTTCTTCATCTAATGCTAGACAGAAGGATTCTCAGTAACTTCTTTGGGTTGCAAGTGTTTAACTCACAGAGATGAACCTTCCTTTAGACAGAGCAGATATGGAACCCTCTTTTTGTGGAATTTGCAAGTGGACATTTCAAGCGCTTTGGGGCCAACGGTAGAAAAGGATATATCTTCGTATAAAAAGTAGAGAGAATCATTCTCAGAAACCAATTCGTGATGTGTGCGTTCCACTCACAGAGTTTATTCTTTCTTTTCATAGAACTGTTTGGAAACACACTGTTAGTAAAGTCTGCCAGTGGATATTTGGACCTCTTTGAGGATTTCATTGGAAACGGGATTTCTTCATCTAACGCTAGACTGTAGAATTCTCAGTAACCTCCTTGGGTTGCGTGTGTTCAACTCACAGAGATGAAACTTCCTTTAGACAGAGCAGATATGAAACCGTCTTTTTGTGAAATTTGCAAGTGGAGATTTCAAACGCTTTGAGGCCAACGGGAGAAAAGGATATATCTTCGTATAAAAACTAGAGAGAATCATTCTGAGAAACCACTTTGTGATGTGTGCGTTCCACTCACAGAGTTTAACATTTCTTTTCGTAGAACAGTATGGAAACACACTTTTTGTCACGTCTGCAAGTGGATATTTGGACCTCTTTGTGGATTTCGTTGGAAACGAGATTTCTTCATCTAATGCTAGACAGAAGAATTCTCAGTAACTTCTTTAGGTTGCTTTTGTTGAACTCACAGAGTTGAACCTTCCTTTAGACAGAGCAGATTTGAAACACTCTTTTTGTGGAATTTGCAAGTGGACATTTCAAGCGCTTTGGGACCAACGGTAGAAAACGAAATATCTTCGTATAAAAACTAGAGAGAATCATTCTCAGAAACCAATTCATGATGTGTGCGTTCCACTCAGAGTGTTTAACCTTTCTTTTCATAGAACAGTTTGGAAACACTCTGTTTGTAAAGTCTGCAAGTGGATATTTTGACCTCTTTGAGGATTTCTTTGGAAATGGGATTTATTCATCTAATGCTAGACAGAAGAATTCTCAGTAACTTCTTTGGGTTGAGTGTGTTCAACTCACAGAGATGAACCTTCCTTTAGAGAGAGCAGATATGAAACCGTCTTTTTGTGGAATTTGCAAGTGGAGATTTCAAGCGCTTTGGGGCCAACGGTAGAAAAGGAAATATCTTCGTATAAAAAGTAGAGAGAATCATTCTGAGAAACCACCTTGTGATGTGTGCGTTCCACTCACAGAATTTAACATTTCTCTTCATAGAACAGTTTGGAAACACTGTGTTTGTAATGTGTGCAAGTGGATATTTGGACCTCTTTGAGGATTTTGTTGGAAAGGGGTTTCTTCATCTAATGCTAGACAGAAGAATTCTCAGTAACTTCTTTGGGTTTCGTGTGTTCAACTCACAGAGTTAAACCTTCCTTTAGACAGAGCAGGTTTGAAAAACTCTTTCTGTAGAGTTTGCAAGTGGAGATTCCTAGCACTATGGGGCCAAGCGTAGAAAAGGAAATATCTTCGTATAAAAACTAGAGAGAATCATTCTCAGAAACCACTTTGTGTTGTGTGCGTTCCACTCACAGAGTTTAACATTTCTCTTCATAGAACAGTTTGAAAACACTGTGTTTGTAATGTCTGCAAGTGGATATTTGGACCTCTTTGAGGATTTCATTGGAAACGGGATTTCTTCATCTAATGCTTGAGAGAAGAATTGTCAGTATCTTCTTTGGATTGCGTGAGTTCAACTCACAGAGATGAACCTGCTTTAGACAGAGCAGATTTGAAACCCTCTTTTTGTGGAATTTGCAAGTGGACATTTCAAGAGCTTTTGGCCAAAGGTAGAAAAGGAAATATCTTCGTGTAAAAACTAGAGGGCATCATTCTCAGAAACCACTTTGTGATGTGTGCGTTCCAATCACAGAGTTTAATCTTTCTTTCCATGGAACAGTTTGGAAACACTCTGTTTGTAAAGTCTGCAAGTGGATATTTAGATCTCTTTGAGGATTTCGTTGGAAACGGGATTTCTTCATCTAATGCTAGACAGAAGAATTCTCAGTAACTTCTTTGTGTTGCGTGTGTTCAACTCACATAGTTGAACCTTCCTTTAGACAGAGCAGATTTGAAACCATCTTTTCGTGGAATTTGCAAGTGGAGCTTTCAAGCCCTTTGGGGCCAAAGGTAGAAAAGGAAATATCTTCGTATAAAAACTAGAGGGAATCTTTCTCAGAAAGCACTTTGTGATATGTGCGTTTCACTCACAGAGTTTAAACTTTCTTTTCATAGAACAGTTTGGAAACACTCTGCTTATAAAGTCTGCAAGTGGATATTTGGACCTCTTTGAGGATTTCTTTGGAAACGGGATTTCTTCATCTAATGCTAGACAGAAGAATTCCCAGTAACTTCTTTGGGTTGTGTGAGTTTAACTCACAGAGTTGAACCTTCTTTAGACAGAGCAGAATTGAAAACCTCTTTTTGTGGAATTTGCAAGTGGACATTTCAAGAGTTTTGGGACCAACGGTAGAAAAGGAAATATCTTCGTATAAAAACTAGAGGGAATCATTCTCAGAAAACACTTTGTGATGTGTGCGTTCCACTCACAGAGTTTAACCTTTCTTTTCATAGAACAGTTTGGAAACACTCTGTTTGCAAAGTCTGCAAATTTATATTTGGACATCTTTGAGGATTTCGTTGGAAACGGGATTTCATCATCTAATGCTAGACAGAAGAATTCACAGTAATTTCTTTGGGTTGCATGTGTTCAACTCACGGATTTGAACCTTACTTTAGACAGAGCAGGTTTGAAACACTCTTTCTGGAGAATTTGCAAGTAGAGATTTCAAGCGCTTTGGAGCCAACGGTAGAAAAGGAAATATCTTCGTATAAAAACTAGAGGGAATCTTTCTCTGAAACCACTTTGTGATGTGTGCGTTCCACTCACAGAGTTGAACATTCCTTTACCCAGAGCAGATTTGAAGCACTCTTCTTGTGGAATTTGGAAGTGGACATTTCAAGAGCTTAGGGGCCATCGGAAGAAAAGGAAATATCTTCGTATAAAAACTAGAGAGAATCATTCTCAGAAACCACTTTGTGATGTGCGCATTGCAATCACAGAGTTTAAGCTTTCTTTTCATACAACAGTTTGGAAACACTCTGTTTGTAAAATCTTCAAGTGGATATTTGGACCTCTTTCAGTATTTCGTTGGAAAAGGGATTTCTTCATCTATTGCTAGAAAGAAGGATTCTCAGTAACTTCTTTGGGTTGCGTGTGTTCAACTCACAGAGATGAACCTTCCTTTAGACAGAGCAGATTTGAAACCCTCTTTTTGTGGAATTTGCAAGTGGAGATTTCAAGCGCTTTGGGGCCAATGGTAGAAAAGGAAATATCTTCGTATAAAAACTAGAGGGAATCATTCTCAGAAATCACTTTGTGATGTGTGCGTTCCACTCACAGTGTTCAACCTTTCTTTTCATAGAACAGTTTGGAAACAGTCTGTTTGTAAAGTCTGCAAGTGGATATTTAGACCTCTTTGAGGATTTCTTTGGAAACGGGATTTCTTCATCTAATGCTAGACAGAAGAATTCCCAGTAACTTCTTTGGGTTGCGTGAGTTTAACTCACAGAGTTGAACCTTCTTTAGACAGAGCAGAATTGAAAACCTCTTTTTGTGGAATTTGCAAGTGGACATTTCAAGAGATTTGGGACCAACGGTAGAAAAGGAAATATCTTCGTATAAAAACTAGAGGGAATCATTCTCAGAAAACACTTTGTGATGTGTGCGTTCCACTCACAGAGTTTAACCTTTCTTTTCATAGAACAGTTTGGAAACACTCTGTTTGCAATGTCTGCAAATGGATATTTGGACATCTTTGAGGATTTCGTTGGAAATGGGATTTCATCATCTAATGCTAGACAGAAGAATTCACAGTAATTTCTTTGGGTTGCATGTGTTCAACTCACGGATTTGAACCTTACTTTAGACAGAGCAGGTTTGAAACACTCTTTCTGGAGAATTTGCAAGTAGAGATTTCAAGCGCTTTGGGGCCAACGGTAGAAAAGGAAATATCTTCGTATAAAAACTAGAGGGAATCTTTCTCAGAAACCACTTTGTGATGTGTGCGTTCCACTCACAGAGTTGAACAATCCTTTACCCAGAGCAGATTTGAAGCACTCTTCTTGTGGAATTTGGAAGTGGACATTTCAAGAGCTTAGGGGCCATCGGAAGAAAAGGAAATATCTTCGTATAAAAACTAGAGAGAATCATTCTCAGAAACCACTTTGTGATGTGTGCATTCCACTCACAGAGTTTAACCTTTCTTTTCATAGAACAGTTTGGAAACACTCTGTTTGTAAAGCCAGAAAGTGGATATTTGGACCTCTTTGAGGATTTGGTTGGAAACGGGATTTCTTCATCTAATGCTAGACATAAGAATTCTCGGTAACATCTTTGGGTTGCATGTGTTTAACTCCCAGAGTTGAACCTTGCTTTAGACAGAGGAGATTTGAAACCCTCTTTTTGTGGAATTTCCAGGTGTAGATTTCAAGCGCATTGGGGCCAACGGTAGAAAAGGAAATATCTTCGTATACAAACTAGAGAGAATCATTCTCAGAAACCACTTTGAGATGTGTGCGTTCCACTCACAGAGTTTAACCTTTCTTTTCATAGAACAGTTTGGAAACACTCTGTTTGTAAAGTCTGTAGGTGGATATTTGGACCTCTTTGAGGATTTCGTAGGAAACGGGATTTCTTCATCTAATGGTAGACAGAAGAATTCTCACTAACTTCTTTGGGTTGCGTGTGTTCAACTCACAGAAATGAACCTTCCTTTAGACACAGCAGATTTGAAATACTCTTTTTGTGGAATTTGAAATTCGAGATTTCAAGCGCTTTAGGTCCAAAGGAAGAAAAGGAAATATCTTCTTACAAAAACTAGAGGGAATCATTCTCAGAAACCACTTTGTGATGTGGGCGTTCCTCTCACACAGTTTAACCTTTCTTTTCATAGAACAGTTTGGAAACACTGTGTTTGTAAAGTCTGCAAGTGGATATTTGGACCTCTTTGAGGATTTCGTTGGAAACGGGATTTCTTCATCTAATGTTAGACAGAAGAATTTTCAGTAATCTCTTTGGGTTGCGTGTGTTCATCTCACAGATTTTAACCTTCCTTTAGACAGAGCAGTTTTGAAACCATCTTTTTGTGGAATTTGGAAGTGGACATTTCAAGTGCTTTGGGGCCAACGGTAGAAAAGGAAATATCTTCATATAAAAACTGGAGAGAATCATTCTCAGAAACCACTTTGTGATGTCTGCATTCCACTCTCAGAGTTAAACCTCTCTTTTCATAGAGCAGTTTGGAAACACTCTGTTTTTTAAATTCTGTAAGTGGATATTTGGACCTCTTTGAGGATTTCCTTGGAAACGGGATTTCTTCATCTAATGGTAGACAGAATAATTCTCAGTAACTTCTTTGGGTTACGTATGATCAGCTCACAGAGTTGAACCTTCCTTTAGACAGAGCAGATTTGAGACCCTCCTTTTGTGGAATTTGCAATCGGACATTTCAAGCGCTTTGGGGCCAACAGTATAAAAGGAAGTATCTTCGTATAAAAACTAGAGAGAATCATTCTCAGAAACCACTTTGTGATGTGTGCGTTCCACTCACAGAGTTTAACCTTTCTTTTCATAGAACAGTTTGGAAACACTCTGTTTGTAAAGTCTGCAAGTGGATATTTGGACCTCTTTGAGGATTCCGTTGGAAACGTGATTTCTTCATCTAATGCTATACAGAAGAATTCTCGGTAACTTCTTTGGGTTGCATGTGTTCAACTCCCAGTGTTGAACCTTCCTTTAGACAGAGCAGATTTGAAACCCTCTTTTTGTGGAATTTACAAGTGGACATTACAAGCGCTTTGGGGCCAACGGTATAAAAGGAAATATCTTCGTAAAAACACTAGAGAGAATCACTCTCAGAAACCACTTTGTGATGTCTGCGTCCCACTCATTGAGTTTAACCTTTCTTGTCATAGAACAGTTTCTAAACACTCTGTTTGTAAAGTCGGCAAGTGGATATTTGGACGTCTTTGAAGATTTCGTTGGAAACGGGATTTATTCATCTTATGCTAGACAGAAGAATTCTCTGTAACTTCTTGGTTGCATGTGTTCAACTCACAGAGTTGAACATTCCTTTAGACAGAGCAAATTTGAAACACTTTTTTATGGAATTTTCATGTGGACATTATAAGAGCTTTGGGGCCAATGGTAGAAAAGGAAATATCTTCATATAAAAACTAGAGAGAATCATTCTCAGAAACCACTTTGTGATGTGTGCGTTCCACTCACAGAGTTTAACCTTTCTTTTCATAGAACAGTTTGGAAACACTCTGTTTGTAAAGCCTGAAAGTGGATATTTGGACCTCTTTGAGGATTTGGTTGGAAACGGGATTTCTTCATCTAATGCTAGACATAAGAATTCTCGGTAACTTCTTTGGGTTGCATGTGTTTAACTCCCAGAGTTGAACCTTGCTTTAGACAGAGCAGATTTGAAACCCTCTTTTTGTGGAATTTGCAGGTGTAGATTTCAAGCGCTTTGGGGCCAACGGTAGAAAAGGAAATATCTTCGTATACAAACTAGAGAGAATCATTCTCAGAAACCACTTTGAGATGTGTGCGTTCCACTCACAGAGTTTAACCTTTCTTTTCATAGAACAGCTTGGAAACACTCTGTTTGTAAAGTCTGTAGGTGGATATTTGGACCTCTTTGAGGATTTCGTTGGAAACGGGATTTCTTCATCTAATGGTAGACAGAAGAATTCTCACTAACTTCTTTGGGTTGCGTGTGTTCAACTCACAGAAATGAACTTTCCTTCAGACACAGCAGATTTGAAATACTCTTTTTGTGGAATTTGCAAGTCGAGCTTTCAAGCGCTTTGGGGCCAAAGGAAGAAAAGGAAATATCTTCTTATAAACACTAGAGGGAATCATTCTCAGAAACCACTTTGTGATGTGTGCGTTCCAATCACAGAGTTTAACCTTTCTTTTCATAGAACAGTTTGGAAACGCTCTGTTTGTAAGGTCTGCAAGTGCATACTTAAACATCTTTGAGGATTTCTTTTGGAAACGGGATTTCATCATGTAATGCTAGACAGAAGAATTCTCAGTAACTTCTTTGGGTTGCGTGTGTTCAACTCACAGAGTTGAACCTTCCTTTAGACAGAGCAGATTTGAAACCATCTTTTCGTGGAATTTGCAAGTGGAGCTTTCAAGCCCTTTGGGGCCAAAGGTAGAAAAGGAAATATCTTCGTATAAAAACTAGAGGGAATCTTTCTCAGAAAGCACTTTGTGATATGTGCGTTTCACTCACAGAGTTTAAACTTTCTTTTCATAGAACAGTTTGGAAACACTCTGCTTATAAAGTCTGCAAGTGGATATTTGGACCTCTTTGAGGATTTCTTTGGAAACGGGATTTCTTCATCTAATGCTAGACAGAAGAATTCCCAGTAACTTCTTTGGGTTGTGTGAGTTTAACTCACAGAGTTGAACCTTCTTTAGACAGAGCAGAATTGAAAACCTCTTTTTGTGGAATTTGCAAGTGGACATTTCAAGAGTTTTGGGACCAACGGTAGAAAAGGAAATATCTTCGTATAAAAACTAGAGGGAATCATTCTCAGAAAACACTTTGTGATGTGTGCGTTCCACTCACAGAGTTTAACCTTTCTTTTCATAGAACAGTTTGGAAACACTCTGTTTGCAAAGTCTGCAAATTTATATTTGGACATCTTTGAGGATTTCGTTGGAAACGGGATTTCATCATCTAATGCTAGACAGAAGAATTCACAGTAATTTCTTTGGGTTGCATGTGTTCAACTCACGGATTTGAACCTTACTTTAGACAGAGCAGGTTTGAAACACTCTTTCTGGAGAATTTGCAAGTAGAGATTTCAAGCGCTTTGGGGCCAACGGTAGAAAAGGAAATATCTTCGTATAAAAACTAGAGGGAATCTTTCTCTGAAACCACTTTGTGATGTGTGTGTTCCACTCACAGAGTTGAACATTCCTTTACCGAGAGCAGATTTGAAGCACTCTTCTTGTGGAATTTGGAAGTGGACATTTCAAGAGCTTTGGGGCCAAAGGTAGAAAAGGAAGTATCTTCGTATAAAAACTAGAGGGAATCATTCTCAGAAACCACTTTGTGATGTGTGCGTTCCACTCACAGAGTTTAACCTTTCTTTTCATGGAACAGTTTGGAAACACTCTGTTTGTAAAGTCTGCACCTGGATATTTGGACTTATTTGAGGATTTCGTTGGAAACGGGATTTATTCATCTAATGCTAGACAGAAGAATTCTCAGTAACTTCTTTGGGTTGCGTGAGTTCTACTCACAGAATTGAACCTTCTTTAGACAGAGCAGATTTGAAACCATCTTTTTGTAGAATTTCCAGCTGGACATTTCAAGATCTTTGGGGCCAACGGTAGAAAAGAAAAAATCTTCGTATAAAAACTAGAGGTAATCATACTCAGAAAACACTTTGTGATGTTTGCATTCCACTCACAGAGTTTAACCTTTCTTTTCATAGAGCAGTGTGGAAACACTCTGTTTGGAAAGTCTGCAAGTGGATATTTGGACCTCTTTGAGGATTTCTTTGGAAACGGGATTTCTGCATATAAAGCTAGACAGAAGATTTAGCTGTCACTTCGTTGCGATGCGTATGTTCAACTCACAGAGTTGAACCTTCCTTTAGACAGAGCAGATTTCAAACCCTCTTTTTGTGGAATTTGCAAGTGGACATTTCAATTGCTTTGGGACCAACGGTAGAAAAGGAAGTATCTTGGTATAAAAACTAGAGGGAATCATTCTCAGAAACCACTTTGTGATGTGTGCGTTCCAATCACAGAGTTTAATCTTTCTTTTCATAGAACAGTTTGGAAACACTCTGTTTGTAATGTCTGCAGGTGGATATTTGGACCTCTTTGAGGATTTCGTTGGAAACGGAATTTCTTCATCTAATGCTAGACAGAAGAATTCTCAGTAACTTCCTTGGGTTGCGTGTGTTCAACTCACAGAGATGAACCTTCCTTTAGACAGAGCCGATATGAAACCCTCTTTTTGTGGAATTTGCAAGTGGAGATTTCAAGCACTTGGGGCCAATGGCAGAAAAAGAAATAACTTAGTTTAAAAACTGGAGGGAATCATTCTGAGAAACCACTTGGTCATGTGTGCGTTCCAATCACAGAGTTTAACCTTTCATTTCATAGAACAGTTTGGAAACACTCTGTTTGTAAAGTCTGCAAGTGGATATTTAGACCTCTTTGAGCATTTCATTGGAAACGGGATTTCTTCATCTAATGCTAGACAGAAGAATTCTCAGTAACTACTTTTGGTTGCCTGTGTTCAAATCACAGAGATGAACCTTCCTTTAGACAGAGTAGATATGAAACCCTCTTTTTCTGGAATTTGCAAATGGAGATTTCCAGCGATTTGGGGCCAAGGGAAGAAAAGGAAATATCTTCATATAAAAACTAGAGAGAATCATTCTCAGAAACCACTTAGTGATGTGTGCGTTCCACTCGCAGAGTTTAACCTTTCTTTTCATAGAACAGTTTGGAAACACTCTCTTTGTAAAGTCTGCAAGTGGATATTTGGACCTCTATGAGGATTTCATAGGAAAGGGGATTTCTTCATCTAATGCTAGACAGAAGAATTCTCAGTAACTTGTTGGGGTTTTGTGAGTTGAACTCACAGATATGAACCTTTCTTTAGACAGAGCAGATATGAAACCCTCTTTTTGTGCAATTTGCAAGTGGAGATTTCAAGCGCTTTGGGGCCAACGGTAGAAAAGGAAATATCTTCGTATAAAAAAAAGAGAGAATCATTCTGAGATACCACTTTGTGATGTGTGCATTCCACTCACAGAGTTTAACCTTTCTTCTCATAGAACAGTTTGGAAACACTGTGTTTGTAAAGTCTGCAAGTGGATATTTGGACCTCTTTGAGGATTTCGTTGGAAACGGGATTTCTTCATCTAATGCTAGACAGAAGAATTCTCAGAAACTTCTTTGGGTTGCGTGTGTTCATCTCACGGAGTTTAACCTTCCTTTAGACAGAGCAGATTTGAAACCATCTTTTTGTGGAATTTGCAATCAGACATTTCAAGTGCTTTGGGGCCAACGGTAGAAAAGGAAATATCTTCATATAAAAACTGGAGAGAATCATTCTCAGAAACCACTTTGTGATGTCTGCATTCCACTCTCAGAGTTAAACCTCTCTTTTCATAGAGCAGTTTGGAAACACTCTGTTTGTAAATTCTGTAAGTGGATATTTGGACCTCTTTGAGGATTTCTTTGGAAACGGGATTTCTTCATCTAATGGTAGACAGAAGAATTCTCAGTAACTTCTTTGGGTTACGTGTGATCAGCTCACAGAGTTGAACCTTCCTTTAGACAGAGCAGATTTGAAACCATCTTTTTGTGGAATTTGCAATCGGACATTTCAAGCGCTTTGGGGCCAACAGTAGAAAAGGAAGTATCTTCGTATAAAAACTAGAGAGAATCATTCTCAGAAACCACTTTGTGATGTGTGCGTTCCACTCACAGAGTTTAACCTTTCTTTTCATAGAACAGTTTGGAAACACTCTGTTTGTAAAGTCTGCAAGTGGATATTTGGACCTCTTTGAGGATTTCGTTGGAAAAGAGATTTCTTCATCTAATGCTAGACAGAAGAATTCTCGGTAACTTCTTTGGGTTGCATGTGTTCAACTCCCAGTGTTGAACCTTCCTTTAGACAGAGCAGATTTGAAACCCTCTTTTTGTGGAATTTACAAGTGGACATTTCAAGCGCTTTGGGGCCAACGGTATAAAAGGAAATATCTTCGTAAAAACACTAGAGAGAATCACTCTCAGAAACCACTTTGTGATGTCTGCGTTCCACTCATTGAGTTTAACCTTTCTTGTCATAGAACAGTTTCTAAACACTCTGTTTGTAAAGTCTGCAAGTGGATATTTGGACGTCTTTGAAGATTTCATTGGAAACGGGATTTATTCATCTAATGCTAGACAGAAGAATTCTCTGTAACTTCTTTGGTTGCATGTGTTCAACTCACAGAGTTGAACATTCCTTTAGACAGAGCAAATTTGAAACACCTTTTTATGGAATTTTCAAGTGGACATTACAAGAGCTTTGGGGCCAATGGAAGAAAAGGAAATATCTTCGTATAAAAACTAGAGAGAATCATTCTCAGAAACCACTTTGTGATGTGTGCGTTCCACTCACAGAGTTTAACCTTTCTTTTCATAGAACAGTTTGGAAACACTCTGTTTGTAAAGCCTGAAAGTGGATATTTGGACCTCTTTGAGGATTTGTTTGGATGCGGGATTTCTTCATCTAATGCTAGACATAAGAATTCTCGGTAACTTCTTTGGGTTGCATGTGTTTAACTCCCAGAGTTGAACCTTGCTTTAGACAGAGCAGATTTGAAACTCTCTTTTTGTGGAATTTGCAGGTGTAGATTTCAAGCGCTTTGGGGCCAATGGTAGAAAAGGAAATATCTTCGTATACAAACTAGAGAGAATCATTCTAAGAAACCACTTTGAGATGTGTGTGTTCCACTCACAGAGTTTAACCTTTCTTTTCATACAACAGTTTGGAAACACTCTGTTTGTAAAGTCTGTAGGTGGATATTTGGACCTCTTTGAGGATTTCGTTGGAAACGGGATTTCTTCATCTAATGGTAGACAGAAGAATTCTCACTAACTTCTTTGGGTTGCGTGTGTTCAACTCACAGAAATGAACTTTCCTTCAAACACAGCAGATTTGAAATACTCTTTTTGTGGAATTTGCAAGTCGAGCTTTCAAGCGCTTTGGGGCCAAAGGAAGAAAAGGAAATATCTTCTTATAAAAACTAGACGGAATCATTCTCAGAAACCACTTTGTGATGTGTGCGTTCCAATCACAGAGTTTAACCTTTCTTTTCATAGAACACTTTGGAAACGCTCTGTTTGTAAAGTCTGCAAGTGCATACTTAAACATCTTTGAGGATTTCTTTTGGAAACGGGATTTCATCATCTAATGCTAGACAGAAGAATTCTCAGTAACTTCTTTGGGTTGCTTGTGTTCAACTCACAGAGATGAACTTTCCTTTAGACAGAGCAGATTTGAAACCCTCTTTTTGTGGAATTTGCAAGTGGACATTTCAAGCGCTTTGGGGCCAACGGTACAAAAGGAAATATCTTCGTATAAAAAGTAGAGAGAATCATTCTCACAAACCACTTTGTGATGGGTGCGTTCCACTCACAGAGTTTAACCTTTCTTTTCATAAGGCAGTTTGGAAACACTCTGTTTGTAAAGTCTGCATGTGGATAGTTAGACCTCTTTGAGGATTTCATAGGAAACGGTATTTCTTCATCTAATGATAGACAGAAGAATTCTCAGTAACTTCTTTGGGTTGCTTGTGTTCAACTCACAGAGATGAACATTCCTTTAGACAGAGCAGATTTGAAACACTCTTTTTGCGGAATTTGCAAGTGGACATTCCAAGCGCTTTGGGGCCAACGGTAGAAAAGGAAATATCTTCGTATAAAAATTAGAGAGAATCATTTTGAGAAACCACTTTGTGATGTGTGCGTTCCAATCACAGAGTTTAACCTTTCTTTTCATAGAGCAGTTTGGAAACACTCTGTTTGTAAAGTCTGCAGGTGGATATTTGGACCTCTTTGAGGATTTCGTTGGAAACGGGATTTCTTCATCTGATGCTAGAGAGAAGAATTCTCAGTAACTTCTTTTGGTAGCATGTGTTCAAATCACAGAGATGAACCTTCCCTTAGACAGAGCAGATATGACACTCTCTTTTTCTGGAATTTGCAAGTGGAGATTTGAAGCGCTTTGGGGACAATGGTAGTAAAGGAAATATCTTCGTATAAAAACTAGAGAGAATCATTTTGAGAAACCACTTTGTGATGTGTGCGTTGCACTCACAGAGTTTAACCTTTCTTTTCATAGAACAGTTTGGAAACACTCTGTTTGTAAAGCCTGAAAGTGGATATTTGGACCTCTTTGAGGATTTGTTTGGATGCGGGATATCTTCATCTAATGCTAGACATAAGAATTCTCGGTAACTTCTTTGGGTTGCATGTGTTTAACTCCCAGAGTTGAACCTTGCTTTAGACAGAGCAGATTTGAAACTCTCTTTTTGTGGAATTTACAAGTGGACATTTCAAGCGCTTTGGGGCCAACGGTATAAAAGGAAATATCTTCGTAAAAACACTAGAGAGAATCACTCTCAGAAACCACTTTGTGATGTCTGCGTTCCACTCATTGAGTTTAACCTTTCTTGTCATAGAACAGTTTTTAAACACTCTGTTTGTAAAGTCTGCAAGTGGATATTTGGACGTCTTTGAAGATTTCATTGGAAACGGGATTTATTCATCTAATGCTAGACAGAAGAATTCTCTGTAACTTCTTTGGTTGCATGTGTTCAACTCACAGAGTTGAACATTCCTTTAGACAGAGCAAATTAGAAACACTTTTTTATGGAATTTTCAAGTGGACATTACAAGAGCTTTGGGGCCAATGGAAGAAAAGGAAATATCTTCGTATAAAAACTAGAGGGAATCATTCTCAGAAAACACTTTGTGATCTGTGCGTTCCACTCACAGAGTTTAACCTTTCTTTTCATAGAACAGTTTGGAAACACTCTGTTTGCAAAGTCTGCAAGTGGATATTTGGACCTCTTTGAGGATTTCGTTGGAAACGGGAATTCTTCATCTGATGCTAGACAGAAGAATTCTCAGTAACTTCTTTTGGTTGCTTGTGTTCAAATCACAGAGATGAACCTTCCTTTAGACAGAGCAGATATGAAACCATCTTTTTGTGGAATTTGGAAGTGGAGATTGCAAACGCTTTGGGGCCAACGGTAGAAAAGGAAATATCTTCGTATAAAAACTAGAGAGAATCATTCTAAGAAACCACTTTGTGATGTGTGCATTCCACTCACAGAGTTTAACCTTTCTTTTCATAGAACAGTTTGGAAACACTCTGTTTGTAAAGTCTGCAGGTGGATATTTGGACCTCTTTGAGGATTTCATAGGAAACGGTATTTCTTCATCTAATGATAGACAGAAGAATTCTCAGTAACTTCTTTGGGTTGCTTGTGTTCAACTCACAGAGATGAACATTCATTTAGACAGAGCAGATTTGAAACACTCTTTTTGCGGAATTTGCAAGTGGAGATTTCAAGCGCTTTGGGGCCAACGGTAGAAAAGGAAATATCTTTGTATAAAAACTAGAGAGAATAATTTTGAGAAACCACTTTGTGATGTGTGCATTCCACTCACAGAGTTTAACCTTTCTTTTCATAGAACAGTTTGGAAACACTCTGTTTGTAAAGTCTGCAGGTGGATATTTTGACCTCTTTGAGGATTTCGTTGGAAATGGGATTTCTTCATCTAATGCCAGACAGAAGAATTCTCAGTAACTTCTTTGGGTTGCGTGTGTTCAACTCACAGAGATGAACCTTCCTTTAGACAGAACAGATTTGAAACCCTCTTTTTGTGGAATTTGCATGTGGACATTTCAAGCGCTTTGGAGCCAACGGTAGTAAAGGAAATATCTTCGTATAAAAACTAGAGAGAATCATTCTGAGAAACCACTTTGTGATGTGTGCGTTCCAATCACAGAGTTTAACCTTTCTTTTCATAGAACAGTTTGGAAACACACTGTTTGTAAAGTCTGCAAGTGGATATTTGGACCTCTTTGAGGATTTCTTTGGAAACGGGATTTTTTCAACTAATGGTAGACAGAAGAATTCTCAGTAACTTCTTTGGGTTGCGTGTGTTCAACTCACAGAGATGAACCTTCCTTTAGACAGAGCAGATATGAAACCCTCTTTTTGTGGAATTTGCAAGTGGAGATTTCAAGCGCTTTGGGGAAAACGGTAGAAAAGGAAATATCTTCGTATACAAACTAGAGAGAATCATTCTCAGAAACCACTTTGAGATGTGTGCGTTCCACTCACAGAGTTTAACCTTTCTTTTCATAGAACAGTTTGGAAACACTCTGTTTGTAAAGTCTGTAGGTGGATATTTGGACCTCTTTGAGGATTTCGTTGGAAACGGGATTTCTTCATCTAATGGTAGACAGAAGAATTCTCACTAACTTCTTTGGGTTGCGTGTGTTCAACTCACAGAAATGAACTTTCCTTCAGACACAGCAGATTTGAAATACTCTTTTTGTGGAATTTGCAAGTCGAGCTTTCAAGCGCTTTGGGGCCAAAGGAAGAAAAGGAAATATCTTCTTATAAAAACTAGACGGAATCATTCTCAGAAACCACTTTGTGATGTGTGCGTTCCAATCACAGAGTTTAACCTTTCTTTTCATAGAACAGTTTGGAAACGCTCTGTTTGTAAAGTCTGCAAGTGCATACTTAAACATCTTTGCGGATTTCTTTTGGAAATGGGATTTCATCATCTAATGCTAGACAGAAGAATTCTCAGTAACTTCTTTGGGTTGCATGTGTTGAACTCACAGAGATGAACTTTCCTTTAGACAGAGCAGATTTGAAACCCTCTTTTTGTGGAATTTGCAAGTGGACATTTCAAGCGCTTTGGGGCCAACGGTAGAAAAGGAAATATCTTCGTATAAAAAGTAGAGAGAATCATTCTCACAAACCACTTTGTGATGGGTGCGTTCCACTCACAGAGTTTAACCTTTCTTTTCATAGAACAGTTTCGAAACACTCTGTTTGTAAAGTCTTCAAGTGGATATTTGGACCTCTTTGAAGATTTCATAGGAAAGGGTATTTCTTCACCTAATGCTATACAGAAGAATTCTCAGTAACTTGTTTGGGTTGTATGAGTTGAACTCACAGAGATGAACCTTTCTTTAGACAGAGCAGATATGAAACCCTCTTTTTATGGAATTTGCAAGTGGAGATTTCAAGCGCTTTGGGGCCAATTTTGAAAAAGGAAATATCTTCGTATAAAAACTAGAGAGAATCATTCTCAGAAACCTCTTGGTGATGTGTGCGTTCCACTCACAGAGTTTAACATTTCTTTTCATAGAACAGTTTGGAAACACTGTGTTTGTATTGTCTGCAAGTGGATATTTGGAACTCTTTGAGGATTTCGTTGGAAACGGCAATTCTTCATCTAATGCTAGACAGAAGAATACGCAGTAACCACTTTGGGTTGCGTGTGTTTATCTCACAGAGTTGAAAATTCCTTCAGACAGAGCAGGTTTGAAAGAATCTTTCTGTAGATTTTGCAAGTGGAGATTTCAAGCGCTTTGGGGCCAACGGTATAAAAGGAAGTATCTTCTTTTAAAACTAGAGGGAATGATTCTCAGAAACCACTTTGTGATGTGTGCATTCTAATCACAGAGTTTAACCTTTCTTTTCATAGAGCAGTTTGGAAACACTCTGTTTGAAAAGTCTGCAAGTGGATATTTGGACCTCTTTGTGAATTTCTTTGGAAACGGGATTTCTTCATCTAATGCTAGACAGAAGAATTCTCAGTAACTTCTTCCAGTTGCGTGTTTTCAACTCTCAGAGTTGAATCTTCCTTTTGACAGAGCAGATTTAAAACACTCTTTTTGTGGAATTTGCAAGTGGACGTTTCAAGGGCTTTGGGGCCAACGGTTGAAAGGGAAGTATCTTCGTATAAAAACTAGAGAGAATCATTCTAAGAAACCACTTTGTGATGTGTGCATTCCACTCACAGAGTTTAACCTTTCTTTTCATAGAACAGTTTGGAAACACTCTGTTTGTAAAGACTGCAGGTGGATATTTGGACCTCTTTGAGGATTTCATAGGAAAAGGTATTTCTTCATCTAATGATAGACAGAAGAATTCTCAGTAACTTCTTTGGGTTGTGTGAGTTGAACTCACAGAGATGAACCTTCCTTTAGACAGAGCAGGTGTGAAACACTCTTTCTGTGGAATTTTCAAGTGGAGATTTCAAGCTCTTTAGGGCCAACGGTAGAAAAGGATATATCTTTGTATAAAAACTAGAGAGAATCATTCTTAGAAACCACTATGTGATGTGTACATTCCACTCATAGAGTTTAACCTTTCTTTTCATAGAGCAGTTGGGAAACACTCAGTTTGTAAAGTATGCAAGTGTATATTTGCACCTCTTTGAGGTTTTGGTTGGAAACGGGATTTCTTCATCTAATTCTAGACAGAAGAATTCTCAGTAACTTCTTTGGATTGCGTGTGTTCAACTCACAGAGATGAACCTTCCTTTAGACAGAGCAGATTTGAAACCCTATTTTTGTGGAATTTGCAAGGGGACATTTTAAGTGCTTTGGGGCCAATGGTAAAAAAGGAAGTATCTTCGTATAAAAACTAAAGGAAATCATTCTCATAAACCACTTTCTGATGTGTGCGTTCCAATCACACACTTTAAACTTTCTGTTCACAGAGCAGTTTGGAAACACTCTGTTTGTAAAGTCTGTAAGTGGATATTTGGACCTCTTTGAGGATTTCATTGAAAACGGGATTTCTTCATCTAAGGCTAGACAGAAGAATTCTCAGTAACTTCTTTGGGTTGTGTGAGTTGAACTCACAGAGATCAACCTTTCTTTAGACAGAGCAGATATGAAACCCTCTTTTTGTGGAATTTGCAAGTGGACATTTCAAGCGCTTTGGGGCCAATGGTAGAAAAGGAAATATCTTCGTATAAAAACTAGAGAGAATCACTCTGAGAAACCACTTTGTGATGTGTGCGTTCCAATCGCGGAGTTTAACCTTTCTTTTCATAGAACAGTTTGGAGACACTCTGTTTGTAAAGTCTGCAGGTAGATATTTGGACCTCTTTGAGGATTTCTTTGGAAACGGGATTTCTTCATCTGATGCTAGAGAGAAGAATTCTCAGTAACTTTTTTGGTAGCATGTGTTCAAATCACAGAGATGAACCTTCCTTTAGACAGAGCAGATATGAAACTCTCTTTTTCTGGAATTTGCAAGTGGAGATTTCAAGCGCTTTGGGGCAAACGGTAGAAAAGGAAATATCTTCGTATAAAAACAAGAGAGAATCATTTTGAGAAACCACTTTGTGATGTGTGCATTACACTCACAGAGTTTAACCTTTCTTTTCATAGAACAGTTTGGAAACACTCTGTTTGTAAAGTCTTCAAGTGGATATTTGGACCTCTTTGAAGATTTCTTAGGAAAGGGGATTTCTTCATCTAATGCTAGACAGAAGAATTCGCAGTAACCACTTTGGGTTGCGTGTGTTTAACTCACAGAGTTGAACCTTCCTTTAGACAGAGCAGGCTTGAAACACTCTTTCTGTGGAATTTGCAAGTGGAGATTTCAAGCGCTTTGGGGCCAACGGTAGAAAAGGAAATATCTTCGTACAAAAACTAGAGTGAATCATTCTGAGAAACCACTTTGTGATGTGTGCGTTCCCCTCACAGAGTTTAACATTTCTTTTCATAGAACAGTTTGGAAACACTGTGTTTGTAATGACTGCAAGTGGATATTTGGACCCCTTTGAGGATTTCGTTGGAAACGGGATTTCTTCATCTAATGGCGGACAGAAGAATTCTCTGTAACTTATTTGGGTTGCGTGTGTTCAACAAACAGAGATAAACCTTCCTTTAGACAGAGCAGATATGAAACCCTCTTTTTGTGGAATTTGCAATTGGAGATTTCAATCGCTTTGGGGCCAAAAGTAGTAAAGGAAATATCTTCGTATAAAAACTACAGAGAATCATTCTGAAAAACCACATTGTGATGTGTGCTTTCCAATCACAGAGTTTAACCTTTCTTTTCATAGAACAGTTTGGAAACACTCTGTTTGTAAAGGCTGCAAGTGGATATTTCGACCTCTTTGAGGATTTCGTTTGAAACGGGATTTCTTCATCTAATGCTAGACAGAAGAATTCTCAGTAACTTCTTTTGGTTGCGTGTGTTCAAGTCACCGAGATTAGCCTCCCTTTAGACAGAGCAGAGATGAAACCCTCTTTTTCCGGAATTTGCAAGTGAAGATTTCAAGCGCTTTGGGGCCAACGGTAGAAAAGGAAATATCTTGTTATAAAAAGTAGAGGGAATCATTCTCAAAAACCACTTTGTGATGTGTGCATTCCAATCACAGAGTTTAACCTTTCTTTTCATAGAACAGTTTGGAAACACTCTGTTTGTAAAGGCTGCAAGTGGATATTTGGACCTCTTTGAGGATATCGTTGGAAATGGGATTTCGTCATCTAATGCTAGACAGAAGAATTCTCAGTAACTTCTTTGGGTTGTGTGTGTTCAACTCACAGAGTTGAACCTTCCTTTAGACAGAGCAGACTTGAATCACTCTTTTTGTGGAATTTGGAAGTGGACATTTCAAGAGCTTTGGGGACAGCGGTAGAAAAGGAAGTATCTTCGTATAAAAACTAGAGAGAATCATTCTGAGAAACCACTTTGTGATGTGTGCGTTCCACTCACAGAGTTTAACCTTTCTTTTCATAGAACAGTTTTGAAACATTGTGCTTGTAATGTCTGCAAGTGGATAATTGGACCTCGTTGAGGATTTCGTTGGAAAAGGGATTTCTTCATCTAATGCTAGACAGAAGAATTCTCAGCAACTTCTTTGGGTTGTGTGTGTTCAACTCACTGACTTGAACCTTCCTTTAGACAGAGCAGATTTCAAAACCTCTTTTTGTGGAATTTGCAAGTGGACATTTCAAGCACTTAGGGGCCATCTGTAGAAAAGGAAGTACCTTCGTATAAAAACTAGAAGGAATCATTCTCAGAAACCACTTTGTGATGTGTGCGTTCCAATCACGGAGTTTAACCTTTCTTTTTATAGAACAGTTTGGAAACACTCTGTTTGTAAAGTCTGCAAGTGGATATTTGGACCTCTTTGAGGTTTATGTTGGAAACGGGATTTCTTCATCTAATGCTAGATAGAAGAATTCTCAGTAACTTCTTTGGGTTGTGTGAGTTGAACTCACAGAGATCAACCTTTCTTTAGACAGAGCAGATATGAAACCCTCTTTTTGTGGAATTTGCAAGTGGACATTTCAAGAGCTTTGGGGCCAATGGTAGAAAAGGAAATATCTTCGTATAAAAACTAGAGAGAATCCTTCTGAGAAACCACGTTGTGATGTGTGCGTTCCAATCGCAGAGTTTAACCTTTCTTTTCATAGAACAGTTTGGAAACACTCTGTTTGTAAAGTCTGCAAGTGGATATTTGGACCTCTTTGAGGATTTCGTTGGAAACGGGATTTCTTCAACTAATGGTAGACAGAAGAATACTCAGTAACTTCTTTGGGTTGTGTGTGTTCAACTCACAGAGATGAACCTTCCTTTAGACAGAGCAGGTGTGAAACACTCTTTCTGTGGAATTTGCAAGTGGAGATTTCAAGCGCTTTGGGGCCAACGGTAGAAAAGGAAATATCTTCGTATAAAAACTAGAGAGAATCATTCTGAGAAACCACTTTGTGATGTGTGCGTTCCACTCACAGAGTTTAACATTTCTTTTCATAGAACAGTTTGGAAACACTGTGTTTGTAATGTCTGCAAGTGGATATTTGGACCCCTTTGAGGATTTCGTTGGAAACGGGATTTCTTCATCTAATGCTAGACAGAAGAATTCTCAGTAACTTATTTGGGTTGCGTGTGTTCAACTCACAGAGTTGAACATTCCTTTAGACAGAGCAGGTGTGAAACACCCTTTCTGTGGAATTTTCAAGTGGAGATTTCAAGCTCTTTAGGGCCAACGGTAGAAAAGGATATATCTTTGTATAAAAACTAGAGAGAATCATTCTTAGAAACCACTATGTGATGTGTACATTCCACTCATAGAGTTTAACCTTTCTTTTCATAGAGCAGTTGGGAAACACTCAGTTTGTAAAGTCTGCAAGTGTATATTTGCACCTCTTTGAGGTTTTGGTTGGAAACGGGATTTCTTCATCTAATTCTAGACAGAAGAATTCTCAGTAACTTCTTTGGATTGCGTGTGTTCAACTCACAGAGATGAACCTTCCTTTAGACAGAGCAGATTTGAAACCCTATTTTTGTGGAATTTGCAAGGGGACATTTTAAGTGCTTTGGGGCCAATGGTAAAAAAGGAAGTATCTTCATATAAAAACTAAAGGAAATCATTCTCATAAACCACTTTCTGATGTGTGCGTTCCAATCACACACTTTAAACTTTCTGTTCACAGAGCAGTTTGGAAACACTCTGTTTGTAAAGTCTGCAAGTGGATATTTGGACCTCTTTGAGGATTTCATTGAAAACGGGATTTCTTCATCTAAGGCTAGACAGAAGAATTCTCAGTAACTTCTTTGGGTTGTGTGAGTTGAACTCACAGAGATCAACCTTTCTTTAGACAGAGCAGATATGAAACCCTCTTTTTGTGGAATTTGCAAGTGGACATTTCAAGCGCTTTGGGGCCAATGGTAGAAAAGGAAATATCTTCGTATAAAAACTAGAGAGAATCACTCTGAGAAACCACTTTGTGATGTGTGCGTTCCAATCGCGGAGTTTAACCTTTCTTTTCATAGAACAGTTTGGAGACACTCTGTTTGTAAAGTCTGCAAGTGGATATTTGGACCTCTTTGAGGATTTCGTTGGAAACGGGATTTCTTCAACTAATGTTAGACAGAAGAATCCTCAGTAACTTCTTTGGGTTGCGTGTGTTCAACTCACAGAGATGAACCTTCCTTTAGACAGAGCAGGTGTGAAACACTCTTTCTGTGGAATTTGCAAGTGGAGATTTCAAGCGCTTTGGGGCCAATGGTAGAAAAGGAAATATCTTCGTATAAAAACTAAAGAGAATCATTCTGAGAAACCACTTTGTGATGTGTGCGTTCCACTCACAGAGTTTAACATTTCTTTTCATAGAACAGTTTGGAAACACTGTGTTTGTAATGTCTGCAAGTGGATATTTGGACCGCTTTGAGGATTTCGTTGGAAGCGGGATTTCTTCATCTAATGCTAGACAGAAGAATTCTCAGTAACTTCTTTGGGTTGCGTGTGTTCAACTCACAGAGTTGAACCTTCCATTAGACAGAGTAGGTGTGAAACACTCTTTCTGTGGAATTTGCAGGTGGAGATTTCAAGCTCTTTGGGGCCAACGGTAGAAAAGGATATATCTTCGTATAAAAACTAGAGAGAATCATTCTTAGAAACCACTATGTGATGTGTACATTCCACTCATAGAGTATAACCTTTCTTTTCATAGAGCAGTTGGGAAACACTCAGTTTGTAAGTCTGCAAGTGTATATTTGGACCTCTTTGAGGTTTTGGGTGGAAACGGGATTTCTTCATCTAATGCTAGACAGAAAATTCTCAGTAACTTCTTTGGATTGCCTGTGTTCAACTCACAGAGATGAACCTTCCTTTAGACAGAGCAGATTTGAAACCCTATTTTTGTGGAATTTGCAAGGGGACATTTTAAGCGCTTTGGGGCCAATGGTGAAAAAGGAAGTATCTTCGTATAAAAACTAGAGAGAATCATTTTGAGAAACCACTTTGTGATGTGTGCGTTCCAATCACAGAGTTTAACCTTTCTTTTCATAGAGCAGTTTGGAAACACTCTGTTTGTAAAGTCTGCAGGTGGATATTTGGACCTCTTTGAGGATTTCTTTGGAAACGGGATTTCTTCATCTGATGCTAGAGAGAAGAATTCTCAGTAACTTTCTTGGTAGCATGTGTTCAAATCACAGAGATGACCTTCCTTTAGACAGAGCAGATGTGAAACTCTCTTTTTCTGGAATTTGCAAGTGGAGATTTCAAGCGCTTTGGGGCAAACGGTAGAAAAGGAAATATCTTCGTATAAAAACAAGAGAGAATCATTTTGAGAAACCACTTTGTGATGTGTGCGTTACACTCACAGAGTTTAACCTTTCTTTTCATAGAACAGTTTGGAAACACTCTGTTTGTAAAGTCTTCAAGTGGATATTTGGACCTCTTTGAAGATTTCTTAGGAAAGGGGATTTCTTCATCTAATGCTAGACAGAAGAATTCGCAGTAACCACTTTGGGTTGCGTGTGTTTAACTCACAGAGTTGAACCTTCCTTTAGACAGAGCAGGCTTGAAACACTCTTTCTGTGGAATTTGCAAGTGGAGATTTCAAGTGCTTCGGGGCCAACTGTAGGAAAGGAAATATCTTCGTATAAAATTAGAGAGAATCATTCTTACAAACCACTTTGTGATGTGAACTTTCCACTCACAGAGTTTAACCTTTCCTTTCATAGAACAGTTTGGAAGCACTCTGCTTGAAAAGTCTGCAAGTGGATATTTGGACCTCTTTGAAAATTTCGTATGAAAGGGGATTTCTTCATCTAATGCTAGACAGAAGAATTCTCAGTAAGTTGTTTGGGTTGTGTGAGTTGAACTCACAGAGATGAACCTTCCTTTAGACAGACCAGATATGAAATCCTCTTTTTGTGGAATTTGGAAGGGGAGATTTCGAACCCATTGGGGCCAACGGTAGAAAAGGTAATATCTTCCTATGAAAACTAGAGAGAATCATTCTGAGAAACCACTTTGTGATGTGTTCATTCCACTCACAGAGTTTAACCTTTCTTTTCATAGAGCAGTTAGGAAACACTCTGTTTGTAAAGTCTGCAGGTCGATATTTGGACCTCTTTGAGGATTTCATAGGAAACGGTATTTCTTAATCTAATGGTAGACAGAAGAATTCTCAGTAACTTCTTTGGGTTGCTTGTGTTCAACTGACAGAGATGAACATTCTTTAGACAGAGCAGGTTTGATACCCTCTTTTTGTGGAATTTGCAAGTGGACATTTCAAGTGCTTTTGGGCCAACGGTAGAAAATAAAATATCTTCGTATAAAAACTAGAGAGAATCATTCTCAGAAACCACTTTGTGATGTGTGCGTTCCACTCACAGAGTTTAACCTTTCTTTTCATAGAGCCGTTTGGAAACACTCTGTTTGTAAAGTCTGCATGTGGATATTTGGACCTCTTTGAGGATTTCGTTGGAAACGGGATTTCTTCATCTAATGCTAGACAGAAGAATTCTCAGTAACTTCTTTGGGTTGCGTGTGTTCAACTCACAGAAATGAACCTTCCTTTAGACAGAGCAGATTTGAAACACTCTTTTGTGGAATTTGCATGTCAAGATTTCAAGTGCTTTGGGGCCAACGGTAGAAAAGGAAATATCTTCGTATAAAAACTAGAGGGAATCATTCTCAGAAACCACTTTGTGATGTGTGCGTTCCAATCACAGAATCTAACCTTTCTTTCCATATAACAGTTTGGAAACACTCTGTTTGTAAAGTCTGCAAGTGGATATTTTGACCTCCTTGAGGATTTCGTTGGAAACGGGATTTCTTCATCGAATGCTAGACAGAAGAATTCTCAGTAACTTCTTTTGGTTGCGTGTGTTTAAATCACAGAGATGAACCTTCCTTTAGACAGAGCAGATATGAAACCCTCTTTTTCTGAAATTTGCAAGTGGACCTTTCCAGCGATTTGGGGCCAACGGTAGAAAAGGAAATATCTTCGTATAAAAACTAGAGAATCATTCTCAGAAACCACTTCGTGATGTGTGCGTTCCACTCACAGAGTTTAACCTTTCTTTTCATAGAACAGTTTGGAAACACTCTGTTTGTAAAGTCTGCAAGTGGATATTTGGACCTCTTTGAGGATTTCGTAGGAAAGGGGATTTATTTATCTAAAGCTAGACAGAAGAATTCTCAGTAACTTGTTGGGGTAGTGTGAGTTGAACTCACAGAGATGAACCTTTCTTTAGACAGAGCAGATATGAAACCCTCTTTTTGTGGAATTTGCAAGTGGACATTTCAAGCGCCTTGGGGCCAACGGTAGAAAAGGAAATATCTTTGTATAAAAACCAGACAGAATCATTCTGAGAAACCACTTTTTGATTTGTGCATTCCACTCACAGAGTTGAAACTTTCTTTTCATAGAGGAGTTTGGAAACAATCTGTTTGTATTGTCTGTAGGTGGATATATGGACCTCTTTGAGGATTTCGTTGGAAACGGGATTTCTTCATCTAATGGTAGACAGAACAATTCTCCGTAACTTCTTTGGGTTGCGTGTGTTCAACTCACAGAGATGATCCTTCCTTTAGACAGAGCAGATTTTAAACCTTCTTTTTGTGGAATTTGCAAGTGGAGATTTCAAGCGCTTTGGGGCCAACAGTAGAAAAGGAAATATCTTCGTATAAAAACTAGAGAGAATCATTCTTAGAAACCACTTTGTGATGTGTGCATTCCACTCACAGACTTTACCAGTTCTTTTCATAGACCAGTTTGGAAACACTCTGTTTGTAAAGTCTGCAAGTGGATATTGGGACCTCTTTGAGGATTTCGTTGGAAACGGGATTTCTTCATCTAACGCTAGACAGGAGAATTCTCAGTAACTTTTTGGGTTGCGTGTGTTCAACTCACAGAGATGAAGCTTCCTTTAGAGAGAGAAGATTTGAAACACGATTTTTGTGGAATTTGCATGTGGAGATTTCAAGCGCCTTGGGGCCAATGGTAGAAAAGGATATATCTTTGAATAAAAACTAGAAAGAATCATTCTCAGAAACCACTTTGTGATGTGTGGGTTCCAATCACAGAGTTTAACCTTTCTTTTCATAGAATAGTTTGGTAGCACTCTGTTTGTAAGGTCTGCAAGTGGATATTTGGACCTCTTTGAGGATTTCGTTTGAAACGGGATTTCTTCATCTAATGATAGAGAGAAGAATTCTCAGTAACTTCTTTGGGTTGCGTGTGTTCAACTCACAGAGTTGAACCTTCCTTTAGACTGAGCAGATTTGAAACCCTCTTTTTGTGGAATTTGCATGTGGACATTTCAAGCGCTTTGGGGCCAACGGTAGAAAAGGAAATATCTTCGTATAAAAACTAGAGAGATTCATTCTCAGAAACCACTTTGGGATGTGTGCGTTCCACTCACAGAGTTAAACCATTCTTTTCATAGAACAGTTTGGAAACACTCTGTTTGTAAAGTCTTCCAGTGGATATTTGGACTTCTTTGAAGATTTCGTAGGAAAGGGGATTTCTTCATTTAATGCTAGACAGAAGAATTCTCAGTAACTTCTTTGGGTTGCGTGTGTTCACCTCACAGAGATGAACATTCGTTTAGACAGAGCAGATTTGAAACACTCTTTTTGCGGAAATTGCAAGTGGAGATTTCAAGCGCTTTGGGGAATACGGTAGAAAAGGAAATATCTTTGTATAAAAACTAGAGAGAATCATTGTGAGAAACCACTTTGTGATGTGTGCGTTCCACTCACAGAGTTTAACCTTTCTTTTCATTGAACAGTTTGGAAACACTCTGTTTGTAAAGTCTGCAGGTGGATATTTGGACCTCTTTGAGGATTTCGTTGGAAAAGGGATTTCTTCATCTAATGATAGACAGAAGAATTCTCAGTAACTTCTTTGGGTTGCTTGTGTTCAACTCACAGAGATGAACATTCCTTTAGACAGAGCAGATTTGAAACACTCTTTTTGCAGAATTTGCAAGTGGAGATTTCAAGCGCTTTGTGGCCAACGGTAGAAAAGGAAATATCTTCGTATAAAAACTAGAGAGAATCATTTTGAGAAACCACTTTGTGATATGTGCGTTCCAATCACAGAGTTTAACCTTTCTTTTCATAGAGCAGTTTGGAAAAACTCTGTTTGTAATGTCTGCAAGTGGATATTTGTACCTCTTTGAGGATTCCGTTGGAAACGGGATTACTTCATCTAATGGTAGACAAAAGAATTCTCAGTAACTTCTTTGGGTTGCGTGTGTTCAACTCACAGAGTTGAACCTTCCTTTAGACAGAGCAGGTTTGAAACACTCTTTTTGTGGAATTTGCAAGTGGAGATTTCACGCGCTTTGGGGCAACAGTAGTAAAGGAAATATCTTCGTATAAAAACTACAGAGAATCATTCTGAAAAACCACATTGTGATGTGTGCTTTCCAATCACAGAGTTTAACCTTTCTTTTCATAGAACAGTTTGGAAACACTGTGTTTGTAAAGTCTGCAGGTGGATATTTCGACCTCCTTGAGGATTTCTTTTGAAACGGGATTTCTTCATCTAATGCTAGACAGAAGAATTCTCAGTAACTTCTTTTGGTTGCGTGTGTAAAAATCACCGAGATGAGCCTCCCTTTAGACATAGCAGAGATGCAACCCTCTTTTTCCGGAATTTGCAAGTGGAGATTTCAAGACCTATGTGGCCAACGTTAGAAAAGGAAGTATCTTCGTATAAAAATTAGAGAGAATCATTCTCAGAAACCACTTTGTGATGTGTGCGTTCCACTCAGAGAGTTTAACCTTTCTTTTTATAGAACAGTTTGGAAATACTCTGTTTGTAAAGTCTGCAAGTGGATATTTGGACCTCTTTGAGGATTTCGTAGGAAAGGGGATTTCTTCATCTAATGCTAGACAGAAGAATTCTCATTAGCTTCTTTGGGTTGTGTGAGTTGAACTCACAGAGATCATCCTTTCTTTAGACAGAGCAGATATGAAACCCTCTTTTTGTGGAATTTGCAAGTGGACATTTCAAGCGCTTTGGGGCCAATGGTAGTAAAGGATATATCTTCATATAAAAACTAGAGAGAATCATTCTGAGAAAACAGTTTGTGATGTGTGCGTTCCAATCACAGAGTTTAACCTTTCTTTTCATAGAACACTTTGGAAACACTCTGTTTGTAAAGTCTGCAAGTGTATATTTGGACCTCTTTGAGGTTTTGGTTGGAAACGGGATTTCTTCATCTAATGCTAGACAGAAGAATTCTCAGTAACTCCTTTGGATTGCGTGTGTTCAACACACAGAGATAAACCTTCCTTTAGACAGAGGAGATTTGAAACACTCTTTTTGTGGAATTTGCAAGTGGAGATTTCAATCGCTTTGTGGCCAACGGTAGAAAAGGAAATATCTTCGTGTAAAAACTAGAGAGAATCATTCTGAGAAACCACTTTGTGATGTGTGTGTTCCACTGACAGAGTTTCACATTTCTTTTCATAGAACAGTTTGGAACCACTGTGTTTGTAATGTCTGCAAGTGAATATTTGTACCTCTTTGAGGATTCCGTTGGAAACGAGATTACCTCATCTAATGGTAGACAGAAGAATTCTCAGTAACTTCTTTGGGTTGCGTGTGTTCAACTCACAGAGTTGAACCTTCCTTTAGACAGAGCAGGTTTGAAACACTCTTTTTGTGGAATTTGCAAGTGGAGATTTCAAACGATTTGGGGCCAACAGTAGAGAAGGAAATATCTTCCTATAAAAACTAGAGAGAATCATTCTCAGAAACCACGTTGTGATGTGTGCGTTCCACTCACAGAGTTTAACCTTTCTTTTCATTGAACAGTTTGGAAACACTCTGTTTGTAAAGTCTGCAAGTGGAAATTTGGACCTCTTTGAGGATTTCGTTGGAAACGGGATTTCTTCATCTAATGCCAGACAGAAGAATTCTCAGTAACTTCTTTGGGTTGCGTGTGTTCAACTCACAGAGATGAACCTTCCTTTAGACAGACCAGGTGTGAAACACTCTTTCTGTGGAATTTGCAAGTGGAGATTTCAAGCGCTTTGGGGCATCGGTAGTAAAGGAAATATCTTTGTATAAAAACTACAGAGAATCATTCTGAAAAACCACATTGTGATGTGTGCTTTCCAATCACAGAGTTTAACCTTTCTTTTCATAGAACAGTTTGGAAATAATGTGTTTGTAATGTCTGCAAGTGGATATTTGGACATGTTTGAGGATTTCTTTGGAAACGGGTTTTCCTCATCTAATGCTATACAGAAGAATTCTCAATAACTTCTTTGGGTTGCGTGTGTTCAACTCACAGAGTTGAACCTTCCTTTAGACAGAGCAGGTGTGAAACACTCTTTCTGTGGAATTTGCAAGTGGAGATTTCAAGCGCTTTCGGGCCAATGGTAGGAAAGGAAATATCTTCGTATTAAAACTAGAGGGAATCATTCTCAGAAACCACTTTGTGATGTGTGCATTCCAATCACAGAGTTAAACCTTTCTTTTCATGGAACAGTTTGGAAACACTCTGTCTGTAAATTCTGCAATTGCATATTTAGACCTCTTTGAGGATTTTGTTGGAAACGGGATTTCATCATCTAATGCTAGACAGGAGAATTCTCAGTAACTTCTTTGGGTTGCATGTGTTCAACTCACAGAGTTGAACCTTCCTTTAGCCAGAGCAGATTTGAAACCCTCTTTTTGTGGAATTTGCAAGGGGACATTTCAAGCGCTTTAGCGCCAACGGTAGAAAAGGAAATATCTTCGTATAAAAAATAGAGAGAATCATTCTGAGAAACCACTTTGTGATGTGTGTATTGCAATCACAGAGTTTAACATTTCTTTTCATAGAACAGCTTTAAACACTGTGTTTGTAAAGTCTGCAAGTGGATATTCGGACCTCTTTGAGGATTTCGTTGGAATTGGGATTTCTTCATCTAATGGTAGACAGAAGAATTCTCAGTAACTTCTTTGGGTTGCGTGTGTTCAACTCACAGAGTTGAACCTTCCTTTAGACAGAGCAGATTTGAAACCCTCTTTTTGTGGAATTTGCAAGGGGACATTTCAAGCGCTTTGGGGCCAATGGTAGAAAAAGAAATATCTTCGTATAAAAACTAGAGAAAATCATTCTGAGAAACCACTTTGTGATGTGTGCGTTCCACTCACAGAGTTTAACCTTTCTTTTCATAGAGCAGTTTGGAAACACGCTGTTTCTAAAGTCTGCAAGTGGATATTTGGACCTCTTTGAGGATTTCGTAGGAAAGGGGATTTATTTATCTAAAGCTAGACAGAAGAATTCTCAGTAACTTGTTGGGGTAGTGTGAGTTGAACTCACAGAGATGAAACTTTCTTTAGACAGAGCAGATATGAAACCCTCTTTTTGTGGAATTTGCAAGTGGACATTTCAAGCGCCTTGGGGCCAACGGTACAAAAGGAAATATCTTTGTATAAAAACCAGACAGAATCATTCTGAGAAACCACTTTTTGATTTGTGCATTCCACTCACAGAGTTGAAACTTTCTTTTCATAGAGGAGTTTGGAAACAATCTGTTTGTATTGTCTGTAGGTGGATATATGGACCTCTTTGAGGATTTCGTTGGAAACGGGATTTCTTCATCTAATGGTCGACAGAACAATTCTCCGTAACTTCTTTGGGTTGCGTGTGTTCAACTCACAGAGATGATCCTTCCTTTAGACAGAGCAGATTTTAAACCTTCTTTTTGTGGAATTTGCAAGTGGAGATTTCAAGCGCTTTGGGGCCAACAGTAGAAAAGGAAATATCTTCGTATAAAAACTAGAGAGAATCATTCTTAGAAACCACTTTGTGATGTGTGCATTCCACTCACAGACTTTACCAGTTCTTTTCATAGACCAGTTTGGAAACACTCTGTTTGTAAAGTCTGCAAGTGGATATTGGGACCTCTTTGAGGATTTCGTTGGAAACGGGATTTCTTCATCTAACGCTAGACAGGAGAATTCTCAGTAACTTTTTGGGTTGCGTGTGTTCAACTCACAGAGATGAAGCTTCCTTTAGAGAGAGAAGATTTGAAACACGATTTTTGTGGAATTTGCATGTGGAGATTTCAAGCGACTTGGGGCCAATGGTAGAAAAGGATATATCTTTGAATAAAAACTAGAAAGAATCATTCTCAGAAACCACTTTGTGATGTGTGGGTTCCAATCACAGAGTTTAACCTTTCTTTTCATAGAATAGTTTGGTAGCACTCTGTTTGTAAGGTCTGCAAGTGGATATTTGGACCTCTTTGAGGATTTCGTTTGAAACGGGATTTCTTCATCTAATGATAGAGAGAAGAATTCTCAGTAACTTCTTTGGGTTGCGTGTGTTCAACTCACAGAGTTGAACCTTCCTTTAGACTGAGCAGATTTGAAACCCTCTTTTTGTGGAATTTGCATGTGGACATTTCAAGCGCTTTGGGGCCAACGGTAGAAAAGGAAATATCTTCGTATAAAAACTAGAGAGATTCATTCTCAGAAACCACTTTGGGATGTGTGCGTTCCACTCACAGAGTTAAACCATTCTTTTCATAGAACAGTTTGGAAACACTCTGTTTGTAAAGTCTTCCAGTGGATATTTGGACTTCTTTGAAGATTTCGAAGGAAAGGGGATTTCTTCATTTAATGCTAGACAGAAGAATTCTCAGTAACTTCTTTGGGTTGCGTGTGTTCACCTCACAGAGATGAACATTCGTTTAGACAGAGCAGATTTGAAACACTCTTTTTGCGGAAATTGCAAGTGGAGATTTCAAGCGCTTTGGGGAATACGGTAGAAAAGGAAATATCTTTGTATAAAAACTAGAGAGAATCATAGTGAGAAACCACTTTGTGATGTGTGCGTTCCACTCACAGAGTTTAACCTTTCTTTTCATTGAACAGTTTGGAAACACTCTGTTTGTAAATTCTGCAGGTGGATATTTGGACCTCTTTGAGGATTTCGTTGGAAAAGGGATTTCTTCATCTAATGATAGACAGAAGAATTCTCAGTAACCCCTTTGGGTTGCTTGTGTTCAACTCACAGAGATGAACCTTCCATTATACAGAGCAGATTTGAAACCCTCTTTTTGTGGAATTTGCAAGTGGAGATTTCAAGCGCTTTGTGGCCAACGGTAGAAAAGGAAATATCTTCGTATAAAAACTAGAGAGAATCATTTTGAGAAACCACTTTGTGATATGTGCGTTCCAATCACAGAGTTTAACCTTTCTTTTCATAGAGCAGTTTGGAAAAACTCTGTTTGTAATGTCTGCAAGTGGATATTTGTACCTCTTTGAGGATTCCGTTGGAAACGGGATTACTTCATCTAATGGTAGACAAAAGAATTCTCAGTAACTTCTTTGGGTTGCGTGTGTTCAACTCACAGAGTTGAACCTTCCTTTAGACAGAGCAGGTTTGAAACACTCTTTTTGTGGAATTTGCAAGTGGAGATTTCACGCGCTTTGGGGCAACAGTAGTAAAGGAAATATCTTCGTATAAAAACTACAGAGAATCATTCTGAAAAACCACATTGTGATGTGTGCTTTCCAATCACAGAGTTTAACCTTTCTTTTCATAGAACAGTTTGGAAACACTGTGTTTGTAAAGTCTGCAGGTGGATATTTCGACCTCCTTGAGGATTTCTTTTGAAACGGGATTTCTTCATCTAATGCTAGACAGAAGAATTCTCAGTAACTTCTTTGGGTTGCATGTGTAAAAATCACCGAGATGAGCCTCCCTTTAGACAGAGCAGAGATGCAACCCTCTTTTTCCGGAATTTGCAAGTGGAGATTTCAAGACCTATGTGGCCAACGTTAGAAAAGGAAGTATCTTCGTATAAAAATTAGAGAGAATCATTCTCAGAAACCACTTTGTGATGTGTGCGTTCCACTCAGAGAGTTTAACCTTTCTTTTTATAGAACAGTTTGGAAATACTCTGTTTGTAAAGTCTGCAAGTGGATATTTGGACCTCTTTGAGGATTTCGTAGGAAAGGGGATTTCTTCATCTAATGCTAGACAGAAGAATTCTCATTAGCTTCTTTGGGTTGTGTGAGTTGAACTCACAGAGATCATCCTTTCTTTAGACAGAGCAGATATGAAACCCTCTTTTTGTGGAATTTGCAAGTGGACATTTCAAGCGCTTTGGGGCCAATGGTAGTAAAGGATATATCTTCATATTAAAACTAGAGAGAATCATTCTGAGAAAACAGTTTGTGATGTGTGCGTTCCAATCACAGAGTTTAACCTTTCTTTTCATAGAACACTTTGGAAACACTCTGTTTGTAAAGTCTGCAAGTGTATATTTGGACCTCTTTGAGGTTTTGGTTGGAAACGGGATTTCTTCATCTAATGCTAGACAGAAGAATTCTCAGTAACTCCTTTGGATTGCGTGTGTTCAACACACAGAGATAAACCTTCCTTTAGACAGAGGAGATTTGAAACACTCTTTTTGTGGAATTTGCAAGTGGAGATTTCAATCGCTTTGTGGCCAACGGTAGAAAAGGAAATATCTTCGTGTAAAAACTAGAGAGAATCATTCTGAGAAACCACTTTGTGATGTGTGCGTTCCACTGACAGAGTTTCACATTTCTTTTCATAGAACAGTTTGGAACCACTGTGTTTGTAATGTCTGCAAGTGGATATTTGTACCTCTTTGAGGATTCCGTTGGAAACGGGATTACCTCATCTAATGGTAGACAGAAGAATTCTCAGTAACTTCTTTGGGTTGCGTGTGTTCAACTCACAGAGTTGAACCTTCCTTTAGACAGAGCAGGTTTGAAACACTCTTTTTGTGGAATTTGCAAGTGGAGATTTCAAACGATTTGGGGCCAACAGTAGAGAAGGAAATATCTTCCTATAAAAACTAGAGAGAATCATTCTCAGAAACCACGTTGTGATGTGTGCGTTCCACTCACAGAGTTTAACCTTTCTTTTCATTGAACAGTTTGGAAACACTCTGTTTGTAAAGTCTGCAAGTGGAAATTTGGACCTCTTTGAGGATTTCGTTGGAAACGGGATTTCTTCATCTAATGCCAGACAGAAGAATTCTCAGTAACTTCTTTGGGTTGCGTGTGTTCAACTCACAGAGATGAACCTTCCTTTAGACAGACCAGGTGTGAAACCCTCTTTCTGTGGAATTTGCAAGTGGAGATTTCAAGCGCTTTGGGGCATCGGTAGTAAAGGAAATATCTTCGTATAAAAACTACAGAGAATCATTCTGAAAAACCACATTGTGATGTGTGCTTTCCAATCACAGAGTTTAACCTTTCTTTTCATAGAACAGTTTGGAAACACTCTGTTTGTAAAGTCTGCAAGTGGATATTTGGACATGTTTGAGGATTTCTTTGGAAACGGGTTTTCCTCATCTAATGCTATACAGAAGAATTCTCAATAACTTCTTTGGGTTGCGTGTGTTCAACTCACAGAGTTGAACCTTCCTTTAGACAGAGCAGGTGTGAAACACTCTTTCTGTGGAATTTGCAAGTGGAGATTTCAAGCGCTTTCGGGCCAATGGTAGGAAAGGAAATATCTTCGTATTAAAACTAGAGGGAATCATTCTCAGAAACCACTTTGTGATGTGTGCATTCCAATCACAGAGTTAAACCTTTCTTTTCATGGAACAGTTTGGAAACACTCTGTCTGTAAATTCTGCAATTGCATATTTAGACCTCTTTGAGGATTTTGTTGGAAACGGGATTTCATCATCTAATGCTAGACAGGAGAATTCTCAGTAACTTCTTTGGGTTGCATGTGTTCAACTCACAGAGTTGAACCTTCCTTTAGCCAGAGCAGATTTGAAACCCTCTTTTTGTGGAATTTGCAAGGGGACATTTCAAGCGCTTTAGCGCCAACGGTAGAAAAGGAAATATCTTCGTATAAAAAATAGAGAGAATCATTCTGAGAAACCACTTTGTGATGTGTGTATTGCAATCACAGAGTTTAACATTTCTTTTCATAGAACAGTTTTAAACACTGTGTTTGTAAAGTCTGCAAGTGGATATTCGGACCTCTTTGAGGATTTCGTTGGAATTGGGATTTCTTCATCTAATGGTAGACAGAAGAATTCTCAGTAACTTCTTTGGGTTGCGTGTGTTCAACTCACAGAGTTGAACCTTCCTTTAGACAGAGCAGATTTGAAACACTCTTTTTGTGGAATTTGCGAGTGGACATTTGAAGGGCTTGGGGGCCAACGGTAGAAAAGGAAATACCTTCGTATAAAAACTAGAGAAAATCATTCTGAGAAACCACTTTGTGATCGTGCGTTCCACTCACAGAGTTTAACCATTCTTTTCATAGAGCAGCTTGGAAACACTCTGTTTCTAAAGTCTGCAAGTGGATATTTGGACCTCTTTGAGGATTTTTTTGGAAACGGGATTTCTTCATCTAATGCTAGACAGAAGAATTCTCAGTAACCCCTTTGGGTTGCTTGTGTTCAACTCACAGAGATGAACCTTCCATTATACAGAGCAGATTTGAAACCCTCTTTTTGTGGAATTTGCAAGTGGACATTTCAAGTGCTCTGGGGCCAACGGTAGAAAAGGAAATATCTTCGTATAAATACTAGAGTGAATCATTCTGAGAAACTACTTTCTGATGTGTGTGTTTCACTCACAGAGTTTAACCTTTCTTTTCATAGAACATTTTGGAAACACTGAGTTTGTAAAGTCTGCATGTGGATATTTGGACCTCTTTGAGGATTTCGTTGGAAACGGGATTTCTTCACCTAATGCTAGACATTAGAATTCTCAGTAACTTCTTTGGGTTGCGTGTGTTCAACTCACAGAGATGAACCTTCCTTTTGACAGAGCAGATTTGAAACAATCTTTTTGTGGAATTCGCAAGTGGACGTTTCAACCGCTTTGGGGCCATCAGTAGAAAAGGAAATATCTTCGTGTAACAACAAGACTGAATCATTCTGAGAAACCACTTTGTGATGTGTGCCTTCCACTTACAGAGTTTAATCTTTCTTTTCACAGAGCAGTTTGGAAACACTCTGTTTGTATAGTCTGCAAGTGGATATTTGGAACACTTTGAGGATTTCATTGGAAACGGTATTTCATCATCTAATGCTAGAGAGAAGAATTATCAGTAACTTCTTTGAGTTCCGTGTGTTCAACTCACAGAGTTGAACCTTCTTTTAGACAGAGGAGATTTGAAACCCTCTTTTTGAGGAATTTGCAAGTGGACTTTTCAAGCGCTTTGGGGCCAACGGTAGAAAAGGAAATATCTTCGTATAAAAACTAGAGTGAATCATTCTGAGAAACCACTTTGTGATGTGTGCGTTCCACTCAGAGAGTTTAACCTTTCTTTTCATAGAACAGTTTGGAAACACTGTGTTTGTAAAGTCTGCAAGTGGATATTTGGACCTCTTTGAGGATTTTGTTGGAAAGGGGATTTCTTCATGTAATGCTAGACAGAAGAATTCTCAGCAACTTCTTTGGGATGCGTGTGTTCAACTCACAGAGATGAACCTTCCTTTAGACAGAGCAGATTTGAAACCCTCTTTTTGTGGAATTTGCAAGTGGACATTTCAAGCGCTTTGTGGCCAACGGCAGAAAAGGGAATATCTTCGTGTAATAACTAGAGAGAATCATTCTCAGAAACCACTTTGTGATGTGTGCGTTCCACTCACAGAGTTTAACCTTTCTTTTCATAGAACAGTTTGGAAACACTGTGTTTGTAAAGTCTGCAAGTGGATATTTGGACCTCTTTGAGGATTTTGTTGGAAAGGGGATTTCTTCATGTAATGCTAGACAGAAGAATTCTCAGTAACTTCTTTGGGTTGCGTGTGTTCAACTCACAGAGATGAACCTTCCTTTAGACAGAACAGATTTGAAACCCTCTTTTTGTGGAATTTGCAAGTGGACATTTCAAGCGCTTTGTGGCCAACGGTAGAAAAGGGAATATCTTCGTGTAAAAACTAGAGAGAATCATTCTCAGAAACCATTCTGTGATGTGTGCATTCCACTCACAGAGTTTAACCTTTCTTTTCATAGAACGGTTTGTAAACACTCTGTAAAGTCTGCAAGTGAATATTTGGAACACTTTAAGGATTTCGTTGGAAACGGTAATTCTTCATCTAATGCTAGACAGAAGAATTCTCAGTAACTTCTTTGGGTTGCGTGTGTTCAACTCACAGAGATGAAGCTTCCTTTAGACAGAGCAGATTTGAAACCCTCTTTTTGTGGAATTTGCAAGTGGACATTTCAAGCGCTTTGGGGCCAACGGTAGAAAAGGAAATATGTTCATATAAAAACTAGAGAGAATCATTCTCAGAAACCACTCTGTGATGTGTGTGTTCCACTCACAGAGTTTAACCTTTCTTTTCATAGAACAGTGTGGAAACACTCTGTTTGTAAAGTCTGCAAGTGGATATTTGGACCTCTTTGAGGATTTCGTTGGAAATGGGATTTCTTCATCTAATGCTAGACAGAAGAATTCTCAGCAACTTCTTTGGGTTGAGTGTGTTCAACTCACAGACTTGAACCTTCCTTTAGAAAGAGCAGATTTGAAACCCTCTTTTTTGTGGAATTTGCAAGTGGACATTTGAAGCGCATTGGGGCCAACGGTAGAAAATCAAATATCTTCATATAAAAACTAGAGAGAATCACTCTGAGAAAGCACTTTGTGATGTGTGTGTTCCACTCACAGAGTTTAACCTTTCTTTTCCTAGAATAGTGTGGAAACACTCTGTTTGTAAAATCTGCAAGTGGATATTTGGACCTCTTTGAGGATTTCGTAGGAAACTTGATTTCTTCATCTAAGGCCAAACAGAAGAATTGTCAGCAACTTCTTTGGATTGCGTGTGTTCAACTCACAGAGTTGAACCTTCCTTTAGAAAGAGCAGATTTGAAACCCTCTTTTTTGTGGAATTTGCAAGTGGACATTTGAAGGGCTTGGGGGCCAATGGTAGAAAAGGAAATACCTTCGTATAAAAACTAGAGAGAATCAGTCTGAGAAACCACTTTGTGATCGTGCGTTCCACTCACAGAGTTTAACCATTCTTTTCATAGAGCAGCTTGGAAACACTCTGTTTCTAAAGTCCGTAAGCAGATATTTGGACCTCTTTGAGGATTTTGTTGGAAACGGGATTTCTTCATCTAATGCTAGACAGAAGAATTCTCAGTAACCCCTTTGGGTTGCTTGTGTTCAACTCACAGAGATGAACCTTCCATTATACAGAGCAGATTTGAAACCCTCTTTTTGTGGAATTTGCAAGTGGACATTTCAAGTGCTCTGGGGCCAACGGTAGAAAAGGAAATATCTTCGTATAAAAACTAGAGTGAATCATTCTGAGAAACTACTTTCTGATGTGTGTGTTTCACTCACAGAGTTTAACCTTTCTTTTCATAGAACATTTTGGAAACACTGAGTTTGTAAAGTCTGCATGTGGATATTTGGACCTCTTTGAGGATTTCGTTGGAAACGGGATTTCTTCACCTAATGCTAGACATTAGAATTCTCAGTAACTTCTTTGGGTTGCGTGTGTTCAACTCACAGAGATGAATCTTCCTTTTGACAGAGCAGATTTGAAACAATCTTTTTGTGGAATTCGCAATTGGACATTTCAACCGCTTTGGGGCCATCAGTAGAAAAGGAAATATCTTCGTGTAAAAACAAGACTGAATCATTCTGAGAAACCACTTTGTGATGTGTGCCTTCCACTTACAGAGTTTAATCTTTCTTTTCACAGAGCAGTTTGGAAACACTCTGTTTGTATAGTCTGCAAGTGGATATTTGGAACACTTTGAGGATTTCATTGGAAACGGTATTTCATCATCTAATGCTAGAGAGAAGAATTATCAGTAACTTCTTTGAGTTCCGTGTGTTCAACTCACAGAGTTGAACCTTCCTTTACACAGAGGAGATTTGAAACCCTCTTTTGGTGGAATTTGCAAGTGGACTTTTCAAGCGATTTGGGGCCAACGGTAGAAAAGGAAATATCTTCGTGTAAAAACTAGAGTGAATCATTCTGAGAAACCACTTTGTGATGTGTGCATTCCACTCACAGAGTTTAACCTTTCTTTTCATAGAACAGTTTGGAAACACTGTGTTTGTAAAGTCTGCAAGTGGATATTTGGACCTCTTTGAGGATTTTGTTGGAAAGGGGATTTCTTCATGTAATGCTAGACAGAAGAATTATCAGTAACTTCTTTGGGTTGCGTGTGTTCAACTCACAGAGATGAACCTTCCTTTAGACAGAGCAGATTTGAAACCCACTTTTTGTGGAATTTGCAAGTGGACATTTCAAGCGCTTTGTGGCCAACGGTAGAAATGGGAATATCTTCGTGTAAAAACTAGAGAGAATCATTCTCAGAAACCATTCTGTGATGTGTGCATTCCACTCACGGAGTTTAACCTTTCTTTTCATAGAACAGTGTGGAAACACTCTGTTTGTAAAGTCTGCAAGTGGATATTTGGACCTCTTTGAGGATTTCGTTGGAAATGGGATTTCTTCATCTAATGCTAGACAGAAGAATTCTCAGCAACTTCTTTGGGTTGAGTGTGTTCAACTCACAGACTTGAACCTTCCTTTAGAAAGAGCAGATTTGAAACCCTCTTTTTTGTGGAATTTGCAAGTGGACATTTGAAGCGCATTGGGGCCAACGGTAGAAAAGCAAATATCTTCATATAAAAACTAGAGAGAATCACTCTGAGAAAGCACTTTGTGATGTATGTGTTCCACTCACAGAGTTTAACCTTTCTTTTCATAGAACAGTTTGGAAACACTCTGTTTGTAAAATCTGCAAGTGGATATTTGGACCCCTTTGAGGATTTCGTAGGAAACTTGATTTCTTCATCTAATGCTAGACAGAAGAATTGTCAGCAACTTCTTTGGATTGCGTGTGTTCAACTCACAGAGTTGAACCTTCCTTTAGAAAGAGCAGATTTGAAACCCTCTTTTTTGTTGAATTTGCAAGTGGACATTTGAAGCGCTTGGGGGCCAACGGTAGAAAAAGAAATACCTTCGTATAAAAACTAGAGAGAATCAGTCTGAGAAACCACTTTGTGATCGTGCGTTCCACTCACAGAGTTTAACCATTCTTTTCATAGAGCAGCTTGGAAACACTCTGTTTCTAAAGTCCGTAAGCAGATATTTGCACCTCTTTGAGGATTTCGTTGGAAACGGGATTTCTTCATCTAATGCGAGACAGAAGAATTCTCAGTAACCTCTTTGGGTTGCTTGTGTTCAACTCACAGAGATGAACCTTCCATTATACAGAGCAGATTTGAAACCCTCTTTTTGTGGAATTTGCAAGTGGAGATTTCAAGTGCTTTGGGGCCAACGGTAGAAAAGGAAATATCTTCGTATAAAAACTAGAGTGAATCATTCTGAGAAACTACTTTCTGATGTGTGTGTTTCACTCACAGAGTTTAACCTTTCTTTTCATAGAACATTTTGGAAACACTGTGTTTGTAAAGTCTGCATGTGGATATTTGGACCTCTTTGAGGATTTCGTTGGAAACGGGATTTCTTCACCTAATGCTAGACATTAGAATTCTCAGTAACTTCTTTGGGTTGCGTGTGTTCAACTCACAGAGATGAACCTTCCTTTTGACAGAGCAGATTTGAAACAATCTTTTTGTGGAATTCGCAAGTGGACGTTTCAACCGCTTTGGGGCCAACGGTAGAAAAGGAAATATCTTCGTGTAAAAACAAGACTGAATTATTCTGAGAAACCACTTTGTGATGTGTGCCTTCCACTTACAGAGTTTAATCTTTCTTTTCACAGAGCAGTTTGGAAACACTCTGTTTGTATAGTCTGCAAGTGGATATTTGGAACACTTTGAGGATTTCTTTGGAAACGGTATTTCATCATCTAATGCTAGAGAGAAGAATTATCAGTAACTTCTTTGAGTTCCGTTTGTTCAACTCACAGAGTTGAACCTTCCTTTAGACAGAGGAGATTTGAAACCCTCTTTTTGAGGAATTTGCAAGTGGACTTTTCAAGCGCTTTGGGGCCAACGGTAGAAAAGGAAATATCTTCGTATAAAAACTAGAGTGAATCATTCTGAGAAACCACTTTGTGATGTGTGCGTTCCACTCACAGAGTTTAAACTTTCTTTTCATAGAACAGTTTGGAAACACTGTGTTTGTAAAGTCTGCAAGTGGATATTTGGACCTCTTTGAGGATTTTGTTGGAAAGGGGATTTCTTCATGTAATGCTAGACAGAAGAATTCTCAGCAACTTCTTTGGGATGCGTGTGTTCAACTCACAGAGATGAACCTTCCTTTAGACAGAGCAGATTTGAAACCCTCTTTTTGTGGAATTTGCAAGTGGACATTTCAAGCGCTTTGTGGCCAATGGCAGAAAAGGGAATATCTTCGTGTAAAAACTAGAGAGAATCATTCTCAGAAACCACTTTGTGATGTGTGCGTTCCACTCACAGAGTTTAACCTTTCTTTTCATAGAACAGTTTGTAAACACTCTGTTTGTAAAGTCTGCAAGTGAATATTTGGACCACTTTGAGGATTTCGTTGGAAACGGGATTTCTTCATCTAATGCTAGACAGAAGAATTCTCAGCAACTTCTTTGGGTTGCGTGTGTTCAACTCACAGACTTGAACCTTCCTTTAGAAAGAGCAGATTTGAAACCCTCTTTTTTGTGGAATTTGCAAGTGGACATTTGAAGCGCTTTGGGGCCAACGGTAGAAAAAGAAATATCTTCGTATAAAAACTAGAGAGAATCAGTCTGAGAAAACACTTTGTGGTCGTGTGTTCCAATCACAGAGTTTAACCATTCTTTTCATAGAGCAGCTTGGAAACACTCTGTTTCTAAAGTCCGCAAGTGGATATTTGGACCTCTTTGAGGATTTCGTTGGAAACGGGATTTCTTCATCTTATGCTAGACAGAAGAATTCTCAGTAACTTCTTTGGGTTGCTTGTGTTCAACTCACAGAGATGAACCTTCCTTTAGACAGAGCAGATTGGAAACCCTCTTTTTGTGGAATTTGCAATTGGACATTTCAAGTGCTTTGGGGCCAACGGTAGAAAAGGAAATATCTTCGTATAAAAACTATTGTGAATCATTCTGAGAAACTACATTCTAATGCGTGTGTTTCACTCACAGAGTTTAACCATTCTTTTCATAGAACAGTTTGGAAACACTGTGTTTGGAAAATCTGCATGTGGATATTTGGACCGCTTTGAGGATTTCGTTGGAAACGAGATTTCTTCATCTAATGCTAGACAGAAGAATTCTCAGTAACTTCTTTGGGTTGCGTGTGTTCAACTCACAGAGTTGAACCTTCCTTTAGACAGAGCTGATTTGAAACCCTCTTTTTGTGGAATTTGCAAGTGGACATTTCAAGCGCTTTGGGGCCAACGGTAGAAAATGGAACATCTTCGTGTAAAAAGTATAGAGAATCATTCTCAGAAATCACTTTGTGATGTATGCATTCCACTCACAGAGTTTAACCTTTCTTTTCATAGAGCAGATTGGAAACACTCTCTTTGTAAAGTCTGCAAGTGGATATTTGAACCTCTTTGAGGATTTCGTTGGAAACGGGATTTCTTCATCTAATGCTAGAGAGAAGAATTCTCAGTAACTTCTTTGGGTTGCGTGTGTTCAACTCACAGAGATGAACCTTCCTTTAGACAGAGAAGATTTGAACCAAACTTTTTGTGGAGTTTGCAAGTGGACGTTTCAACCGCTTTGGGGCCAATGGCAGAAAAGGAAATATCTTCGTGTAAAAACAAGACTGAATCATTCTGAGAAACCACATTGTGATGTGTGCCTTCCACTTACAGAGTTTAAACTTTCTTTTCACAGAGCAGTTTGGAAACACTCTGTTTGTATAGTCTGCAAGTGGATATTTGGAACACTTTGAGGATTTCATTGGAAACGGTATTTCATCATCTAATGCTAGAGAGAAGAATTATCAGTAACTTCTTTGAGTTCCGTGTGTTCAACTCACAGAGTTGAACCTTCCTTTAGACAGAGGAGATTTGAAACCCTCTTTTGGTGGAATTTGCAAGTGGACTTTTCAAGCGATTTGGGGCCAACGGTAGAAAAGGAAATATCTTCGTGTAAAAACTAGAGTGAATCATTCTGAGAAACCACTTTGTGATGTGTGCGTTCCACTCACAGAGTTTAACCTTTCTTTTCATAGAACAGTTTGGAAACACTGTGTTTGTAAAGTCTGCAAGTGGATATTTGGACCTCTTTGAGGATTTCGTTGGAAACGGGATTTCTTCATCTAATGCTAGACAGAAGAATTCTCAGTAACTTCTTTGGGTTGCGTGTGTTCAACTCACAGAGATGAACCTTCCTTTAGACAGAGCAGATTTGAAACCCTCTTTTTGTGGAATTTGCAAGTGGACGTTTCAAGCGCTCCGTGGCCAACGGTAGAAAAGGAAATATCTTCGTATAAAAACTATTGTGAATCATTCTGAGAAACTACATTCTAATGCGTGTGTTTCACTCACAGAGTTTAACCATTCTTTTCATAGAACAGTTTGGAAACACTGTGTTTGGAAAATCTGCATGTGGCTATTTGGACCGCTTTGAGGATTTCGTTGGAAACGAGATTTCTTCATCTAATGCTAGACAGAAGAATTCTCAGTAACTTCTTTGGGTTGCGTGTGTTCAACTCACAGAGTTGAACCTTCCTTTAGACAGAGCTGATTTGAAACCCTCTTTTTGTGGAATTTGCAAGTGGACATTTCAAGCGCTTTGGGGCCAACGGTAGAAAATGGAACATCTTCGTGTAAAAAGTATAGAGAATCATTCTCAGAAATCACTTTGTGATGTATGCATTCCACTCACAGAGTTTAACCTTTCTTTTCATAGAGCAGATTGGAAACACTCTCTTTGTAAAGTCTGCAAGTGGATATTTGAACCTCTTTGAGGATTTCGTTGGAAACGGGATTTCTTCATCTAATGCTAGAGAGAAGAATTCTCAGTAACTTCTTTGGGTTGCGTGTGTTCAACTCACAGAGATGAACCTTCCTTTAGACAGAGAAGATTTGAACCAAACTTTTTGTGGAGTTTGCAAGTGGACGTTTCAACCGCTTTGGGGCCAATGGCAGAAAAGGAAATATCTTCGTGTAAAAACAAGACTGAATCATTCTGAGAAACCACTTTGTGATGTGTGCCTTCCACTTACAGAGTTTAAACTTTCTTTTCACAGAGCAGTTTGGAAACACTCTGTTTGTATAGTCTGCAAGTGGATATTTGGAACACTTTGAGGATTTCATTGGAAACGGTATTTCATCATCTAATGCTAGAGAGAAGAATTATCAGTAACTTCTTTGAGTTCCGTGTGTTCAACTCACAGAGTTGAACCTTCCTTTAGACAGAGGAGATTTGAAACCCTCTTTTGGTGGAATTTGCAAGTGGACTTTTCAAGCGATTTGGGGCCAACGGTAGAAAAGGAAATATCTTCGTGTAAAAACTAGAGTGAATCATTCTGAGAAACCACTTTGTGATGTGTGCGTTCCACTCACAGAGTTTAACCTTTCTTTTCATAGAACAGTTTGGAAACACTGTGTTTGTAAAGTCTGCAAGTGGATATTTGGACCTCTTTGAGGATTTCGTTGGAAACGGGATTTCTTCATCTAATGCTAGACAGAAGAATTCTCAGTAACTTCTTTGGGTTGCGTGTGTTCAACTCACAGAGATGAACCTTCCTTTAGACAGAGCAGATTTGAAACCCTCTTTTTGTGGAATTTGCAAGTGGACGTTTCAAGCGCTCCGTGGCCAACGGTAGAAAAGGAAATATCTTCGTATAAAAACTATTGTGAATCATTCTGAGAAACTACATTCTAATGCGTGTGTTTCACTCACAGAGTTTAACCATTCTTTTCATAGAACAGTTTGGAAACACTGTGTTTGGAAAATCTGCATGTGGATATTTGGACCGCTTTGAGGATTTCGTTGGAAACGAGATTTCTTCATCTAATGCTAGACAGAAGAATTCTCAGTAACTTCTTTGGGTTGCGTGTGTTCAACTCACAGAGTTGAACCTTCCTTTAGACAGAGCTGATTTGAAACCCTCTTTTTGTGGAATTTGCAAGTGGACATTTCAAGCGCTTTGGGGCCAACGGTAGAAAATGGAACATCTTCGTGTAAAAAGTATAGAGAATCATTCTCAGAAATCACTTTGTGATGTATGCATTCCACTCACAGAGTTTAACCTTTCTTTTCATAGAGCAGATTGGAAACACTCTCTTTGTAAAGTCTGCAAGTGGATATTTGAACCTCTTTGAGGATTTCGTTGGAAACGGGATTTCTTCATCTAATGCTAGAGAGAAGAATTCTCAGTAACTTCTTTGGGTTGCGTGTGTTCAACTCACAGAGATGAACCTTCCTTTAGACAGAGAAGATTTGAACCAAACTTTTTGTGGAGTTTGCAAGTGGACGTTTCAACCGCTTTGGGGCCAATGGCAGAAAAGGAAATATCTTCGTGTAAAAACAAGACTGAATCATTCTGAGAAACCACTTTGTGATGTGTGCCTTCCACTTACAGAGTTTAAACTTTCTTTTCACAGAGCAGTTTGGAAACACTCTGTTTGTATAGTCTGCAAGTGGATATTTGGAACACTTTGAGGATTTCATTGGAAACGGTATTTCATCATCTAATGCTAGAGAGAAGAATTATCAGTAACTTCTTTGAGTTCCGTGTGTTCAACTCACAGAGTTGAACCTTCCTTTAGACAGAGGAGATTTGAAACCCTCTTTTGGTGGAATTTGCAAGTGGACTTTTCAAGCGATTTGGGGCCAACGGTAGAAAAGGAAATATCTTCGTGTAAAAACTAGAGTGAATCATTCTGAGAAACCACTTTGTGATGTGTGCGTTCCACTCACAGAGTTTAACCTTTCTTTTCATAGAACAGTTTGGAAACACTGTGTTTGTAAAGTCTGCAAGTGGATATTTGGACCTCTTTGAGGATTTCGTTGGAAACGGGATTTCTTCATCTAATGCTAGACAGAAGAATTCTCAGTAACTTCTTTGGGTTGCGTGTGTTCAACTCACAGAGATGAACCTTCCTTTAGACAGAGCAGATTTGAAACCCTCTTTTTGTGGAATTTGCAAGTGGACGTTTCAAGCACTCCGTGGCCAACGGTAGAAAAGGAAATATCTTCGTATAAAAACTATTGTGAATCATTCTGAGAAACTACATTCTAATGCGTGTGTTTCACTCACAGAGTTTAACCATTCTTTTCATAGAACAGTTTGGAAACACTGTGTTTGGAAAATCTGCATGTGGATATTTGGACCGCTTTGAGGATTTCGTTGGAAACGAGATTTCTTCATCTAATGCTAGACAGAAGAATTCTCAGTAACTTCTTTGGGTTGCGTGTGTTCAACTCACAGAGTTGAACCTTCCTTTAGACAGAGCTGATTTGAAACCCTCTTTTTGTGGAATTTGCAAGTGGACATTTCAAGCGCTTTGGGGCCAACGGTAGAAAATGGAACATCTTCGTGTAAAAAGTATAGAGAATCATTCTCAGAAATCACTTTGTGATGTATGCATTCCACTCACAGAGTTTAACCTTTCTTTTCATAGAGCAGATTGGAAACACTCTCTTTGTAAAGTCTGCAAGTGGATATTTGAACCTCTTTGAGGATTTCGTTGGAAACGGGATTTCTTCATCTAATGCTAGAGAGAAGAATTCTCAGTAACTTCTTTGGGTTGCGTGTGTTCAACTCACAGAGATGAACCTTCCTTTAGACAGAGAAGATTTGAACCAAACTTTTTGTGGAGTTTGCAAGTGGACGTTTCAACCGCTTTGGGGCCAATGGCAGAAAAGGAAATATCTTCGTGTAAAAACAAGACTGAATCATTCTGAGAAACCACTTTGTGATGTGTGCCTTCCACTTACAGAGTTTAAACTTTCTTTTCACAGAGCAGTTTGGAAACACTCTGTTTGTATAGTCTGCAAGTGGATATTTGGAACACTTTGAGGATTTCATTGGAAACGGTATTTCATCATCTAATGCTAGAGAGAAGAATTATCAGTAACTTCTTTGAGTTCCGTGTGTTCAACTCACAGAGTTGAACCTTCCTTTAGACAGAGGAGATTTGAAACCCTCTTTTGGTGGAATTTGCAAGTGGACTTTTCAAGCGATTTGGGGCCAACGGTAGAAAAGGAAATATCTTCGTGTAAAAACTAGAGTGAATCATTCTGAGAAACCACTTTGTGATGTGTGCGTTCCACTCACAGAGTTTAACCTTTCTTTTCATAGAACAGTTTGGAAACACTGTGTTTGTAAAGTCTGCAAGTGGATATTTGGACCTCTTTGAGGATTTCGTTGGAAACGGGATTTCTTCATCTAATGCTAGACAGAAGAATTCTCAGTAACTTCTTTGGGTTGCGTGTGTTCAACTCACAGAGATGAACCTTCCTTTAGACAGAGCAGATTTGAAACCCTCTTTTTGTGGAATTTGCAAGTGGACGTTTCAAGCGCTCCGTGGCCAACGGTAGAAAAGGAAATATCTTCGTATAAAAACTATTGTGAATCATTCTGAGAAACTACATTCTAATGCGTGTGTTTCACTCACAGAGTTTAACCATTCTTTTCATAGAACAGTTTGGAAACACTGTGTTTGGAAAATCTGCATGTGGCTATTTGGACCGCTTTGAGGATTTCGTTGGAAACGAGATTTCTTCATCTAATGCTAGACAGAAGAATTCTCAGTAACTTCTTTGGGTTGCGTGTGTTCAACTCACAGAGTTGAACCTTCCTTTAGACAGAGCTGATTTGAAACCCTCTTTTTGTGGAATTTGCAAGTGGACATTTCAAGCGCTTTGGGGCCAACGGTAGAAAATGGAACATCTTCGTGTAAAAAGTATAGAGAATCATTCTCAGAAATCACTTTGTGATGTATGCATTCCACTCACAGAGTTTAACCTTTCTTTTCATAGAGCAGATTGGAAACACTCTCTTTGTAAAGTCTGCAAGTGGATATTTGAACCTCTTTGAGGATTTCGTTGGAAACGGGATTTCTTCATCTAATGCTAGAGAGAAGAATTCTCAGTAACTTCTTTGGGTTGCGTGTGTTCAACTCACAGAGATGAACCTTCCTTTAGACAGAGAAGATTTGAACCAAACTTTTTGTGGAGTTTGCAAGTGGACGTTTCAACCGCTTTGGGGCCAATGGCAGAAAAGGAAATATCTTCGTGTAAAAACAAGACTGAATCATTCTGAGAAACCACTTTGTGATGTGTGCCTTCCACTTACAGAGTTTAAACTTTCTTTTCACAGAGCAGTTTGGAAACACTCTGTTTGTATAGTCTGCAAGTGGATATTTGGAACACTTTGAGGATTTCATTGGAAACGGTATTTCATCATCTAATGCTAGAGAGAAGAATTATCAGTAACTTCTTTGAGTTCCGTGTGTTCAACTCACAGAGTTGAACCTTCCTTTAGACAGAGGAGATTTGAAACCCTCTTTTGGTGGAATTTGCAAGTGGACTTTTCAAGCGATTTGGGGCCAACGGTAGAAAAGGAAATATCTTCGTGTAAAAACTAGAGTGAATCATTCTGAGAAACCACTTTGTGATGTGTGCGTTCCACTCACAGAGTTTAACCTTTCTTTTCATAGAACAGTTTGGAAACACTGTGTTTGTAAAGTCTGCAAGTGGATATTTGGACCTCTTTGAGGATTTCGTTGGAAACGGGATTTCTTCATCTAATGCTAGACAGAAGAATTCTCAGTAACTTCTTTGGGTTGCGTGTGTTCAACTCACAGAGATGAACCTTCCTTTAGACAGAGCAGATTTGAAACCCTCTTTTTGTGGAATTTGCAAGTGGACGTTTCAAGCGCTCCGTGGCCAACGGTAGAAAAGGAAATATCTTCGTATAAAAACTATTGTGAATCATTCTGAGAAACTACATTCTAATGCGTGTGTTTCACTCACAGAGTTTAACCATTCTTTTCATAGAACAGTTTGGAAACACTGTGTTTGGAAAATCTGCATGTGGCTATTTGGACCGCTTTGAGGATTTCGTTGGAAACGAGATTTCTTCATCTAATGCTAGACAGAAGAATTCTCAGTAACTTCTTTGGGTTGCGTGTGTTCAACTCACAGAGTTGAACCTTCCTTTAGACAGAGCTGATTTGAAACCCTCTTTTTGTGGAATTTGCAAGTGGACATTTCAAGCGCTTTGGGGCCAACGGTAGAAAATGGAACATCTTCGTGTAAAAAGTATAGAGAATCATTCTCAGAAATCACTTTGTGATGTATGCATTCCACTCACAGAGTTTAACCTTTCTTTTCATAGAGCAGATTGGAAACACTCTCTTTGTAAAGTCTGCAAGTGGATATTTGAACCTCTTTGAGGATTTCGTTGGAAACGGGATTTCTTCATCTAATGCTAGAGAGAAGAATTCTCAGTAACTTCTTTGGGTTGCGTGTGTTCAACTCACAGAGATGAACCTTCCTTTAGACAGAGAAGATTTGAACCAAACTTTTTGTGGAGTTTGCAAGTGGACGTTTCAACCGCTTTGGGGCCAATGGCAGAAAAGGAAATATCTTCGTGTAAAAACAAGACTGAATCATTCTGAGAAACCACTTTGTGATGTGTGCCTTCCACTTACAGAGTTTAAACTTTCTTTTCACAGAGCAGTTTGGAAACACTCTGTTTGTATAGTCTGCAAGTGGATATTTGGAACACTTTGAGGATTTCATTGGAAACGGTATTTCATCATCTAATGCTAGAGAGAAGAATTATCAGTAACTTCTTTGAGTTCCGTGTGTTCAACTCACAGAGTTGAACCTTCCTTTAGACAGAGGAGATTTGAAACCCTCTTTTGGTGGAATTTGCAAGTGGACTTTTCAAGCGATTTGGGGCCAACGGTAGAAAAGGAAATATCTTCGTGTAAAAACTAGAGTGAATCATTCTGAGAAACCACTTTGTGATGTGTGCGTTCCACTCACAGAGTTTAACCTTTCTTTTCATAGAACAGTTTGGAAACACTGTGTTTGTAAAGTCTGCAAGTGGATATTTGGACCTCTTTGAGGATTTCGTTGGAAACGGGATTTCTTCATCTAATGCTAGACAGAAGAATTCTCAGTAACTTCTTTGGGTTGCGTGTGTTCAACTCACAGAGATGAACCTTCCTTTAGACAGAGCAGATTTGAAACCCTCTTTTTGTGGAATTTGCAAGTGGACGTTTCAAGCACTCCGTGGCCAACGGTAGAAAAGGAAATATCTTCGTATAAAAACTATTGTGAATCATTCTGAGAAACTACATTCTAATGCGTGTGTTTCACTCACAGAGTTTAACCATTCTTTTCATAGAACAGTTTGGAAACACTGTGTTTGGAAAATCTGCATGTGGCTATTTGGACCGCTTTGAGGATTTCGTTGGAAACGAGATTTCTTCATCTAATGCTAGACAGAAGAATTCTCAGTAACTTCTTTGGGTTGCGTGTGTTCAACTCACAGAGTTGAACCTTCCTTTAGACAGAGCTGATTTGAAACCCTCTTTTTGTGGAATTTGCAAGTGGACATTTCAAGCGCTTTGGGGCCAACGGTAGAAAATGGAACATCTTCGTGTAAAAAGTATAGAGAATCATTCTCAGAAATCACTTTGTGATGTATGCATTCCACTCACAGAGTTTAACCTTTCTTTTCATAGAGCAGATTGGAAACACTCTCTTTGTAAAGTCTGCAAGTGGATATTTGAACCTCTTTGAGGATTTCGTTGGAAACGGGATTTCTTCATCTAATGCTAGAGAGAAGAATTCTCAGTAACTTCTTTGGGTTGCGTGTGTTCAACTCACAGAGATGAACCTTCCTTTAGACAGAGAAGATTTGAACCAAACTTTTTGTGGAGTTTGCAAGTGGACGTTTCAACCGCTTTGGGGCCAATGGCAGAAAAGGAAATATCTTCGTGTAAAAACAAGACTGAATCATTCTGAGAAACCACTTTGTGATGTGTGCCTTCCACTTACAGAGTTTAAACTTTCTTTTCACAGAGCAGTTTGGAAACACTCTGTTTGTATAGTCTGCAAGTGGATATTTGGAACACTTTGAGGATTTCATTGGAAACGGTATTTCATCATCTAATGCTAGAGAGAAGAATTATCAGTAACTTCTTTGAGTTCCGTGTGTTCAACTCACAGAGTTGAACCTTCCTTTAGACAGAGGAGATTTGAAACCCTCTTTTGGTGGAATTTGCAAGTGGACTTTTCAAGCGATTTGGGGCCAACGGTAGAAAAGGAAATATCTTCGTGTAAAAACTAGAGTGAATCATTCTGAGAAACCACTTTGTGATGTGTGCGTTCCACTCACAGAGTTTAACCTTTCTTTTCATAGAACAGTTTGGAAACACTGTGTTTGTAAAGTCTGCAAGTGGATATTTGGACCTCTTTGAGGATTTCGTTGGAAACGGGATTTCTTCATCTAATGCTAGACAGAAGAATTCTCAGTAACTTCTTTGGGTTGCGTGTGTTCAACTCACAGAGATGAACCTTCCTTTAGACAGAGCAGATTTGAAACCCTCTTTTTGTGGAATTTGCAAGTGGACGTTTCAAGCGCTCCGTGGCCAACGGTAGAAAAGGAAATATCTTCGTATAAAAACTATTGTGAATCATTCTGAGAAACTACATTCTAATGCGTGTGTTTCACTCACAGAGTTTAACCATTCTTTTCATAGAACAGTTTGGAAACACTGTGTTTGGAAAATCTGCATGTGGCTACTTGGACCGCTTTGAGGATTTCGTTGGAAACGGGATTTCTTCATCTAATGCTAGACAGAAGAATTCTCAGTAACTTCTTTGGGTTGCGTGTGTTCAACTCACAGAGTTGAACCTTCCTTTAGACAGAGCTGATTTGAAACCCTCTTTTTGTGGAATTTGCAAGTGGACATTTCAAGCGCTTTGGGGCCAACGGTAGAAAATGGAACATCTTCGTGTAAAAAGTATAGAGAATCATTCTCAGAAATCACTTTGTGATGTATGCATTCCACTCACAGAGTTTAACCTTTCTTTTCATAGAGCAGATTGGAAACACTCTCTTTGTAAAGTCTGCAAGTGGATATTTGAACCTCTTTGAGGATTTCGTTGGAAACGGGATTTCTTCATCTAATGCTAGAGAGAAGAATTCTCAGTAACTTCTTTGGGTTGCGTGTGTTCAACTCACAGAGATGAACCTTCCTTTAGACAGAGAAGATTTGAACCAAACTTTTTGTGGAGTTTGCAAGTGGACGTTTCAACCGCTTTGGGGCCAATGGCAGAAAAGGAAATATCTTCGTGTAAAAACAAGACTGAATCATTCTGAGAAACCACTTTGTGATGTGTGCCTTCCACTTACAGAGTTTAAACTTTCTTTTCACAGAGCAGTTTGGAAACACTCTGTTTGTATAGTCTGCAAGTGGATATTTGGAACACTTTGAGGATTTCATTGGAAACGGTATTTCATCATCTAATGCTAGAGAGAAGAATTATCAGTAACTTCTTTGAGTTCCGTGTGTTCAACTCACAGAGTTGAACCTTCCTTCAGACAGAGGAGGTTTGAAACCCTCTTTTGGTGGAATTTGCAAGTGGACTTTTCAAGCGATTTGGGGCCAACGGTAGAAAAGGAAATATCTTCGTGTAAAAACTAGAGTGAATCATTCTGAGAAACCACTTTGTGATGTGTGCGTTCCACTCACAGAGTTTAACCTTTCTTTTCATAGAACAGTTTGGAAACACTGTGTTTGTAAAGTCTGCAAGTGGATATTTGGACCTCTTTGAGGATTTCGTTGGAAACGGGATTTCTTCATCTAATGCTAGACAGAAGAATTCTCAGTAACTTCTTTGGGTGGCGTGTGTTCAACTCACAGAGTTGAACCTTCCTTTAGACAGAGCTGATTTGAAACCCTCTTTTTGTGGAATTTGCAAGTGGACATTTCAAGCGCTTTGGGGCCAACGGTAGAAAATGGAACATCTTCGTGTAAAAAGTATAGAGAATCATTCTCAGAAATCACTTTGTGATGTATGCATTCCACTCACAGAGTTTAACCTTTCTTTTCATAGGGCAGATTGGAAACACTCTCTTTGTAAAGTCTGCAAGTGGATATTTGAACCTCTTTGAGGATTTCGTTGGAAACGGGATTTCTTCATCTAATGCTAGAGAGAAGAATTCTCAGTAACTTCTTTGGGTTGCGTGTGTTCAACTCACAGAGATGAACCTTCCTTTAGACAGAGAAGATTTGAACCAAACTTTTTGTGGAGTTTGCAAGTGGACGTTTCAACCGCTTTGGGGCCAATGGCAGAAAAGGAAATATCTTCGTGTAAAAACAAGACTGAATCATTCTGAGAAACCACTTTGTGATGTGTGCCTTCCACTTACAGAGTTTAAACTTTCTTTTCACAGAGCAGTTTGGAAACACTCTGTTTGTATAGTCTGCAAGTGGATATTTGGAACACTTTGAGGATTTCATTGGAAACGGTATTTCATCATCTAATGCTAGAGAGAAGAATTATCAGTAACTTCTTTGAGTTCCGTGTGTTCAACTCACAGAGTTGAACCTTCCTTTAGACAGAGGAGATTTGAAACCCTCTTTTGGTGGAATTTGCAAGTGGACTTTTCAAGCGATTTGGGGCCAACGGTAGAAAAGGAAATATCTTCGTGTAAAAACTAGAGTGAATCATTCTGAGAAACCACTTTGTGATGTGTGCGTTCCACTCACAGAGTTTAACCTTTCTTTTCATAGAACAGTTTGGAAACACTGTGTTTGTAAAGTCTGCAAGTGGATATTTGGACCTCTTTGAGGATTTCGTTGGAAACGGGATTTCTTCATCTAATGCTAGACAGAAGAATTCTCAGTAACTTCTTTGGGTTGCGTGTGTTCAACTCACAGAGATGAACCTTCCTTTAGACAGAGCAGATTTGAAACCCTCTTTTTGTGGAATTTGCAAGTGGACGTTTCAAGCGCTCCGTGGCCAACGGTAGAAAAGGAAATATCTTCGTATAAAAACTATTGTGAATCATTCTGAGAAACTACATTCTAATGCGTGTGTTTCACTCACAGAGTTTAACCATTCTTTTCATAGAACAGTTTGGAAACACTGTGTTTGGAAAATCTGCATGTGGCTACTTGGACCGCTTTGAGGATTTCGTTGGAAACGAGATTTCTTCATCTAATGCTAGACAGAAGAATTCTCAGTAACTTCTTTGGGTTGCGTGTGTTCAACTCACAGAGTTGAACCTTCCTTTAGACAGAGCAGATTTGAAACCCTCTTTTTGTGGAATTTGCAAGTGGACATTTCAAGCGCTTTGGGGCCAACGGTAGAAAATGGAACATCTTCGTGTAAAAAGTATAGAGAATCATTCTCAGAAATCACTTTGTGATGTATGCATTCCACTCACAGAGTTTAACCTTTCTTTTCATAGAGCAGATTGGAAACACTCTCTTTGTAAAGTCTGCAAGTGGATATTTGAACCTCTTTGAGGATTTCGTTGGAAACGGGATTTCTTCATCTAATGCTAGACAGAAGAATTCTCAGTAACTTCTTTGGGTTGCGTGTGTTCAACTCACAGAGATGAACCTTCCTTTAGACAGAGAAGATTTGAACCAAACTTTTTGTGGAGTTTGCAAGTGGACGTTTCAACCGCTTTGGGGCCAATGGCAGAAAAGGAAATATCTTCGTGTAAAAACAAGACTGAATCATTCTGAGAAACCACTTTGTGATGTGTGCCTTCCACTTACAGAGTTTAAACTTTCTTTTCACAGAGCAGTTTGGAAACACTCTGTTTGTATAGTCTGCAAGTGGATATTTGGAACACTTTGAGGATTTCATTGGAAACGGTATTTCATCATCTAATGCTAGAGAGAAGAATTATCAGTAACTTCTTTGAGTTCCGTGTGTTCAACTCACAGAGTTGAACCTTCCTTCAGACAGAGGAGATTTGAAACCCTCTTTTGGTGGAATTTGCAAGTGGACTTTTCAAGCGATTTGGGGCCAACGGTAGAAAAGGAAATATCTTCGTGTAAAAACTAGAGTGAATCATTCTGAGAAACCACTTTGTGATGTGTGCGTTCCACTCACAGAGTTTAACCTTTCTTTTCATAGAACAGTTTGGAAACACTGTGTTTGTAAAGTCTGCAAGTGGATATTTGGACCTCTTTGAGGATTTCGTTGGAAACGGGATTTCTTCATCTAATGCTAGACAGAAGAATTCTCAGTAACTTCTTTGGGTGGCGTGTGTTCAACTCACAGAGTTGAACCTTCCTTTAGACAGAGCTGATTTGAAACCCTCTTTTTGTGGAATTTGCAAGTGGACATTTCAAGCGCTTTGGGGCCAACGGTAGAAAATGGAACATCTTCATGTAAAAAGTATAGAGAATCATTCTCAGAAATCACTTTGTGATGTATGCATTCCACTCACAGAGTTTAACCTTTCTTTTCATAGGGCAGATTGGAAACACTCTCTTTGTAAAGTCTGCAAGTGGATATTTGAACCTCTTTGAGGATTTCGTTGGAAACGGGATTTCTTCATCTAATGCTAGAGAGAAGAATTCTCAGTAACTTCTTTGGGTTGCGTGTGTTCAACTCACAGAGATGAACCTTCCTTTAGACAGAGAAGATTTGAACCAAACTTTTTGTGGAGTTTGCAAGTGGACGTTTCAACCGCTTTGGGGCCAATGGCAGAAAAGGAAATATCTTCGTGTAAAAACAAGACTGAATCATTCTGAGAAACCACTTTCTGATGTGTGCCTTCCACTTACAGAGTTTAAACTTTCTTTTCACAGAGCAGTTTGGAAACACTCTGTTTGTATAGTCTGCAAGTGGATATTTGGAACACTTTGAGGATTTCATTGGAAACGGTATTTCATCATCTAATGCTAGAGAGAAGAATTATCAGTAACTTCTTTGAGTTCCGTGTGTTCAACTCACAGAGTTGAACCTTCCTTCAGACAGAGGAGGTTTGAAACCCTCTTTTGGTGGAATTTGCAAGTGGACTTTTCAAGCGATTTGGGGCCAACGGTAGAAAAGGAAATATCTTCGTGTAAAAACTAGAGTGAATCATTCTGAGAAACCACTTTGTGATGTGTGCGTTCCACTCACAGAGTTTAACCTTTCTTTTCATAGAACAGTTTGGAAACACTGTGTTTGTAAAGTCTGCAAGTGGATATTTGGACCTCTTTGAGGATTTCGTTGGAAACGGGATTTCTTCATCTAATGCTAGACAGAAGAATTCTCAGTAACTTCTTTGGGTGGCGTGTGTTCAACTCACAGAGTTGAACCTTCCTTTAGACAGAGCTGATTTGAAACCCTCTTTTTGTGGAATTTGCAAGTGGACATTTCAAGCGCTTTGGGGCCAACGGTAGAAAATGGAACATCTTCGTGTAAAAAGTATAGAGAATCATTCTCAGAAATCACTTTGTGATGTATGCATTCCACTCACAGAGTTTAACCTTTCTTTTCATAGGGCAGATTGGAAACACTCTCTTTGTAAAGTCTGCAAGTGGATATTTGAACCTCTTTGAGGATTTCGTTGGAAACGGGATTTCTTCATCTAATGCTAGAGAGAAGAATTCTCAGTAACTTCTTTGGGTTGCGTGTGTTCAACTCACAGAGATGAACCTTCCTTTAGACAGAGAAGATTTGAACCAAACTTTTTGTGGAGTTTGCAAGTGGACGTTTCAACCGCTTTGGGGCCAATGGCAGAAAAGGAAATATCTTCGTGTAAAAACAAGACTGAATCATTCTGAGAAACCACTTTGTGATGTGTGCCTTCCACTTACAGAGTTTAAACTTTCTTTTCACAGAGCAGTTTGGAAACACTCTGTTTGTATAGTCTGCAAGTGGATATTTGGAACACTTTGAGGATTTCATTGGAAACGGTATTTCATCATCTAATGCTAGAGAGAAGAATTATCAGTAACTTCTTTGAGTTCCGTGTGTTCAACTCACAGAGTTGAACCTTCCTTTAGACAGAGGAGATTTGAAACCCTCTTTTGGTGGAATTTGCAAGTGGACTTTTCAAGCGATTTGGGGCCAACGGTAGAAAAGGAAATATCTTCGTGTAAAAACTAGAGTGAATCATTCTGAGAAACCACTTTGTGATGTGTGCGTTCCACTCACAGAGTTTAACCTTTCTTTTCATAGAACAGTTTGGAAACACTGTGTTTGTAAAGTCTGCAAGTGGATATTTGGACCTCTTTGAGGATTTCGTTGGAAACGGGATTTCTTCATCTAATGCTAGACAGAAGAATTCTCAGTAACTTCTTTGGGTTGCGTGTGTTCAACTCACAGAGATGAACCTTCCTTTAGACAGAGCAGATTTGAAACCCTCTTTTTGTGGAATTTGCAAGTGGACGTTTCAAGCGCTCCGTGGCCAACGGTAGAAAAGGAAATATCTTCGTATAAAAACTATTGTGAATCATTCTGAGAAACTACATTCTAATGCGTGTGTTTCACTCACAGAGTTTAACCATTCTTTTCATAGAACAGTTTGGAAACACTGTGTTTGGAAAATCTGCATGTGGCTATTTGGACCGCTTTGAGGATTTCGTTGGAAACGAGATTTCTTCATCTAATGCTAGACAGAAGAATTCTCAGTAACTTCTTTGGGTTGCGTGTGTTCAACTCACAGAGTTGAACCTTCCTTTAGACAGAGCAGATTTGAAACCCTCTTTTTGTGGAATTTGCAAGTGGACATTTCAAGCGCTTTGGGGCCAACGGTAGAAAATGGAACATCTTCGTGTAAAAAGTATAGAGAATCATTCTCAGAAATCACTTTGTGATGTATGCATTCCACTCACAGAGTTTAACCTTTCTTTTCATAGAGCAGATTGGAAACACTCTCTTTGTAAAGTCTGCAAGTGGATATTTGAACCTCTTTGAGGATTTCGTTGGAAACGGGATTTCTTCATCTAATGCTAGAGAGAAGAATTCTCAGTAACTTCTTTGGGTTGCGTGTGTTCAACTCACAGAGATGAACCTTCCTTTAGACAGAGAAGATTTGAACCAAACTTTTTGTGGAGTTTGCAAGTGGACGTTTCAACCGCTTTGGGGCCAATGGCAGAAAAGGAAATATCTTCGTGTAAAAACAAGACTGAATCATTCTGAGAAACCACTTTGTGATGTGTGCCTTCCACTTACAGAGTTTAAACTTTCTTTTCACAGAGCAGTTTGGAAACACTCTGTTTGTATAGTCTGCAAGTGGATATTTGGAACACTTTGAGGATTTCATTGGAAACGGTATTTCATCATCTAATGCTAGAGAGAAGAATTATCAGTAACTTCTTTGAGTTCCGTGTGTTCAACTCACAGAGTTGAACCTTCCTTCAGACAGAGGAGATTTGAAACCCTCTTTTGGTGGAATTTGCAAGTGGACTTTTCAAGCGATTTGGGGCCAACGGTAGAAAAGGAAATATCTTCGTGTAAAAACTAGAGTGAATCATTCTGAGAAACCACTTTGTGATGTGTGCGTTCCACTCACAGAGTTTAACCTTTCTTTTCATAGAACAGTTTGGAAACACTGTGTTTGTAAAGTCTGCAAGTGGATATTTGGACCTCTTTGAGGATTTCGTTGGAAACGGGATTTCTTCATCTAATGCTAGACAGAAGAATTCTCAGTAACTTCTTTGGGTGGCGTGTGTTCAACTCACAGAGTTGAACCTTCCTTTAGACAGAGCTGATTTGAAACCCTCTTTTTGTGGAATTTGCAAGTGGACATTTCAAGCGCTTTGGGGCCAACGGTAGAAAATGGAACATCTTCATGTAAAAAGTATAGAGAATCATTCTCAGAAATCACTTTGTGATGTATGCATTCCACTCACAGAGTTTAACCTTTCTTTTCATAGGGCAGATTGGAAACACTCTCTTTGTAAAGTCTGCAAGTGGATATTTGAACCTCTTTGAGGATTTCGTTGGAAACGGGATTTCTTCATCTAATGCTAGAGAGAAGAATTCTCAGTAACTTCTTTGGGTTGCGTGTGTTCAACTCACAGAGATGAACCTTCCTTTAGACAGAGAAGATTTGAACCAAACTTTTTGTGGAGTTTGCAAGTGGACGTTTCAACCGCTTTGGGGCCAATGGCAGAAAAGGAAATATCTTCGTGTAAAAACAAGACTGAATCATTCTGAGAAACCACTTTGTGATGTGTGCCTTCCACTTACAGAGTTTAAACTTTCTTTTCACAGAGCAGTTTGGAAACACTCTGTTTGTATAGTCTGCAAGTGGATATTTGGAACACTTTGAGGATTTCATTGGAAACGGTATTTCATCATCTAATGCTAGAGAGAAGAATTATCAGTAACTTCTTTGAGTTCCGTGTGTTCAACTCACAGAGTTGAACCTTCCTTCAGACAGAGGAGGTTTGAAACCCTCTTTTGGTGGAATTTGCAAGTGGACTTTTCAAGCGATTTGGGGCCAACGGTAGAAAAGGAAATATCTTCGTGTAAAAACTAGAGTGAATCATTCTGAGAAACCACTTTGTGATGTGTGCGTTCCACTCACAGAGTTTAACCTTTCTTTTCATAGAACAGTTTGGAAACACTGTGTTTGTAAAGTCTGCAAGTGGATATTTGGACCTCTTTGAGGATTTCGTTGGAAACGGGATTTCTTCATCTAATGCTAGACAGAAGAATTCTCAGTAACTTCTTTGGGTGGCGTGTGTTCAACTCACAGAGTTGAACCTTCCTTTAGACAGAGCTGATTTGAAACCCTCTTTTTGTGGAATTTGCAAGTGGACATTTCAAGCGCTTTGGGGCCAACGGTAGAAAATGGAACATCTTCGTGTAAAAAGTATAGAGAATCATTCTCAGAAATCACTTTGTGATGTATGCATTCCACTCACAGAGTTTAACCTTTCTTTTCATAGGGCAGATTGGAAACACTCTCTTTGTAAAGTCTGCAAGTGGATATTTGAACCTCTTTGAGGATTTCGTTGGAAACGGGATTTCTTCATCTAATGCTAGAGAGAAGAATTCTCAGTAACTTCTTTGGGTTGCGTGTGTTCAACTCACAGAGATGAACCTTCCTTTAGACAGAGAAGATTTGAACCAAACTTTTTGTGGAGTTTGCAAGTGGACGTTTCAACCGCTTTGGGGCCAATGGCAGAAAAGGAAATATCTTCGTGTAAAAACAAGACTGAATCATTCTGAGAAACCACTTTGTGATGTGTGCCTTCCACTTACAGAGTTTAAACTTTCTTTTCACAGAGCAGTTTGGAAACACTCTGTTTGTATAGTCTGCAAGTGGATATTTGGAACACTTTGAGGATTTCATTGGAAACGGTATTTCATCATCTAATGCTAGAGAGAAGAATTATCAGTAACTTCTTTGAGTTCCGTGTGTTCAACTCACAGAGTTGAACCTTCCTTTAGACAGAGGAGATTTGAAACCCTCTTTTGGTGGAATTTGCAAGTGGACTTTTCAAGCGATTTGGGGCCAACGGTAGAAAAGGAAATATCTTCGTGTAAAAACTAGAGTGAATCATTCTGAGAAACCACTTTGTGATGTGTGCGTTCCACTCACAGAGTTTAACCTTTCTTTTCATAGAACAGTTTGGAAACACTGTGTTTGTAAAGTCTGCAAGTGGATATTTGGACCTCTTTGAGGATTTCGTTGGAAACGGGATTTCTTCATCTAATGCTAGACAGAAGAATTCTCAGTAACTTCTTTGGGTTGCGTGTGTTCAACTCACAGAGATGAACCTTCCTTTAGACAGAGCAGATTTGAAACCCTCTTTTTGTGGAATTTGCAAGTGGACGTTTCAAGCGCTCCGTGGCCAACGGTAGAAAAGGAAATATCTTCGTATAAAAACTATTGTGAATCATTCTGAGAAACTACATTCTAATGCGTGTGTTTCACTCACAGAGTTTAACCATTCTTTTCATAGAACAGTTTGGAAACACTGTGTTTGGAAAATCTGCATGTGGCTATTTGGACCGCTTTGAGGATTTCGTTGGAAACGAGATTTCTTCATCTAATGCTAGACAGAAGAATTCTCAGTAACTTCTTTGGGTTGCATGTGTTCAACTCACAGAGTTGAACCTTCCTTTAGACAGAGCAGATTTGAAACCCTCTTTTTGTGGAATTTGCAAGTGGACATTTCAAGCGCTTTGGGGCCAACGGTAGAAAATGGAACATCTTCGTGTAAAAAGTATAGAGAATCATTCTCAGAAATCACTTTGTGATGTATGCATTCCACTCACAGAGTTTAACCTTTCTTTTCATAGAGCAGATTGGAAACACTCTCTTTGTAAAGTCTGCAAGTGGATATTTGAACCTCTTTGAGGATTTCGTTGGAAACGGGATTTCTTCATCTAATGCTAGAGAGAAGAATTCTCAGTAACTTCTTTGGGTTGCGTGTGTTCAACTCACAGAGATGAACCTTCCTTTAGACAGAGAAGATTTGAACCAAACTTTTTGTGGAGTTTGCAAGTGGACGTTTCAACCGCTTTGGGGCCAATGGCAGAAAAGGAAATATCTTCGTGTAAAAACAAGACTGAATCATTCTGAGAAACCACTTTGTGATGTGTGCCTTCCACTTACAGAGTTTAAACTTTCTTTTCACAGAGCAGTTTGGAAACACTCTGTTTGTATAGTCTGCAAGTGGATATTTGGAACACTTTGAGGATTTCATTGGAAACGGTATTTCATCATCTAATGCTAGAGAGAAGAATTATCAGTAACTTCTTTGAGTTCCGTGTGTTCAACTCACAGAGTTGAACCTTCCTTCAGACAGAGGAGATTTGAAACCCTCTTTTGGTGGAATTTGCAAGTGGATTTTTCAAGCGATTTGGGGCCAACGGTAGAAAAGGAAATATCTTCGTGTAAAAACTAGAGTGAATCATTCTGAGAAACCACTTTGTGATGTGTGCGTTCCACTCACAGAGTTTAACCTTTCTTTTCATAGAACAGTTTGGAAACACTGTGTTTGTAAAGTCTGCAAGTGGATATTTGGACCTCTTTGAGGATTTCGTTGGAAACGGGATTTCTTCATCTAATGCTAGACAGAAGAATTCTCAGTAACTTCTTTGGGTGGCGTGTGTTCAACTCACAGAGTTGAACCTTCCTTTAGACAGAGCTGATTTGAAACCCTCTTTTTGTGGAATTTGCAAGTGGACATTTCAAGCGCTTTGGGGCCAACGGTAGAAAATGGAACATCTTCGTGTAAAAAGTATAGAGAATCATTCTCAGAAATCACTTTGTGATGTATGCATTCCACTCACAGAGTTTAACCTTTCTTTTCATAGAGCAGATTGGAAACACTCTCTTTGTAAAGTCTGCAAGTGGATATTTGAACCTCTTTGAGGATTTCGTTGGAAACGGGATTTCTTCATCTAATGCTAGAGAGAAGAATTCTCAGTAACTTCTTTGGGTTGCGTGTGTTCAACTCACAGAGATGAACCTTCCTTTAGACAGAGAAGATTTGAACCAAACTTTTTGTGGAGTTTGCAAGTGGACGTTTCAACCGCTTTGGGGCCAATGGCAGAAAAGGAAATATCTTCGTGTAAAAACAAGACTGAATCATTCTGAGAAACCACTTTGTGATGTGTGCCTTCCACTTACAGAGTTTAAACTTTCTTTTCACAGAGCAGTTTGGAAACACTCTGTTTGTATAGTCTGCAAGTGGATATTTGGAACACTTTGAGGATTTCATTGGAAACGGTATTTCATCATCTAATGCTAGAGAGAAGAATTATCAGTAACTTCTTTGAGTTCCGTGTGTTCAACTCACAGAGTTGAACCTTCCTTTAGACAGAGGAGATTTGAAACCCTCTTTTGGTGGAATTTGCAAGTGGACTTTTCAAGCGATTTGGGGCCAACGGTAGAAAAGGAAATATCTTCGTGTAAAAACTAGAGTGAATCATTCTGAGAAACCACTTTGTGATGTGTGCGTTCCACTCACAGAGTTTAACCTTTCTTTTCATAGAACAGTTTGGAAACACTGTGTTTGTAAAGTCTGCAAGTGGATATTTGGACCTCTTTGAGGATTTCGTTGGAAACGGGATTTCTTCATCTAATGCTAGACAGAAGAATTCTCAGTAACTTCTTTGGGTTGCGTGTGTTCAACTCACAGAGATGAACCTTCCTTTAGACAGAGCAGATTTGAAACCCTCTTTTTGTGGAATTTGCAAGTGGACGTTTCAAGCGCTCCGTGGCCAACGGTAGAAAAGGAAATATCTTCGTATAAAAACTATTGTGAATCATTCTGAGAAACTACATTCTAATGCGTGTGTTTCACTCACAGAGTTTAACCATTCTTTTCATAGAACAGTTTGGAAACACTGTGTTTGGAAAATCTGCATGTGGCTATTTGGACCGCTTTGAGGATTTCGTTGGAAACGAGATTTCTTCATCTAATGCTAGACAGAAGAATTCTCAGTAACTTCTTTGGGTTGCGTGTGTTCAACTCACAGAGTTGAACCTTCCTTTAGACAGAGCTGATTTGAAACCCTCTTTTTGTGGAATTTGCAAGTGGACATTTCAAGCGCTTTGGGGCCAACGGTAGAAAATGGAACATCTTCGTGTAAAAAGTATAGAGAATCATTCTCAGAAATCACTTTGTGATGTATGCATTCCACTCACAGAGTTTAACCTTTCTTTTCATAGAGCAGATTGGAAACACTCTCTTTGTAAAGTCTGCAAGTGGATATTTGAACCTCTTTGAGGATTTCGTTGGAAACGGGATTTCTTCATCTAATGCTAGACAGAAGAATTCTCAGTAACTTCTTTGGGTTGCGTGTGTTCAACTCACAGAGATGAACCTTCCTTTAGACAGAGAAGATTTGAACCAAACTTTTTGTGGAGTTTGCAAGTGGACGTTTCAACCGCTTTGGGGCCAATGTCAGAAAAGGAAATATCTTCGTGTAAAAACAAGACTGAATCATTCTGAGAAACCACTTTGTGATGTGTGCCTTCCACTTACAGAGTTTAAACTTTCTTTTCACAGAGCAGTTTGGAAACACTCTGTTTGTATAGTCTGCAAGTGGATATTTGGAACACTTTGAGGATTTCATTGGAAACGGTATTTCATCATCTAATGCTAGAGAGAAGAATTATCAGTAACTTCTTTGAGTTCCGTGTGTTCAACTCACAGAGTTGAACCTTCCTTTAGACAGAGGAGATTTGAAACCCTCTTTTGGTGGAATTTGCAAGTGGACTTTTCAAGCGATTTGGGGCCAACGGTATAAAAGGAAATATCTTCGTGTAAAAACTAGAGTGAATCATTCTGAGAAACCACTTTGTGATGTGTGCGTTCCACTCACAGAGTTTAACCTTTCTTTTCATAGAACAGTTTGGAAACACTGTGTTTGTAAAGTCTGCAAGTGGATATTTGGACCTCTTTGAGGATTTCGTTGGAAACGGGATTTCTTCATCTAATGCTAGACAGAAGAATTCTCAGTAACTTCTTTGGGTTGCGTGTGTTCAACTCACAGAGTTGAACCTTCCTTTAGACAGAGCTGATTTGAAACCCTCTTTTTGTGGAATTTGCAAGTGGACATTTCAAGCGCTTTGGGGCCAACGGTAGAAAATGGAACATCTTCGTGTAAAAAGTATAGAGAATCATTCTCAGAAACCACTTTGTGATGTGTGCATTCCACTCACAGGGTTTAACGTTTCCTTTCATAGAGCAGATTGGAAACGCTCTGTTTGTAAAGTCTGCAAGTGGATATTTGAACCCATTTGAGGATTTCGTTGGAAACGGGATTTCTTCATCTAATGCTAGACAGAAGAATTCTCAGTAACTTCTTTGGGTTGCGTGTGTTCAACTCACAGAGATGAACCTTCCTTTAGACAGAGCAGATTTGAAACAATCTTTTTGTGGAATTTGCAAGTGGACGTTTCAACCGCTTTTGGGCCAACGGTAGAAAAGGAAATATCTTCGTGTAAAAACAAGACTGAATCATTCTGAGAAACCACTTTGTGATGTGTGCCTTCCACTTACATAGTTTAAACTTTCTTTTCACAGAGCAGTTTGGAAACACTCTTTTTTTATAGTCTGCAAGTGGATATTTGGAACACTTTGAGGATTTCATTCGAAATGGCATTTCATCATCTAATGCTAGAGAGAAGAATTATCAGTAACTTCTTTGGGTTGCGTGTGTTCAACTCACAGAGATGAACCTTCCTTTAGACAGAGCAGATTTGAAACCCTCTTTTTGTGGAATTTGCAATTGGACATTTCAAGCGCTTTGGGGTCAACGGTAGAAAAGGAAATATCCTCGTATAAAAACTAGAGTGAATCGTTCTGAGAAACTACTTTCTGATGTGTGTGTTTCACTCACAGAGTTTAACCATTCTTTTCAAAGAACAGTTTGGAAACACTGTTTTTGTAAAGTCTGCATGTGGATTTTTGGACCTCTTTGAGGATTTCGTTGGAAACGGGATTTCTTCATCTAATGCTAGACAGAAGAATTCTCAGTAACTTCTTGGGTTGTGTGTGTTCAACTCACAGAGTTGAACATTCCTTTAGACAGAACTGATTTGAAACCCTCTTTTTGTGGAATTTGCAAGTGGACATTTCAAGCGCTTTGGGGCCAACGGTAGAAAATGGAACATCTTCGTGTAAAAAGTATAGAGAATCATTCTCAGAAACCACTTTGTGATGTGTCCATTCCACTCACAGAGTTTAACCTTTCTTTTCATAGAGCAGATTGGAAACACTCTGTTTTGTAAAGTCTGCAAGTGAATATTTGGACCACTTTGAGGATTTCGTTGGAAACGGGATTTCTTCATCTAATGCTATAGAGAAGAATTCTCAGCAACTTCTTTGGGTTGCGTGTGTTCAACTCACAGACTTGAACCTTCCTTTAGAAAGAGCAGATTTGAAACCCTCTTTTTTGTGGAATTTGCAAGTGGACATTTGAAGCGCTTTGGGGCCAACGGTAGAAAAAGAAATATCTTCGTATAAAAACTAGAGAGAATCAGTCTGAGAAACCACTTTGTGATCATTCGTTCCACTCACAGAGTTTAACCATTCTTTTCATAGAGCAGCTTGGAAACACACTGTTTCTAAGGACCGCAAGGGGATATTTGGACCTCTTTGAGGATTTCGTTGGAAACGGGATTTCTTCATCTAATGCTAGACAGAAGAATTCTCAGTAACTTCTTTGGGTTGCTTGTGTTCAACTCACAGAGATGAACCTTCCTTTAGACAGAGCAGATTTGAAACCCTCTTTTTGTGGAATTTGCAATTGGACATTTCAAGGGCTTTGGGGCCAACGGTAGAAAAGGAAATATCTTCGTATAAAAACTAGAGTGAATCATTCTGAGAAACTACTTTCGGAAGTGTGTGTTTCACTCACAGAGTTTAACCATTCTTTTCATAGAACAGTTTGGAAACACTGTGTTTGTAAAGTTTGCATGTGCATATTTAGACCTCTTTGAGGATTTCGTTGGAAACGGGATTTCTTCATCTAATGCTAGACAGAAGAATTCTCAGTAACTTCTTTGAGTTCCGTGTGTTCAACTCACAGAGTTGAACCTTCCATTAGACAGAGGAGATTTGAAACCCTCTTTTTGTGGAAATTGCAAGTGGACATTTCAAGCCCTTTGGGGCCAACGGTAGAAAATGGAACATCTTCGTGTAAAAAGTATAGAGAATCATTCTCAGAAACCACTTTGTGATGTGTGCATTCCACTCACAGGGTTTAACGTTTCTTTTCATAGAGCAGATTGGAAACGCTCTGTTTGTAAAGTCTGCAAGTGGATATTTGAACCCATTTGAGGATTTCGTTGGAAACGGGATTTCTTCATCTAATGCTAGACAGAAGAATTCTCAGTAACTTCTTTGGGTTGCGTGTGTTCAACTCACAGAGATGAACCTTCCTTTAGACAGAGCAGATTTGAAACAATCTTTTTGTGGAATTTGCAAGTGGACGTTTCAACCGCTTTTGGGCCAACGGTAGAAAAGGAAATATCTTCGTGTAAAAACAAGACTGAATCATTCTGAGAAACCACTTTGTGATGTGTGCCTTCCACTTACATAGTTTAAACTTTCTTTTCACAGAGCAGTTTGGAAACACTCTTTTTTTATAGTCTGCAAGTGGATATTTGGAACACTTTGAGGATTTCATTCGAAACGGTATTTCATCATCTAATGCTAGAGAGAAGAATTATCAGTAACTTCTTTGGGTTGCGTGTGTTCAACTCACAGAGATGAACCTTCCTTTAGACAGAGCAGATTTGAAACCCTCTTTTTGTGGAATTTGCAATTGGACATTTCAAGCGCTTTTGGGTCAACGGTAGAAAATGAAATATCTTCGTATAAAAACTAGAGTGAATCGTTCTGAGAAACTACTTTCTGATGTGTGTGTTTCACTCACAGAGTTTAACCATTCTTTTCAAAGAACAGTTTGGAAACACTGTTTTTGTAAAGTCTGCATGTGGATATTTGGACCTCTTTGAGGATTTCGTTGGAAACGGGATTTCTTCATCTAATGCTAGACAGAAGAATTCTCAGTAACTTCTTGGGTTGTGTGTGTTCAACTCACAGAGTTGAACATTCCTTTAGACAGAACTGATTTGAAACCCTCTTTTTGTGGAATTTGCAAGTGGACATTTCAAGCGCTTTGGGGCCAACGGTAGAAAATGGAACATCTTCGTGTAAAAAGTATAGAGAATCATTCTCAGAAACCACTTTGTGATGTGTCCATTCCACTCACAGAGTTTAACCTTTCTTTTCATAGAGCAGATTGGAAACACTCTGTTTTGTAAAGTCTGCAAGTGAATATTTGGACCACTTTGAGGATTTCGTTGGAAACGGGATTTCTTCATCTAATGCTATAGAGAAGAATTCTCAGCAACTTCTTTGGGTTGCGTGTGTTCAACTCACAGACTTGAACCTTCCTTTAGAAAGAGCAGATTTGAAACCCTCTTTTTTGTGGAATTTGCAAGTGGACATTTGAAGCGCTTTGGGGCCAACGGTAGAAAAAGAAATATCTTCGTATAAAAACTAGAGAGAATCAGTCTGAGAAACCACTTTGTGATCATTCGTTCCACTCACAGAGTTTAACCATTCTTTTCATAGAGCAGCTTGGAAACACACTGTTTCTAAGGTCCGCAAGGGGATATTTGGACCTCTTTGAGGATTTCGTTGGAAACGGGATTTCTTCATCTAATGCTAGACAGAAGAATTCTCAGTAACTTCTTTGGGTTGCTTGTGTTCAACTCACAGAGATGAACCTTCCTTTAGACAGAGCAGATTTGAAACCCTCTTTTTGTGGAATTTGCAATTGGACATTTCAAGGGCTTTGGGGCCAACGGTAGAAAAGGAAATATCTTCGTATAAAAACTAGAGTGAATCATTCTGAGAAACTACTTTCGGAAGTGTGTGTTTCACTCACAGAGTTTAACCATTCTTTTCATAGAACAGTTTGGAAACACTGTGTTTGTAAAGTTTGCATGTGCATATTTGGACCTCTTTGAGGATTTCGTTGGAAACGGGATTTCTTCATCTAATGCTAGACAGAAGAATTCTCAGTAACTTCTTTGAGTTCCGTGTGTTCAACTCACAGAGTTGAACCTTCCATTAGACAGAGGAGATTTGAAACCCTCTTTTTGTGGAAATTGCAAGTGGACATTTCAAGCCCTTTGGGGCCAACGGTAGAAAATGGAACATCTTCGTGTAAAAAGTATAGAGAATCATTCTCAGAAACCACTTTGTGATGTGTGCATTCCACTCACAGGGTTTAACGTTTCTTTTCATAGAGCAGATTGGAAACGCTCTGTTTGTAAAGTCTGCAAGTGGATATTTGAACCCATTTGAGGATTTCGTTGGAAACGGGATTTCTTCATCTAATGCTAGACAGAAGAATTCTCAGTAACTTCTTTGGGTTGCGTGTGTTCAACTCACAGAGATGAACCTTCCTTTAGACAGAGCAGATTTGAAACAATCTTTTTGTGGAATTTGCAAGTGGACGTTTCAACCGCTTTTGGGCCAACGGTAGAAAAGGAAATATCTTCGTGTAAAAACAAGACTGAATCATTCTGAGAAACCACTTTGTGATGTGTGCCTTCCACTTACATAGTTTAAACTTTCTTTTCACAGAGCAGTTTGGAAACACTCTTTTTTTATAGTCTGCAAGTGGATATTTGGAACACTTTGAGGATTTCATTCGAAACGGTATTTCATCATCTAATGCTAGAGAGAAGAATTATCAGTAATTTCTTTGGGTTGCGTGTGTTCAACTCACAGAGATGAACCTTCCTTTAGACAGAGCAGATTTGAAACCCTCTTTTTGTGGAATTTGCAATTGGACATTTCAAGCGCTTTGGGGTCAACGGTAGAAAAGGAAATATCTTCGTATAAAAACTAGAGTGAATCGTTCTGAGAAACTACTTTCTGATGTGTGTGTTTCACTCACAGAGTTTAACCATTCTTTTCAAAGAACAGTTTGGAAACACTGTTTTTGTAAAGTCTGCATGTGGATATTTGGACCTCTTTGAGGATTTCGTTGGAAACGGGATTTCTTCATCTAATGCTAGACAGAAGAATTCTCAGTAACTTCTTGGGTTGTGTGTGTTCAACTCACAGAGTTGAACATTCCTTTAGACAGAACTGATTTGAAACCCTCTTTTTGTGGAATTTGCAAGTGGACATTTCAAGCGCTTTGGGGCCAACGGTAGAAAATGGAACATCTTCGTGTAAAAAGTATAGAGAATCATTCTCAGAAACCACTTTGTGATGTGTCCATTATACTCACAGAGTTTAACCTTTCTTTTCATAGAGCAGATTGGAAACACTCTGTTTTGTAAAGTCTGCAAGTGAATATTTGGACCACTTTGAGGATTTCGTTGGAAACGGGATTTCTTCATCTAATGCTATAGAGAAGAATTCTCAGCAACTTCTTTGGGTTGCGTGTGTTCAACTCACAGACTTGAACCTTCCTTTAGAAAGAGCAGATTTGAAACCCTCTTTTTTGTGGAATTTGCAAGTGGACATTTGAAGCGCTTTGGGGCCAACGGTAGAAAAAGAAATATCTTCGTATAAAAACTAGAGAGAATCAGTCTGAGAAACCACTTTGTGATCATTCGTTCCACTCACAGAGTTTAACCATTCTTTTCATAGAGCAGCTTGGAAACACACTGTTTCTAAGGTCCGCAAGGGGATATTTGGACCTCTTTGAGGATTTCGTTGGAAACGGGATTTCTTCATCTAATGCTAGACAGAAGAATTCTCAGTAACTTCTTTGGGTTGCTTGTGTTCAACTCACAGAGATGAACCTTCCTTTAGACAGTGCAGATTTGAAACCCTCTTTTTGTGGAATTTGCAATTGGACATTTCAAGGGCTTTGGGGCCAACGGTAGAAAAGGAAATATCTTCGTATAAAAACTAGAGTGAATCATTCTGAGAAACTACTTTCGGAAGTGTGTGTTTCACTCACAGAGTTTAACCATTGTTTTCATAGAACAGTTTGGAAACACTGTGTTTGTAAAGTTTGCATGTGCATATTTGGACCTCTTTGAGGATTTCGTTGGAAACGGGATTTCTTCATCTAATGCTAGACAGAAGAATTCTCAGTAACTTCTTTGAGTTCCGTGTGTTCAACTCACAGAGTTGAACCTTCCATTAGACAGAGGAGATTTGAAACCCTCTTTTTGTGGAAATTGCAAGTGGACATTTCAAGCCCTTTGGGGCCAACAGTAGAAAATGGAACATCTTCGTGTAAAAAGTATAGAGAATCATTCTCAGAAACCACTTTGTGATGTGTGCATTCCACTCACAGGGTTTAACGTTTCTTTTCATAGAGCAGATTGGAAACGCTCTGTTTGTAAAGTCTGCAAGTGGATATTTGAACCCATTTGAGGATTTCGTTGGAAACGGGATTTCTTCATCTAATGCTAGACAGAAGAATTCTCAGTAACTTCTTTGGGTTGCGTGTGTTCAACTCACAGAGATGAACCTTCCTTTAGACAGAGCAGATTTGAAACAATCTTTTTGTGGAATTTGCAAGTGGACGTTTCAACCGCTTTTGGGCCAACGGTAGAAAAGGAAATATCTTCGTGTAAAAACAAGACTGAATCATTCTGAGAAACCACTTTGTGATGTGTGCCTTCCACTTACATAGTTTAAACTTTCTTTTCACAGAGCAGTTTGGAAACACTCTTTTTTTATAGTCTGCAAGTGGATATTTGGAACACTTTGAGGATTTCATTCGAAACGGTATTTCATCATCTAATGCTAGAGAGAAGAATTATCAGTAACTTCTTTGGGTTGCGTGTGTTCAACTCACAGAGATGAACCTTCCTTTAGACAGAGCAGATTTGAAACCCTCTTTTTGTGGAATTTGCAATTGGACATTTCAAGCGCTTTGGGGTCAACGGTAGAAAAGGAAATATCTTCGTATAAAAACTAGAGTGAATCGTTCTGAGAAACTACTTTCTGATGTGTGTGTTTCACTCACAGAGTTTAACCATTCTTTTCAAAGAACAGTTTGGAAACACTGTTTTTGTAAAGTCTGCATGTGGATATTTGGACCTCTTTGAGGATTTCGTTGGAAACGGGATTTCTTCATCTAATGCTAGACAGAAGAATTCTCAGTAACTTCTTGGGTTGTGTGTGTTCAACTCACAGAGTTGAACATTCCTTTAGACAGAACTGATTTGAAACCCTCTTTTTGTGGAATTTGCAAGTGGACATTTCAAGCGCTTTGGGGCCAACGGTAGAAAATGGAACATCTTCGTGTAAAAAGTATAGAGAATCATTCTCAGAAACCACTTTGTGATGTGTCCATTATACTCACAGAGTTTAACCTTTCTTTTCATAGAGCAGATTGGAAACACTCTGTTTTGTAAAGTCTGCAAGTGAATATTTGGACCACTTTGAGGATTTCGTTGGAAACGGGATTTCTTCATCTAATGCTATAGAGAAGAATTCTCAGCAACTTCTTTGGGTTGCGTGTGTTCAACTCACAGACTTGAACCTTCCTTTAGAAAGAGCAGATTTGAAACCCTCTTTTTTGTGGAATTTTCAAGTGGACATTTGAAGCGCTTTGGGGCCAACGGTAGAAAAAGAAATATCTTCGTATAAAAACTAGAGAGAATCAGTCTGAGAAACCACTTTGTGATCATTCGTTCCACTCACAGAGTTTAACCATTCTTTTCATAGAGCAGCTTGGAAACACACTGTTTCTAAGGTCCGCAAGGGGATATTTGGACCTCTTTGAGGATTTCGTTGGAAACGGGATTTCTTCATCTAATGCTAGACAGAAGAATTCTCAGTAACTTCTTTGGGTTGCTTGTGTTCAACTCACAGAGATGAACCTTCCTTTAGACAGTGCAGATTTGAAACCCTCTTTTTGTGGAATTTGCAATTGGACATTTCAAGGGCTTTGGGGCCAACGGTAGAAAAGGAAATATCTTCGTATAAAAACTAGAGTGAATCATTCTGAGAAACTACTTTCGGAAGTGTGTGTTTCACTCACAGAGTTTAACCATTCTTTTCATAGAACAGTTTGGAAACACTGTGTTTGTAAAGTTTGCATGTGCATATTTGGACCTCTTTGAGGATTTCGTTGGAAACGGGATTTCTTCATCTAATGCTAGACAGAAGAATTCTCAGTAACTTCTTTGAGTTCCGTGTGTTCAACTCACAGAGTTGAACCTTCCATTAGACAGAGGAGATTTGAAACCCTCTTTTTGTGGAAATTGCAAGTGGACATTTCAAGCCCTTTGGGGCCAACAGTAGAAAATGGAACATCTTCGTGTAAAAAGTATAGAGAATCATTCTCAGAAACCACTTTGTGATGTGTGCATTCCACTCACAGGGTTTAACGTTTCTTTTCATAGAGCAGATTGGAAACGCTCTGTTTGTAAAGTCTGCAAGTGGATATTTGAACCCATTTGAGGATTTCGTTGGAAACGGGATTTCTTCATCTAATGCTAGACAGAAGAATTCTCAGTAACTTCTTTGGGTTGCGTGTGTTCAACTCACAGAGATGAACCTTCCTTTAGACAGAGCAGATTTGAAACAATCTTTTTGTGGAATTTGCAAGTGGACGTTTCAACCGCTTTTGGGCCAACGGTAGAAAAGGAAATATCTTCGTGTAAAAACAAGACTGAATCATTCTGAGAAACCACTTTGTGATGTGTGCCTTCCACTTACATAGTTTAAACTTTCTTTTCACAGAGCAGTTTGGAAACACTCTTTTTTTATAGTCTGCAAGTGGATATTTGGAACACTTTGAGGATTTCATTCGAAACGGTATTTCATCATCTAATGCTAGAGAGAAGAATTATCAGTAACTTCTTTGGGTTGCGTGTGTTCAACTCACAGAGATGAACCTTCCTTTAGACAGAGCAGATTTGAAACCCTCTTTTTGTGGAATTTGCAATTGGACATTTCAAGCGCTTTGGGGTCAACGGTAGAAAAGGAAATATCTTCGTATAAAAACTAGAGTGAATCGTTCTGAGAAACTACTTTCTGATGTGTGTGTTTCACTCACAGAGTTTAACCATTCTTTTCAAAGAACAGTTTGGAAACACTGTTTTTGTAAAGTCTGCATGTGGATATTTGGACCTCTTTGAGGATTTCGTTGGAAACGGGATTTCTTCATCTAATGCTAGACAGAAGAATTCTCAGTAACTTCTTGGGTTGTGTGTGTTCAACTCACAGAGTTGAACATTCCTTTAGACAGAACTGATTTGAAACCCTCTTTTTGTGGAATTTGCAAGTGGACATTTCGAGCGCTTTGGGGCCAATGGTAGAAAATGGAACATCTTCGTGTAAAAAGTATAGAGAATCATTCTCAGAAACCACTTTGTGATGTGTCCATTCCACTCACAGAGTTTAACCTTTCTTTTCATAGAGCAGATTGGAAACACTCTGTTTTGTAAAGTCTGCAAGTGAATATTTGGACCACTTTGAGGATTTCGTTGGAAACGGGATTTCTTCATCTAATGCTATAGAGAAGAATTCTCAGCAACTTCTTTGGGTTGCGTGTGTTCAACTCACAGACTTGAACCTTCCTTTAGAAAGAGCAGATTTGAAACCCTCTTTTTTGTGGAATTTGCAAGTGGACATTTGAAGCGCTTTGGGGCCAACGGTAGAAAAAGAAATATCTTCGTATAAAAACTAGAGAGAATCAGTCTGAGAAACCACTTTGTGATCATTCGTTCCACTCACAGAGTTTAACCATTCTTTTCATAGAGCAGCTTGGAAACACACTGTTTCTAAGGTCCGCAAGGGGATATTTGGACCTCTTTGAGGATTTCGTTGGAAACGGGATTTCTTCATCTAATGCTAGACAGAAGAATTCTCAGTAACTTCTTTGGGTTGCTTGTGTTCAACTCACAGAGATGAACCTTCCTTTAGACAGAGCAGATTTGAAACCCTCTTTTTGTGGAATTTGCAATTGGACGTTTCAAGGGCTTTGGGGCCAACGGTAGAAAAGGAAATATCTTCGTATAAAAACTAGAGTGAATCATTCTGAGAAACTACTTTCGGAAGTGTGTGTTTCACTCACAGAGTTTAACCATTCTTTTCATAGAACAGTTTGGAAACACTGTGTTTGTAAAGTTTGCATGTGCATATTTGGACCTCTTTGAGGATTTCGTTGGAAACGGGATTTCTTCATCTAATGCTAGACAGAAGAATTCTCAGTAACTTCTTTGAGTTCCGTGTGTTCAACTCACAGAGTTGAACCTTCCATTAGACAGAGGAGATTTGAAACCCTCTTTTTGTGGAAATTGCAAGTGGACATTTCAAGCCCTTTGGGGCCAACGGTAGAAAATGGAACATCTTCGTGTAAAAAGTATAGAGAATCATTCTCAGAAACCACTTTGTGATGTGTGCATTCCACTCACAGGGTTTAACGTTTCTTTTCATAGAGCAGATTGGAAACGCTCTGTTTGTAAAGTCTGCAAGTGGATATTTGAACCCATTTGAGGATTTCGTTGGAAACGGGATTTCTTCATCTAATGCTAGACAGAAGAATTCTCAGTAACTTCTTTGGGTTGCGTGTGTTCAACTCACAGAGATGAACCTTCCTTTAGACAGAGCAGATTTGAAACAATCTTTTTGTGGAATTTGCAAGTGGACGTTTCAACCGCTTTTGGGCCAACGGTAGAAAAGGAAATATCTTCGTGTAAAAACAAGACTGAATCATTCTGAGAAACCACTTTGTGATGTGTGCCTTCCACTTACATAGTTTAAACTTTCTTTTCACAGAGCAGTTTGGAAACACTCTTTTTTTATAGTCTGCAAGTGGATATTTGGAACACTTTGAGGATTTCATTCGAAACGGTATTTCATCATCTAATGCTAGAGAGAAGAATTATCAGTAACTTCTTTGGGTTGCGTGTGTTCAACTCACAGAGATGAACCTTCCTTTAGACAGAGCAGATTTGAAACCCTCTTTTTGTGGAATTTGCAATTGGACATTTCAAGCGCTTTGGGGTCAACGGTAGAAAAGGAAATATCTTCGTATAAAAACTAGAGTGAATCGTTCTGAGAAACTACTTTCTGATGTGTGTGTTTCACTCACAGAGTTTAACCATTCTTTTCAAAGAACAGTTTGGAAACACTGTTTTTGTAAAGTCTGCATGTGGATATTTGGACCTCTTTGAGGATTTCGTTGGAAACGGGATTTCTTCATCTAATGCTAGACAGAAGAATTCTCAGTAACTTCTTGGGTTGTGTGTGTCCAACTCACAGAGTTGAACATTCCTTTAGACAGAACTGATTTGAAACCCTCTTTTTGTGGAATTTGCAAGTGGACATTTCGAGCGCTTTGGGGCCAATGGTAGAAAATGGAACATCTTCGTGTAAAAAGTATAGAGAATCATTCTCAGAAACCACTTTGTGATGTGTCCATTCCACTCACAGAGTTTAACCTTTCTTTTCATAGAGCAGATTGGAAACACTCTGTTTTGTAAAGTCTGCAAGTGAATATTTGGACCACTTTGAGGATTTCGTTGGAAACGGGATTTCTTCATCTAATGCTATAGAGAAGAATTCTCAGCAACTTCTTTGGGTTGCGTGTGTTCAACTCACAGACTTGAACCTTCCTTTAGAAAGAGCAGATTTGAAACCCTCTTTTTTGTGGAATTTGCAAGTGGACATTTGAAGCGCTTTGGGGCCAACGGTAGAAAAAGAAATATCTTCGTATAAAAACTAGAGAGAATCAGTCTGAGAAACCACTTTGTGATCATTCGTTCCACTCACAGAGTTTAACCATTCTTTTCATAGAGCAGCTCGGAAACACACTGTTTCTAAGGTCCGCAAGGGGATATTTGGACCTCTTTGAGGATTTCGTTGGAAACGGGATTTCTTCATCTAATGCTAGACAGAAGAATTCTCAGTAACTTCTTTGGGTTGCTTGTGTTCAACTCACAAAGATGAACCTTCCTTTAGACAGAGCAGATTTGAAACCCTCTTTTTGTGGAATTTGCAATTGGACGTTTCAAGGGCTTTGGGGCCAACGGTAGAAAAGGAAATATCTTCGTATAAAAACTAGAGTGAATCATTCTGAGAAACTACTTTCGGAAGTGTGTGTTTCACTCACAGAGTTTAACCATTCTTTTCATAGAACAGTTTGGAAACACTGTGTTTGTAAAGTTTGCATGTGCATATTTGGACCTCTTTGAGGATTTCGTTGGAAACGGGATTTCTTCATCTAATGCTAGACAGAAGAATTCTCAGTAACTTCTTTGAGTTCCGTGTGTTCAACTCACAGAGTTGAACCTTCCATTAGACAGAGGAGATTTGAAACCCTCTTTTTGTGGAAATTGCAAGTGGACATTTCAAGCCCTTTGGGGCCAACGGTAGAAAATGGAACATCTTCGTGTAAAAAGTATAGAGAATCATTCTCAGAAACCACTTTGTGATGTGTGCATTCCACTCACAGGGTTTAACGTTTCTTTTCATAGAGCAGATTGGAAACGCTCTGTTTGTAAAGTCTGCAAGTGGATATTTGAACCCATTTGAGGATTTCGTTGGAAACGGGATTTCTTCATCTAATGCTAGACAGAAGAATTCTCAGTAACTTCTTTGGGTTGCGTGTGTTCAACTCACAGAGATGAACCTTCCTTTAGACAGAGCAGATTTGAAACAATCTTTTTGTGGAATTTGCAAGTGGACGTTTCAACCGCTTTTGGGCCAACGGTAGAAAAGGAAATATCTTCGTGTAAAAACAAGACTGAATCATTCTGAGAAACCACTTTGTGATGTGTGCCTTCCACTTACATAGTTTAAACTTTCTTTTCACAGAGCAGTTTGGAAACACTCTTTTTTTATAGTCTGCAAGTGGATATTTGGAACACTTTGAGGATTTCATTCGAAACGGTATTTCATCATCTAATGCTAGAGAGAAGAATTATCAGTAACTTCTTTGGGTTGCGTGTGTTCAACTCACAGAGATGAACCTTCCTTTAGACAGAGCAGATTTGAAACCCTCTTTTTGTGGAATTTGCAATTGGACATTTCAAGCGCTTTGGGGTCAACGGTAGAAAAGGAAATATCCTCGTATAAAAACTAGAGTGAATCGTTCTGAGAAACTACTTTCTGATGTGTGTGTTTCACTCACAGAGTTTAACCATTCTTTTCAAAGAACAGTTTGGAAACACTGTTTTTGTAAAGTCTGCATGTGGATATTTGGACCTCTTTGAGGATTTCGTTGGAAACGGGATTTCTTCATCTAATGCTAGACAGAAGAATTCTCAGTAACTTCTTGGATTGTGTGTGTTCAACTCACAGAGTTGAACATTCCTTTAGACAGAACTGATTTGAAACCCTCTTTTTGTGGAATTTGCAAGTGGACATTTCAAGCGCTTTGGGGCCAACGGTAGAAAATGGAACATCTTCGTGTAAAAAGTATAGAGAATCATTCTCAGAAACCACTTTGTGATGTGTCCATTCCACTCACAGAGTTTAACCTTTCTTTTCATAGAGCAGATTGGAAACACTCTGTTTTGTAAAGTCTGCAAGTGAATATTTGGACCACTTTGAGGATTTCGTTGGAAACGGGATTTCTTCATCTAATGCTATAGAGAAGAATTCTCAGCAACTTCTTTGGGTTGCGTGTGTTCAACTCACAGACTTGAACCTTCCTTTAGAAAGAGCAGATTTGAAACCCTCTTTTTTGTGGAATTTGCAAGTGGACATTTGAAGCGCTTTGGGGCCAACGGTAGAAAAAGAAATATCTTCGTGTAAAAACTAGAGAGAATCAGTCTGAGAAACCACTTTGTGATCATTCGTTCCACTCACAGAGTTTAACCATTCTTTTCATAGAGCAGCTCGGAAACACACTGTTTCTAAGGTCCGCAAGGGGATATTTGGACCTCTTTGAGGATTTCGTTGGAAACGGGATTTCTTCATCTAATGCTAGACAGAAGAATTCTCAGTAACTTCTTTGGGTTGCTTGTGTTCAACTCACAAAGATGAACCTTCCTTTAGACAGAGCAGATTTGAAACCCTCTTTTTGTGGAATTTGCAATTGGACGTTTCAAGGGCTTTGGGGCCAACGGTAGAAAAGGAAATATCTTCGTATAAAAACTAGAGTGAATCATTCTGAGAAACTACTTTCGGAAGTGTGTGTTTCACTCACAGAGTTTAACCATTCTTTTCATAGAACAGTTTGGAAACACTGTGTTTGTAAAGTTTGCATGTGCATATTTGGACCTCTTTGAGGATTTCGTTGGAAACGGGATTTCTTCATCTAATGCTAGACAGAAGAATTCTCAGTAACTTCTTTGAGTTCCGTGTGTTCAACTCACAGAGTTGAACCTTCCATTAGACAGAGGAGATTTGAAACCCTCTTTTTGTGGAAATTGCAAGTGGACATTTCAAGCCCTTTGGGGCCAACGGTAGAAAATGGAACATCTTCGTGTAAAAAGTATAGAGAATCATTCTCAGAAACCACTTTGTGATGTGTGCATTCCACTCACAGGGTTTAACGTTTCTTTTCATAGAGCAGATTGGAAACGCTCTGTTTGTAAAGTCTGCAAGTGGATATTTGAACCCATTTGAGGATTTCGTTGGAAACGGGATTTCTTCATCTAATGCTAGACAGAAGAATTCTCAGTAACTTCTTTGGGTTGCGTGTGTTCAACTCACAGAGATGAACCTTCCTTTAGACAGAGCAGATTTGAAACAATCTTTTTGTGGAATTTGCAAGTGGACGTTTCAACCGCTTTTGGGCCAACGGTAGAAAAGGAAATATCTTCGTGTAAAAACAAGACTGAATCATTCTGAGAAACCACTTTGTGATGTGTGCCTTCCACTTACATAGTTTAAACTTTCTTTTCACAGAGCAGTTTGGAAACACTCTTTTTTTATAGTCTGCAAGTGGATATTTGGAACACTTTGAGGATTTCATTCGAAACGGTATTTCATCATCTAACGCTAGAGAGAAGAATTATCAGTAACTTCTTTGGGTTGCGTGTGTTCAACTCACAGAGATGAACCTTCCTTTAGACAGAGCAGATTTGAAACCCTCTTTTTGTGGAATTTGCAATTGGACATTTCAAGCGCTTTGGGGTCAACGGTAGAAAAGGAAATATCTTCGTATAAAAACTAGAGTGAATCGTTCTGAGAAACTACTTTCTGATGTGTGTGTTTCACTCACAGAGTTTAACCATTCTTTTCAAAGAACAGTTTGGAAACACTGTTTTTGTAAAGTCTGCATGTGGATATTTGGACCTCTTTGAGGATTTCGTTGGAAACGGGATTTCTTCATCTAATGCTAGACAGAAGAATTCTCAGTAACTTCTTGGGTTGTGTGTGTTCAACTCACAGAGTTGAACATTCCTTTAGACAGAACTGATTTGAAACCCTCTTTTTGTGGAATTTGCAAGTGGACATTTCAAGCGCTTTGGGGCCAACGGTAGAAAATGGAACATCTTCGTGTAAAAAGTATAGAGAATCATTCTCAGAAACCACTTTGTGATGTGTCCATTCCACTCACAGAGTTTAACCTTTCTTTTCATAGAGCAGATTGGAAACACTCTGTTTTGTAAAGTCTGCAAGTGAATATTTGGACCACTTTGAGGATTTCGCTGGAAACGGGATTTCTTCATCTAATGCTATAGAGAAGAATTCTCAGCAACTTCTTTGGGTTGCGTGTGTTCAACTCACAGACTTGAACCTTCCTTTAGAAAGAGCAGATTTGAAACCCTCTTTTTTGTGGAATTTGCAAGTGGACATTTGAAGCGCTTTGGGGCCAACGGTAGAAAAAGAAATATCTTCGTGTAAAAACTAGAGAGAATCAGTCTGAGAAACCACTTTGTGATCATTCGTTCCACTCACAGAGTTTAACCATTCTTTTCATAGAGCAGCTCGGAAACACACTGTTTCTAAGGTCCGCAAGGGGATATTTGGACCTCTTTGAGGATTTCGTTGGAAACGGGATTTCTTCATCTAATGCTAGACAGAAGAATTCTCAGTAACTTCTTTGGGTTGCTTGTGTTCAACTCACAGAGATGAACCTTCCTTTAGACAGAGCAGATTTGAAACCCTCTTTTTGTGGAATTTGCAATTGGACGTTTCAAGGGCTTTGGGGCCAACGGTAGAAAAGGAAATATCTTCGTATAAAAACTAGAGTGAATCATTCTGAGAAACTACTTTCGGAAGTGTGTGTTTCACTCACAGAGTTTAACCATTCTTTTCATAGAACAGTTTGGAAACACTGTGTTTGTAAAGTTTGCATGTGCATATTTGGACCTCTTTGTGGATTTCGTTGGAAACGGGATTTCTTCATCTAATGCTAGACAGAAGAATTCTCAGTAACTTCTTTGAGTTCCGTGTGTTCAACTCACAGAGTTGAACCTTCCATTAGACAGAGGAGATTTGAAACCCTCTTTTTGTGGAAATTGCAAGTGGACATTTCAAGCCCTTTGGGGCCAACGGTAGAAAATGGAACATCTTCGTGTAAAAAGTATAGAGAATCATTCTCAGAAACCACTTTGTGATGTGTGCATTCCACTCACAGGGTTTAACGTTTCTTTTCATAGAGCAGATTGGAAACGCTCTGTTTGTAAAGTCTGCAAGTGGATATTTGAACCCATTTGAGGATTTCGTTGGAAACGGGATTTCTTCATCTAATGCTAGACAGAAGAATTCTCAGTAACTTCTTTGGGTTGCGTGTGTTCAACTCACAGAGATGAACCTTCCTTTAGACAGAGCAGATTTGAAACAATCTTTTTGTGGAATTTGCAAGTGGACGTTTCAACCGCTTTTGGGCCAACGGTAGAAAAGGAAATATCTTCGTGTAAAAACAAGACTGAATCATTCTGAGAAACCACTTTGTGATGTGTGCCTTCCACTTACATAGTTTAAACTTTCTTTTCACAGAGCAGTTTGGAAACACTCTTTTTTTATAGTCTGCAAGTGGATATTTGGAACACTTTGAGGATTTCATTCGAAACGGTATTTCATCATCTAATGCTAGAGAGAAGAATTATCAGTAACTTCTTTGGGTTGCGTGTGTTCAACTCACAGAGATGAACCTTCCTTTAGACAGAGCAGATTTGAAACCCTCTTTTTGTGGAATTTGCAATTGGACATTTCAAGCGCTTTGGGGTCAACGGTAGAAAAGGAAATATCTTCGTATAAAAACTAGAGTGAATCGTTCTGAGAAACTACTTTCTGATGTGTGTGTTTCACTCACAGAGTTTAACCATTCTTTTCAAAGAACAGTTTGGAAACACTGTTTTTGTAAAGTCTGCATGTGGATATTTGGACCTCTTTGAGGATTTCGTTGGAAACGGGATTTCTTCATCTAATGCTAGACAGAAGAATTCTCAGTAACTTCTTGGGTTGTGTGTGTTCAACTCACAGAGTTGAACATTCCTTTAGACAGAACTGATTTGAAACCCTCTTTTTGTGGAATTTGCAAGTGGACATTTCAAGCGCTTTGGGGCCAACGGTAGAAAATGGAACATCTTCGTGTAAAAAGTATAGAGAATCATTCTCAGAAACCACTTTGTGATGTGTCCATTCCACTCACAGAGTTTAACCTTTCTTTTCATAGAGCAGATTGGAAACACTCTGTTTTGTAAAGTCTGCAAGTGAATATTTGGACCACTTTGAGGATTTCGTTGGAAACGGGATTTCTTCATCTAATGCTATAGAGAAGAATTCTCAGCAACTTCTTTGGGTTGCGTGTGTTCAACTCACAGACTTGAACCTTCCTTTAGAAAGAGCAGATTTGAAACCCTCTTTTTTGTGGAATTTGCAAGTGGACATTTGAAGCGCTTTGGGGCCAACGGTAGAAAAAGAAATATCTTCGTATAAAAACTAGAGAGAATCAGTCTGAGAAACCACTTTGTGATCATTCGTTCCACTCACAGAGTTTAACCATTCTTTTCATAGAGCAGCTTGGAAACACACTGTTTCTAAGGTCCGCAAGGGGATATTTGGACCTCTTTGAGGATTTCGTTGGAAACGGGATTTCTTCATCTAATGCTAGACAGAAGAATTCTCAGTAACTTCTTTGGGTTGCTTGTGTTCAACTCACAGAGATGAACCTTCCTTTAGACAGAGCAGATTTGAAACCCTCTTTTTGTGGAATTTGCAATGGGACGTTTCAAGGGCTTTGGGGCCAACGGTAGAAAAGGAAATATCTTCGTATAAAAACTAGAGTGAATCATTCTGAGAAACTACTTTCGGAAGTGTGTGTTTCACTCACAGAGTTTAACCATTCTTTTCATAGAACAGTTTGGAAACACTGTGTTTGTAAAGTTTGCATGTGCATATTTGGACCTCTTTGAGGATTTCGTTGGAAACGGGATTTCTTCATCTAATGCTAGACAGAAGAATTCTCAGTAACTTCTTTGAGTTCCGTGTGTTCAACTCACAGAGTTGAACCTTCCATTAGACAGAGGAGATTTGAAACCCTCTTTTTGTGGAAATTGCAAGTGGACATTTCAAGCCCTTTGGGGCCAACGGTAGAAAATGGAACATCTTCGTGTAAAAAGTATAGAGAATCATTCTCAGAAACCACTTTGTGATGTGTGCATTCCACTCACAGGGTTTAACGTTTCTTTTCATAGAGCAGATTGGAAACGCTCTGTTTGTAAAGTCTGCAAGTGGATATTTGAACCCATTTGAGGATTTCGTTGGAAACGGGATTTCTTCATCTAATGCTAGACAGAAGAATTCTCAGTAACTTCTTTGGGTTGCGTGTGTTCAACTCACAGAGATGAACCTTCCTTTAGACAGAGCAGATTTGAAACAATCTTTTTGTGGAATTTGCAAGTGGACGTTTCAACCGCTTTTGGGCCAACGGTAGAAAAGGAAATATCTTCGTGTAAAAACAAGACTGAATCATTCTGAGAAACCACTTTGTGATGTGTGCCTTCCACTTACATAGTTTAAACTTTCTTTTCACAGAGCAGTTTGGAAACACTCTTTTTTTATAGTCTGCAAGTGGATATTTGGAACACTTTGAGGATTTCATTCGAAACGGTATTTCATCATCTAATGCTAGAGAGAAGAATTATCAGTAACTTCTTTGGGTTGCGTGTGTTCAACTCACAGAGATGAACCTTCCTTTAGACAGAGCAGATTTGAAACCCTCTTTTTGTGGAATTTGCAATTGGACATTTCAAGCGCTTTGGGGTCAACGGTAGAAAAGGAAATATCCTCGTATAAAAACTAGAGTGAATCGTTCTGAGAAACTACTTTCTGATGTGTGTGTTTCACTCACAGAGTTTAACCATTCTTTTCAAAGAACAGTTTGGAAACACTGTTTTTGTAAAGTCTGCATGTGGATATTTGGACCTCTTTGAGGATTTCGTTGGAAACGGGATTTCTTCATCTAATGCTAGACAGAAGAATTCTCAGTAACTTCTTGGGTTGTGTGTGTTCAACTCACAGAGTTGAACATTCCTTTAGACAGAACTGATTTGAAACCCTCTTTTTGTGGAATTTGCAAGTGGACATTTCAAGCGCTTTGGGGCCAACGGTAGAAAATGGAACATCTTCGTGTAAAAAGTATAGAGAATCATTCTCAGAAACCACTTTGTGATGTGTCCATTCCACTCACAGAGTTTAACCTTTCTTTTCATAGAGCAGATTGGAAACACTCTGTTTTGTAAAGTCTGCAAGTGAATATTTGGACCACTTTGAGGATTTCGTTGGAAACGGGATTTCTTCATCTAATGCTATAGAGAAGAATTCTCAGCAACTTCTTTGGGTTGCGTGTGTTCAACTCACAGACTTGAACCTTCCTTTAGAAAGAGCAGATTTGAAACCCTCTTTTTTGTGGAATTTGCAAGTGGACATTTGAAGCGCTTTGGGGCCAACGGTAGAAAAAGAAATATCTTCGTATAAAAACTAGAGAGAATCAGTCTGAGAAACCACTTTGTGATCATTCGTTCCACTCACAGAGTTTAACCATTCTTTTCATAGAGCAGCTTGGAAACACACTGTTTCTAAGGTCCGCAAGGGGATATTTGGACCTCTTTGAGGATTTCGTTGGAAACGGGATTTCTTCATCTAATGCTAGACAGAAGAATTCTCAGTAACTTCTTTGGGTTGCTTGTGTTCAACTCACAGAGATGAACCTTCCTTTAGACAGAGCAGATTTGAAACCCTCTTTTTGTGGAATTTGCAATTGGACGTTTCAAGGGCTTTGGGGCCAACGGTAGAAAAGGAAATATCTTCGTATAAAAACTAGAGTGAATCATTCTGAGAAACTACTTTCGGAAGTGTGTGTTTCACTCACAGAGTTTAACCATTCTTTTCATAGAACAGTTTGGAAACACTGTGTTTGTAAAGTTTGCATGTGCATATTTGGACCTCTTTGAGGATTTCGTTGGAAACGGGATTTCTTCATCTAATGCTAGACAGAAGAATTCTCAGTAACTTCTTTGAGTTCCGTGTGTTCAACTCACAGAGTTGAACCTTCCATTAGACAGAGGAGATTTGAAACCCTCTTTTTGTGGAAATTGCAAGTGGACATTTCAAGCCCTTTGGGGCCAACGGTAGAAAATGGAACATCTTCGTGTAAAAAGTATAGAGAATCATTCTCAGAAACCACTTTGTGATGTGTGCATTCCACTCACAGGGTTTAACGTTTCTTTTCATAGAGCAGATTGGAAACGCTCTGTTTGTAAAGTCTGCAAGTGGATATTTGAACCCATTTGAGGATTTCGTTGGAAACGGGATTTCTTCATCTAATGCTAGACAGAAGAATTCTCAGTAACTTCTTTGGGTTGCGTGTGTTCAACTCACAGAGATGAACCTTCCTTTAGACAGAGCAGATTTGAAACAATCTTTTTGTGGAATTTGCAAGTGGACGTTTCAACCGCTTTTGGGCCAACGGTAGAAAAGGAAATATCTTCGTGTAAAAACAAGACTGAATCATTCTGAGAAACCACTTTGTGATGTGTGCCTTCCACTTACATAGTTTAAACTTTCTTTTCACAGAGCAGTTTGGAAACACTCTTTTTTTATAGTCTGCAAGTGGATATTTGGAACACTTTGAGGATTTCATTCGAAACGGTATTTCATCATCTAATGCTAGAGAGAAGAATTATCAGTAACTTCTTTGGGTTGCGTGTGTTCAACTCACAGAGATGAACCTTCCTTTAGACAGAGCAGATTTGAAACCCTCTTTTTGTGGAATTTGCAATTGGACATTTCAAGCGCTTTGGGGTCAACGGTAGAAAAGGAAATATCCTCGTATAAAAACTAGAGTGAATCGTTCTGAGAAACTACTTTCTGATGTGTGTGTTTCACTCACAGAGTTTAACCATTCTTTTCAAAGAACAGTTTGGAAACAGTGTTTTTGTAAAGTCTGCATGTGGATATTTGGACCTCTTTGAGGATTTCGTTGGAAACGGGATTTCTTCATCTAATGCTAGACAGAAGAATTCTCAGTAACTTCTTGGGTTGTGTGTGTTCAACTCACAGAGTTGAACATTCCTTTAGACAGAACTGATTTGAAACCCTCTTTTTGTGGAATTTGCAAGTGGACATTTCAAGCGCTTTGGGGCCAACGGTAGAAAATGGAACATCTTCGTGTAAAAAGTATAGAGAATCATTCTCAGAAACCACTTTGTGATGTGTCCATTCCACTCACAGAGTTTAACCTTTCTTTTCATAGAGCAGATTGGAAACACTCTGTTTTGTAAAGTCTGCAAGTGAATATTTGGACCACTTTGAGGATTTCGTTGGAAACGGGATTTCTTCATCTAATGCTATAGAGAAGAATTCTCAGCAACTTCTTTGGGTTGCGTGTGTTCAACTCACAGACTTGAACCTTCCTTTAGAAAGAGCAGATTTGAAACCCTCTTTTTTGTGGAATTTGCAAGTGGACATTTGAAGCGCTTTGGGGCCAACGGTAGAAAAAGAAATATCTTCGTGTAAAAACTAGAGAGAATCAGTCTGAGAAACCACTTTGTGATCATTCGTTCCACTCACAGAGTTTAACCATTCTTTTCATAGAGCAGCTCGGAAACACACTGTTTCTAAGGTCCGCAAGGGGATATTTGGACCTCTTTGAGGATTTCGTTGGAAACGGGATTTCTTCATCTAATGCTAGACAGAAGAATTCTCAGTAACTTCTTTGGGTTGCTTGTGTTCAACTCACAAAGATGAACCTTCCTTTAGACAGAGCAGATTTGAAACCCTCTTTTTGTGGAATTTGCAATTGGACGTTTCAAGGGCTTTGGGGCCAACGGTAGAAAAGGAAATATCTTCGTATAAAAACTAGAGTGAATCATTCTGAGAAACTACTTTCGGAAGTGTGTGTTTCACTCACAGAGTTTAACCATTCTTTTCATAGAACAGTTTGGAAACACTGTGTTTGTAAAGTTTGCATGTGCATATTTGGACCTCTTTGAGGATTTCGTTGGAAACGGGATTTCTTCATCTAATGCTAGACAGAAGAATTCTCAGTAACTTCTTTGAGTTCCGTGTGTTCAACTCACAGAGTTGAACCTTCCATTAGACAGAGGAGATTTGAAACCCTCTTTTTGTGGAAATTGCAAGTGGACATTTCAAGCCCTTTGGGGCCAACGGTAGAAAATGGAACATCTTCGTGTAAAAAGTATAGAGAATCATTCTCAGAAACCACTTTGTGATGTGTGCATTCCACTCACAGGGTTTAACGTTTCTTTTCATAGAGCAGATTGGAAACGCTCTGTTTGTAAAGTCTGCAAGTGGATATTTGAACCCATTTGAGGATTTCGTTGGAAACGGGATTTCTTCATCTAATGCTAGACAGAAGAATTCTCAGTAACTTCTTTGGGTTGCGTGTGTTCAACTCACAGAGATGAACCTTCCTTTAGACAGAGCAGATTTGAAACAATCTTTTTGTGGAATTTGCAAGTGGACGTTTCAACCGCTTTTGGGCCAACGGTAGAAAAGGAAATATCTTCGTGTAAAAACAAGACTGAATCATTCTGAGAAACCACTTTGTGATGTGTGCCTTCCACTTACATAGTTTAAACTTTCTTTTCACAGAGCAGTTTGGAAACACTCTTTTTTTATAGTCTGCAAGTGGATATTTGGAACACTTTGAGGATTTCATTCGAAACGGTATTTCATCATCTAATGCTAGAGAGAAGAATTATCAGTAACTTCTTTGGGTTGCGTGTGTTCAACTCACAGAGATGAACCTTCCTTTAGACAGAGCAGATTTGAAACCCTCTTTTTGTGGAATTTGCAATTGGACATTTCAAGCGCTTTGGGGTCAACGGTAGAAAAGGAAATATCCTCGTATAAAAACTAGAGTGAATCGTTCTGAGAAACTACTTTCTGATGTGTGTGTTTCACTCACAGAGTTTAACCATTCTTTTCAAAGAACAGTTTGGAAACACTGTTTTTGTAAAGTCTGCATGTGGATATTTGGACTTCTTTGAGGATTTCGTTGGAAACGGGATTTCTTCATCTAATGCTAGACAGAAGAATTCTCAGTAACTTCTTGGGTTGTGTGTGTTCAACTCACAGAGTTGAACATTCCTTTAGACAGAACTGATTTGAAACCCTCTTTTTGTGGAATTTGCAAGTGGACATTTCAAGCGCTTTGGGGCCAACGGTAGAAAATGGAACATCTTCGTGTAAAAAGTATAGAGAATCATTCTCAGAAACCACTTTGTGATGTGTCCATTCCACTCACAGAGTTTAACCTTTCTTTTCATAGAGCAGATTGGAAACACTCTGTTTTGTAAAGTCTGCAAGTGAATATTTGGACCACTTTGAGGATTTCGTTGGAAACGGGATTTCTTCATCTAATGCTATAGAGAAGAATTCTCAGCAACTTCTTTGGGTTGCGTGTGTTCAACTCACAGACTTGAACCTTCCTTTAGAAAGAGCAGATTTGAAACCCTCTTTTTTGTGGAATTTGCAAGTGGACATTTGAAGCGCTTTGGGGCCAACGGTAGAAAAAGAAATATCTTCGTGTAAAAACTAGAGAGAATCAGTCTGAGAAACCACTTTGTGATCATTCGTTCCACTCACAGAGTTTAACCATTCTTTTCATAGAGCAGCTCGGAAACACACTGTTTCTAAGGTCCGCAAGGGGATATTTGGACCTCTTTGAGGATTTCGTTGGAAACGGGATTTCTTCATCTAATGCTAGACAGAAGAATTCTCAGTAACTTCTTTGGGTTGCTTGTGTTCAACTCACAAAGATGAACCTTCCTTTAGACAGTGCAGATTTGAAACCCTCTTTTTGTGGAATTTGCAATTGGACGTTTCAAGGGCTTTGGGGCCAACGGTAGAAAAGGAAATATCTTCGTATAAAAACTAGAGTGAATCATTCTGAGAAACTACTTTCGGAAGTGTGTGTTTCACTCACAGAGTTTAACCATTCTTTTCATAGAACAGTTTGGAAACACTGTGTTTGTAAAGTTTGCATGTGCATATTTGGACCTCTTTGAGGATTTCGTTGGAAACGGGATTTCTTCATCTAATGCTAGACAGAAGAATTCTCAGTAACTTCTTTGAGTTCCGTGTGTTCAACTCACAGAGTTGAACCTTCCATTAGACAGAGGAGATTTGAAACCCTCTTTTTGTGGAAATTGCAAGTGGACATTTCAAGCCCTTTGGGGCCAACGGTAGAAAATGGAACATCTTCGTGTAAAAAGTATAGAGAATCATTCTCAGAAACCACTTTGTGATGTGTGCATTCCACTCACAGGGTTTAACGTTTCTTTTCATAGAGCAGATTGGAAACGCTCTGTTTGTAAAGTCTGCAAGTGGATATTTGAACCCATTTGAGGATTTCGTTGGAAACGGGATTTCTTCATCTAATGCTAGACAGAAGAATTCTCAGTAACTTCTTTGGGTTGCGTGTGTTCAACTCACAGAGATGAACCTTCCTTTAGACAGAGCAGATTTGAAACAATCTTTTTGTGGAATTTGCAAGTGGACGTTTCAACCGCTTTTGGGCCAACGGTAGAAAAGGAAATATCTTCGTGTAAAAACAAGACTGAATCATTCTGAGAAACCACTTTGTGATGTGTGCCTTCCACTTACATAGTTTAAACTTTCTTTTCACAGAGCAGTTTGGAAACACTCTTTTTTTATAGTCTGCAAGTGGATATTTGGAACACTTTGAGGATTTCATTCGAAACGGTATTTCATCATCTAATGCTAGAGAGAAGAATTATCAGTAACTTCTTTGGGTTGCGTGTGTTCAACTCACAGAGATGAACCTTCCTTTAGACAGAGCAGATTTGAAACCCTCTTTTTGTGGAATTTGCAATTGGACATTTCAAGCGCTTTGGGGTCAACGGTAGAAAAGGAAATATCCTCGTATAAAAACTAGAGTGAATCGTTCTGAGAAATTACTTTCTGATGTGTGTGTTTCACTCACAGAGTTTAACCATTCTTTTCAAAGAACAGTTTGGAAACACTGTTTTTGTAAAGTCTGCATTTGGATATTTGGACCTCTTTGAGGATTTCGTTGGAAACGGGATTTCTTCATCTAATGCTAGACAGAAGAATTCTCAGTAACTTCTTGGGTTGTGTGTGTTCAACTCACAGAGTTGAACATTCCTTTAGACAGAACTGATTTGAAACCCTCTTTTTGTGGAATTTGCAAGTGGACATTTCAAGCGCTTTGGGGCCAACGGTAGAAAATGGAACATCTTCGTGTAAAAAGTATAGAGAATCATTCTCAGAAACCACTTTGTGATGTGTCCATTCCACTCACAGAGTTTAACCTTTCTTTTCATAGAGCAGATTGGAAACACTCTGTTTTGTAAAGTCTGCAAGTGAATATTTGGACCACTTTGAGGATTTCGTTGGAAACGGGATTTCTTCATCTAATGCTATAGAGAAGAATTCTCAGCAACTTCTTTGGGTTGCGTGTGTTCAACTCACAGACTTGAACCTTCCTTTAGAAAGAGCAGATTTGAAACCCTCTTTTTTGTGGAATTTGCAAGTGGACATTTGAAGCGCTTTGGGGCCAACGGTAGAAAAAGAAATATCTTCGTGTAAAAACTAGAGAGAATCAGTCTGAGAAACCACTTTGTGATCATTCGTTCCACTCACAGAGTTTAACCATTCTTTTCATAGAGCAGCTCGGAAACACACTGTTTCTAAGGTCCGCAAGGGGATATTTGGACCTCTTTGAGGATTTCGTTGGAAACGGGATTTCTTCATCTAATGCTAGACAGAAGAATTCTCAGTAACTTCTTTGGGTTGCTTGTGTTCAACTCACAAAGATGAACCTTCCTTTAGACAGAGCAGATTTGAAACCCTCTTTTTGTGGAATTTGCAATTGGACGTTTCAAGGGCTTTGGGGCCAACGGTAGAAAAGGAAATATCTTCGTATAAAAACTAGAGTGAATCATTCTGAGAAACTACTTTCGGAAGTGTGTGTTTCACTCACAGAGTTTAACCATTCTTTTCATAGAACAGTTTGGAAACACTGTGTTTGTAAAGTTTGCATGTGCATATTTGGACCTCTTTGAGGATTTCGTTGGAAACGGGATTTCTTCATCTAATGCTAGACAGAAGAATTCTCAGTAACTTCTTTGAGTTCCGTGTGTTCAACTCACAGAGTTGAACCTTCCATTAGACAGAGGAGATTTGAAACCCTCTTTTTGTGGAAATTGCAAGTGGACATTTCAAGCCCTTTGGGGCCAACGGTAGAAAATGGAACATCTTCGTGTAAAAAGTATAGAGAATCATTCTCAGAAACCACTTTGTGATGTGTGCATTCCACTCACAGGGTTTAACGTTTCTTTTCATAGAGCAGATTGGAAACGCTCTGTTTGTAAAGTCTGCAAGTGGATATTTGAACCCATTTGAGGATTTCGTTGGAAACGGGATTTCTTCATCTAATGCTAGACAGAAGAATTCTCAGTAACTTCTTTGGGTTGCGTGTGTTCAACTCACAGAGATGAACCTTCCTTTAGACAGAGCAGATTTGAAACAATCTTTTTGTGGAATTTGCAAGTGGACGTTTCAACCGCTTTTGGGCCAACGGTAGAAAAGGAAATATCTTCGTGTAAAAACAAGACTGAATCATTCTGAGAAACCACTTTGTGATGTGTGCCTTCCACTTACATAGTTTAAACTTTCTTTTCACAGAGCAGTTTGGAAACACTCTTTTTTTATAGTCTGCAAGTGGATATTTGGAACACTTTGAGGATTTCATTCGAAACGGTATTTCATCATCTAATGCTAGAGAGAAGAATTATCAGTAACTTCTTTGGGTTGCGTGTGTTCAACTCACAGAGATGAACCTTCCTTTAGACAGAGCAGATTTGAAACCCTCTTTTTGTGGAATTTGCAATTGGACATTTCAAGCGCTTTGGGGTCAACGGTAGAAAAGGAAATATCTTCGTATAAAAACTAGAGTGAATCGTTCTGAGAAACTACTTTCTGATGTGTGTGTTTCACTCACAGAGTTTAACCATTCTTTTCAAAGAACAGTTTGGAAACAGTGTTTTTGTAAAGTCTGCATGTGGATATTTGGACCTCTTTGAGGATTTCGTTGGAAACGGGATTTCTTCATCTAATGCTAGACAGAAGAATTCTCAGTAACTTCTTGGGTTGTGTGTGTTCAACTCACAGAGTTGAACATTCCTTTAGACAGAACTGATTTGAAACCCTCTTTTTGTGGAATTTGCAAGTGGACATTTCAAGCGCTTTGGGGCCAATGGTAGAAAATGGAACATCTTCGTGTAAAAAGTATAGAGAATCATTCTCAGAAACCACTTTGTGATGTGTCCATTCCACTCACAGAGTTTAACCTTTCTTTTCATAGAGCAGATTGGAAACACTCTGTTTTGTAAAGTCTGCAAGTGAATATTTGGACCACTTTGAGGATTTCGTTGGAAACGGGATTTCTTCATCTAATGCTATAGAGAAGAATTCTCAGCAACTTCTTTGGGTTGCGTGTGTTCAACTCACAGACTTGAACCTTCCTTTAGAAAGAGCAGATTTGAAACCCTCTTTTTTGTGGAATTTGCAAGTGGACATTTGAAGCGCTTTGGGGCCAACGGTAGAAAAAGAAATATCTTCGTATAAAAACTAGAGAGAATCAGTCTGAGAAACCACTTTGTGATCATTCGTTCCACTCACAGAGTTTAACCATTCTTTTCATAGAGCAGCTTGGAAACACACTGTTTCTAAGGTCCGCAAGGGGATATTTGGACCTCTTTGAGGATTTCGTTGGAAACGGGATTTCTTCCTCTAATGCTAGACAGAAGAATTCTCAGTAACTTCTTTGGGTTGCTTGTGTTCAACTCACAGAGATGAACCTTCCTTTAGACAGAGCAGATTTGAAACCCTCTTTTTGTGGAATTTGCAATTGGACGTTTCAAGGGCTTTGGGGCCAACGGTAGAAAAGGAAATATCTTCGTATAAAAACTAGAGTGAATCATTCTGAGAAACTACTTTCGGAAGTGTGTGTTTCACTCACAGAGTTTAACCATTCTTTTCATAGAACAGTTTGGAAACACTGTGTTTGTAAAGTTTGCATGTGCATATTTGGACCTCTTTGAGGATTTCGTTGGAAACGGGATTTCTTCATCTAATGCTAGACAGAAGAATTCTCAGTAACTTCTTTGAGTTCCGTGTGTTCAACTCACAGAGTTGAACCTTCCATTAGACAGAGGAGATTTGAAACCCTCTTTTTGTGGAAATTGCAAGTGGACATTTCAAGCCCTTTGGGGCCAACGGTAGAAAATGGAACATCTTCGTGTAAAAAGTATAGAGAATCATTCTCAGAAACCACTTTGTGATGTGTGCATTCCACTCACTGGGTTTAACGTTTCTTTTCATAGAGCAGATTGGAAACGCTCTGTTTGTAAAGTCTGCAAGTGGATATTTGAACCCATTTGAGGATTTCGTTGGAAACGGGATTTCTTCATCTAATGCTAGACAGAAGAATTCTCAGTAACTTCTTTGGGTTGCGTGTGTTCAACTCACAGAGATGAACCTTCCTTTAGACAGAGCAGATTTGAAACAATCTTTTTGTGGAATTTGCAAGTGGACGTTTCAACCGCTTTTGGGCCAACGGTAGAAAAGGAAATATCTTCGTGTAAAAACAAGACTGAATCATTCTGAGAAACCACTTTGTGATGTGTGCCTTCCACTTACATAGTTTAAACTTTCTTTTCACAGAGCAGTTTGGAAACACTCTTTTTTTATAGTCTGCAAGTGGATATTTGGAACACTTTGAGGATTTCATTCGAAACGGTATTTCATCATCTAACGCTAGAGAGAAGAATTATCAGTAACTTCTTTGGGTTGCGTGTGTTCAACTCACAGAGATGAACCTTCCTTTAGACAGAGCAGATTTGAAACCCTCTTTTTGTGGAATTTGCAATTGGACATTTCAAGCGCTTTGGGGTCAACGGTAGAAAAGGAAATATCTTCGTATAAAAACTAGAGTGAATCGTTCTGAGAAACTACTTTCTGATGTGTGTGTTTCACTCACAGAGTTTACCCATTCTTTTCAAAGAACAGTTTGGAAACACTGTGTTTGTAAAGTCTGCATGTGGATATTTGAACCTCTTTGAGGATTTCGTTGGAAACGGGATTTCTTCATCTAATGCTAGACAGAAGAATTCTCAGTAACTTGTTTGGGTTCCGTGTGTTCAACTCACAGAGAGGAACATTCCTTTAGACACAGCAGATTTGAAACAATCTTTTTGTGGAATTTGCAAGTGGACGTTTCAACCGCTTTGGGGCCAACGGTAGAAAAGGAAATATCTTCGTATAAAAACTAGAGTGAATCATTCTGAGAAACCACTTTGTGATGTGTGCGTTCCACTCACAGAGTTTAACCTTTCTTTTCATAGAACAGTTTGGAAACACTGTGTTTGTAAAGTCTGCAATTGGATATTTGGACCTCTTTGAGGATTTTGTTGGAAAGGGGATTTCTTCATGTAATGCTAGACAGAAGAATTCTCAGTAACTTCTTTTGGTTGCATGTGTTCACCTCACAGAGCTGAACCTTCCTTTTGACAGAGCAGATTTGAAAACCTCTTTTTGTGGAATTTGCAAGTGGACATTTCAAGCGCTTTGTGGCCAACGGTAGAAAAGGGAATATCTTCGTGTAAAAACTAGAGAGAATCATTCTCAGAAACCACTTTGTGATGTGTGCATTCCACTCACAGAGTTTAATCTTTCTTTTCATAGAACAGTTTGGAAACACTGTGTTTGTAAAGTCTGCATGTGCATATTTGGACCTCTTTGAGGATTTCGTTGGAAACTGGATTTCTTCATCTAATGCTAGACAGAAGAATTCTCAGTAACTTCTTTGAGTTCCGTGTGTTCAACTCACAGAGTTGAACCTTTCATTAGACAGAGGAGATTTGAAACCCTCCTTTTGTGGAATTTGCAAGTGGACTTTTCAAGCGCTTTGGGGCCAACGGTAGAAAAGGAAATATCTTCGTATAAAAACTAGAGTGAATCATTCTGAGAAACCACTTTGTGATGTGTGCATTCCACTCACAGAGTTTAACCTTTCTTTTCATAGAACAGTTTGGAAACACTGTGTTTGTAAAGTCTGCAAGTGGATATTTGGACCTCTTTGAGGATTTTGTTGGAAAGGGGATTTCTTCATGTAATGCTAGACAGAAGAATTCTCAGTAACTTCTTTGGGTTGCCTGTGTTCAACTCACAGAGTTGAACCTTCCTTTAGACAGAGCTGATTTGAAACCCTCTTTTTGTGGAATTTGCAAGTGGACATTTCAAGCGCTTTGGGGCCAACGGTAGAAAATGGAACATCTTCGTGTAAAAAGTATAGAGAATCATTCTCAGAAACCACTTTGTGATGTGTGCATTCCACTCACACAGTTTAACCTTTCTTTTCATAGAGCAGATTGGAAACACTCTGTTTGTAAAATCTGCAAGTGGATATTTGAACCTCTTTGAGGATTTCGTTGGAAACGGGATTTCTTCATCTAATGATAGAGAGAAGATTTCTCAGTAACTTCTTTGGGTTGCGTGTGTTCAACTCACAGAGATGAACCTTCCTTTAGACAGAGCAGATTTGAAACAATCTTTTGTGGAATTTGCAAGTGGACGTTTCAACCGCTTTGGGGCCAACGGTAGAAAAGGAAATATCTTCGTGTAAAAACAAGACTGAATCTTTCTGAGAAACCACTTTGTGATGTGTGCCTTCCACTTACAGAGTTTAAACTTTCTTTTCACAGAGCAGTTTGGAAACACTCTGTTTGTATAGCCTGCAAGTGGATATTTGGAACACTTTGAGGATTTCTTTGGAAACGGTTTTTCATCATCTAATGCTAGAGAGAAGAATCAACAGTAACTTCTTTGAATTCCGTGTGTTCAACTCACAGAGTTGAACCTTCCTTTAGACAGAGGAGATTTGAAACCCTCTTTTTGTGGAATTTGCAAGTGGACTTTTCATGCGCTTTGGGGCCAACGGTAGAAAAGGAAATATCTTCGTATAAAAACTAGAGTGAATCATTCTGAGAAACAACTTTGTGATGTGTGCGTTCCACTCAGAGAGTTTAACCTTTCTTTTCGTAGAACAGTTGGAAACACTGTGTTTGTAAAGTCTGCAAGTGGATATTTGGACCTCTTTGAGGATTTTGTTGGAAAGGGGATATCTTCATGTAACGCTAGACAGAAGAATTCTCAGTAATTTCTTTGGGTTGCGTGTGTTCAACTCACAGAGATGAACCTTCCTTTAGACAGAGCAGATTTGAAACCCTCTTTTTGTGGAATTTGCAAGTGGACATTTCAAGCTCTTTGTGGCCAATGGTAGAAAAGTGAATATCTTCGTGTAAAAACTAGAGAGAATCATTCTCAGAAACCACTTTGTGATGTGTGCATTCCACTCTCAGAGTTTAACCTTTCTTTTCGTAGAACAGTTTGTAAACACTCTGTTTGTAAACTCTGCAAGTGAATATTTGGACCACTTTGAGGATTTCGTTGTAAACGGGATTTCTTCATCTAATGCTAGACAGAAGAATTCTCAGCAACTTCTTTGGGTTGCGTGTGTTCAACTCACAGAGTTGAACCTTCCTTTAGAAAGAGCAGATTTGAAACCCTCTTTTTTGTGGAATTTGCAAGTGCACATTTGAAGGGCTTTGGGGCCAACGATAGAAAAAGAAATATCTTCGTATAAAAACTAGAGAGAATCAGTCTGAGAAACCACTTTGTGATCGTGCGTTCCACTCACAGAGTTTAACCATTCTTTTCATAGAGCAGCTTGGAAACACTCTGTTTCAAAAGTCCGCAAGTGGATACTTGGACCTCTTTGAGGATTTCGTTGGAAACGGGATTTTGTCGTCTAATGCTAGACAGAAGAATTCTCAGTAACTTCTTTGGGTTGCTTTTGTTCAACTCACAGAGATGAACCTTCCTTTAGACAGAGCAAATTTGAAACCCTCTTTTTGTGGAATTTGTAATTGGACATTTCAAGCGCTTTGGGCCCAGCGGTAGAAAATGGAACATCTTCGTGTAAAAAGTATAGAGAATCATTCTCAGAAACCACATTGTGATGTGTGCATTCCACTCACAGAGTTTAACCTTTCTTTTCACAGAGCAGATTGGAAACACTCTGTTTGTAAAGTGTGCAAGTGGATATTTGAACCTCTTTGAGGATTTCGTTGGAAACGGGATTTGTTCATCTAATGCTAGACAGAAGAATTCTCAGTAACTTCTTTGGGTTGCGTGTGTTCAACTCACAGAGATGAACCTTCCTTTACACAGAGCAGATTTGAAACAATCTTTTTGTGGTATTTGCAAGTGGACGTTTCAACCGCTTTGGGGCCAACGGTAGAAAAGGAAATATCTTTGTGTAAAAATAAGACTGAATCATTCTGAGAAACCACTTTGTGATGTGTGCGTTCCACTTACAGAGTTTAAACTTTCTTTTCACAGAACAGTTTGGAAACACTCTGTTTGTATAGTCTGCAAGTGGATATTTGGAACACTTTGAGGATTTCATTGGAAACGGTATTTCATCATCTTATGCTAGAGAGAAGTATTATCAGTAACTTTTTGAGTTCCGTGTGTTCAACTCACAGAGTTGAACCTTCCTTTAGACAGAGGAGATTTGAAAGCCTCTTTTTGTGGAATTTGCAAGTGGACTTTTCAGGCGCTTTGGGGCCAATGGTAGAAAAGGAAATATCTTCGAATAAAAACTAGAGTGAATCATTCTGAGAAACCACTTTGTGATGTGTGCCTTCCACTTACAGAGTTTAAACTTTCTTTTCACAGAACAGTTTGGAAACACTGTGTTTGTAAAGTCTGCAAGTGGATATTTGGACCTCTTTTTGGATTTTTTTGGAAAGGGGATTTCTTCATGTAATGCTAGACAGAAGAATTCTCAGTAACTTCTTTGGGTTGCGTGTGTTCAACTCACAGAGATGAACCTTCCTTTAGACAGAGCAGATTTGAAACCCTCTTTTTGTGGAATTTGCAAGTGGACATTTCAAGCGCTTTGTGGCCAACGGTAGAAAAGGGAATATCTTCGTGTAAAAACTAGAGAGAATCATTCTCAGTAACCACTTTTTGATGTGTGCATTCCACTCACAGTGTTTAACTTTTCTTATCATAGAACAGTTTGGAAACACTCTGTTTGTAAAGTCTGCAAGTGAATATTTGGACCACTTTGAGGATTTCGTTGGAAACGGGATTTCTTCGTCTAATGCTAGACAGAAGAATTCTCAGCAACTTCTTTGGGTTGCGTGTGTTCAACTCACAGACTTGAACCTTCCTTTAGAAAGAGCAGATTTGAAACCCTCTTTTTTGTGGAATTTGCAAGTGGACATTTGAAGCGCTTTGGGGCCAATGGTAGAAAAAGAAATATCTTCGTATAAAAACTAGAGTGAATCATTCTGAGAAACCAATTTCTGATGTGTGCGTTCCACTCACAGAGTTTAACCTTTCTTTTCATAGAACAGTTTGGAAACACTGTGTTTGTAAAGTCTGCAAGTGGATATTAGGACCTCTTTGAGGATTTTGTTGGAAAGGGGATTTCTTCATGTAATGCTAGACAGAAGAATTCTCAGTAACTTCTTTGGGTTGTGTGTGTTCAACTCACAGAGATGAACCTTCCTTTAGTCAGAGCAGATTTGAAACCCACTTTTTGTGGAATTTGCAAGTGGACATTTCAAGCGCTTTGTGGCCAACGGTAGAAAAGGGAATATCTTCGTGTAAAAACTATAGAGAATCATTCTCAAAAACCACTTTGTGATGTCTGCATTCCACTCACGGAGTTTAACCTTTCCTTTCATACAACAGTTTGTAAACACTCTGTTTGTAAAGTCTGCAAGTGGATATTTTGACCTCTTTGAGGATTTCGTTGGAAACGAGGTTTCTTCATCTAATGCTAGACAGAAGAATTCTCAGTAACTTCTTTGGGTTGCTTGTGTTCAACTCACAGAGATGAACCTTCCTTTAGACAGAGCAGATTTGAAACAATCTTTTTGTGGAATTTGCAATTGGACATTTCAAGCGCTTTGGGGCCAACGGTAGAAAAGGAAATATCTTCGTATAAAAACTAGAGTGAATCATTCTGAGAAACTACTTTCTGATGTGTGTGTTTCACTCACAGAGTTTAACCATTCTTTTCATAGAACAGTTTGGAAACACTGTGTTTGTAAAGTCTGCATGTGGATATTTGGACCTCTTTGAGGATTTCGTTGGAAACGGGATTTCTTCATCTAATGCTAGACAGAAGTATTCTCAGTAAATTCTTTGGGTTGCGTGTGTTCAACTCACAGAGTTGAACCTTCCTTTAGACAGAGCTGATTTGAAACCCTCTTTTTGTGGAATTTGCAAGTGGACATTTCAAGCGCTTTGGGGACAACGGTAGAAAAGGAAATATCTTCGTGTAAAAGAAGACTGAATCATTCTGAGAAACCACTTTGTGATGTGTGCCTTCCACTTACAGAGTTTAATCTTTCTTTTCACAGAACAGTTTGGAAACACTCTGTTTGTATAGTCTGCAAGTGGATATTTGGAACACTTTGAGGATTTCATTGGAAACGGTATTTCATCATCTTATGCTAGAGAGAAGAGTTCTCAGCAACTTGTTTGGGTTGCGTGTGTTCAACTCACAGAGTTGAAGCTTCCTTTAGAAAGAGGAGATTTGAAACCCTCTTTTTTGTGGAATTTGCAAGCGGACATTTGAAGCGCTTTTGGGCCAACAGTAGAAAAGGAAATATCTTCGTATAAAAACTAGAGAGAGTCAGTGTGAGATACCACTTTGTGATGTGTGCGTTCCACTTACAGAGTTTAACCTTTCTGTTCATAGAACAGTGTGGAAACACACTGTTTGTAAAATCTGCAAGTGGATATTTGGACCTCTTTGAGGATTTCGTTGGAAACGGGATTTCTTCATCTAATGCTAGACAGAAGTATTCTCAGCAACTTCGTTGGGTTGCGTGTGTTCAACTCACAGAGTTGAACCTTTCTTTAGACAGAGCATATTTGAAACCCTCTTTTTTGTGGTATTTGCAAGTGGACATTTGAAGCGCTATGGGGCCAACGGTAGAAAAGGAAATATATTCGTACAAAAATCAGAGAGAATCATTCTGAGAAACCACTTTGTGATGTGTGCATTCCACTCACAGAGTTTAACCATTCTATTCATAGAGCAGCTTGGAAACACTCTGTTTCTAAAGTCCGCAAGTGGATATTAGGACCTCTTTGAGGATCTCGTTGGAAACGGGATTACTTCATCTAATGCTACACAGAAGAATTCTCAGTAACTTCTCCGGGTTGCCTGTGTTCAACTCTCAGAGATGAACCTTCCTTTAGACACAGCAGATTTGAAGCAATCTTTTTGTGGAATTTGCAAGTGGACATTTCAAGCGCTTTGGGGACAACGGTAGTAAAGGAAATATCTTCGTATAAAACCTAGAGTGAATCATTCTGAGAAACCACTTTGTGATGTGTGCGTTCCACTTACAGAGTTTAACCTTTCTTTTCATAGAACAGTTTGGAAACACTCTGTTTGTAAAGTCTGCAAGTGGATATTTGGACCACTTTGAGGATTTCATTGGAAACGGTATTTCTTCATCTAATGTTAGACAGAAGAATTCTCAGTAACTTCTTTGGGTTGTGTGTGTTCAACTCACAGAGTTGAACCTTCCTTCAGACAGAGGAGATTTGAAACACTCTTTTTGTGGAATTTGCAAGTGGACATTTCAAGCGCTTTGCGGCCAACGGTAGAAAAGGAAATATCCTCGTATAAAAACTAGAGTGAATCATTCTGAGAAACCACTTTGTGATGTGTGCATTCCACTCACAGAGCTTAACCTTTCTTTTCATAGAACAGTTTGGAAACACTCTGTTTGTAAAGTCTGCAAGTGGATATATGGACCTCTTTTAGGATTTCTTTGGAAACGGGATTTCTTCATCTAATGCTAGACAGAAGAATTCTCAGCAACTTCTTTAGGTTGCGTGTGTTCAACTCACAGAGTTGAACCTTCCTTTAGAAAGAGCATATTTGAAACCCTCTTTTTTGTGGAATTTGCAAGTGAACATTTGAAGCGCTTTGGGGCCAACGGTAGAAAAGGAATTATCTTCGTATAAAAACTAAAGAGACTCGGTATGAGAAACCACTTAGTGATGGGTGCGTTCCACTCACAGAGTTTAACCATTCTTTTCGTAGAGCAGCCTGGAAACACTCTGTTTCTAAAGTCCGCAAGTGGATATTAGGACCTCTTTGAGGATCTCGTTGGAAACGGGATTACTTCATCTAATGCTACACAGAAGAATTCTCAGTAACTTCTCCGGGTTGCCTGTGTTCAACTCTCAGAGATGAACCTTCCTTTAGACAGAGCAGATTTGAAGCAATCTTTTTGTGGAATTTGCAATTGGACATTTCAAGCGCTTTGGGGACAACGGTAGTAAAGGAAATATCTTCGTATAAAACCTAGAGTGAATCATTCTGAGAAACCACTTTGTGATGTGTGCATTCCACTTACAGAGTTTAACCTTTCTTTTCATAGAACAGTTTGGAAACACTCTGTTTGTAAAGTCTGCAAGTGGATATTTGGACCACTTTGAGGATTTCGTTGGAAACGGTATTTCTTCATCTAATGCTAGACAGAAGAATTCTCAGTAACTTCATTGACTTCCGTGTGTTCAACTCACAGAGTTGAACCTTCCTTTAGACAGAGGAGATTTGAAACACTCTTTTTGTGGAATTTGCAAGTGGACATTTCAAGCGCTTTGCGGCCAACGGTAGAAAAGGAAATATCCTCGTATAAAAACTAGAGTGAATCATTCTGAGAAACCACTTTGTGATCTGTGCATTCCACTCACAGAGCTTAACCATTCTTTTCATAGAGCAGCTTGGAAACACTCTGTTTCTAAAGTCCGCAAGTGGATATTTGGACCTCTTTGAGGATTTCGTTGGAAACGGGATTTCTTCATCTAATGCTAGAAAGAAGAATTCTCAGTAATTTCTTTGGGTTGCGTGTGTTCAACTCACAGAGTTGAACCTTCCTTTAGACAGAGCAGATTTGAAACCCTCTTTTTTGTGGTATTTGCAAGTAGATAATTGAAGCTCTTTAGGGCCAAGAGTAGAAAAGGAAATATATTCGTAAAAAAACTAGAGAGAATCATTCTGAGAAACCACTTTGTGATGTGTGCGTTCCACTCACAGAGTTTAACCATTCTTTTCATAGAGCAGCTTGGAAACACTCTGTTTCTAAAGTCCGCAAGTGGATATTTGGACCTCTTTGAGGATTTCGTTGGAAACGGGATTTCTTCATCTAATGCTAGACAGAAGAATTCTCAGTAACTTCTTTGTGTTGTCTGTGTTCAACTCACAGAGATGAACCTTCCTAAAGGCAGAGCAGATTTGAAACAATCTTTTTGTGGAATTTGCAAGTGGACATTCAAAGGGCTTTGTGGCCAACGGTAGAAAAGGAAATATCTTTGAATAAAAACTAGAGTGAATCTTTCTGTGAAACCACTCTGTGATGTGTGCGTTCCACTCACAGAGTTTAACCTTTCTTTTCATAGAACAGTTTGGCAACACTCTGTTTCTAAAGTCTGCAAGTGGATATTTGGACCACTTTGAGGATTTCGTTGGAAACGGTATTTCTTCAACAAATGCTAGACAGAAGAATTCTCAGTAACTTCTTTGGGTTTTGTGAGTTCAACCCACGGAGATGAACCTTCATTTAGACAGGGCAGATATGAAACCCTCTTTTTGTTTAATTTGCAAGTGGAGATTTCAAGCACCTTGGAGCCAACGGTAAAAAACGGAATATCTTCGTATAAAAACTAGAGAGAATCATTCTGAGAAACCAGTTTGTGATGTGTGTTCCACTCACAGAGTTTAACCTTTCTTTTCATGGAACAGTGTGGAAACACAGTGTTTGTAAAGTCTTCAAGTGGATATTTGGACCTCTTTGAGGATTTTGTTGGAAAGGGGATTTCTTCATGTAATGCTAGACTGAAGAATTCTCAGTAACTTCTTTGGGTTGCATGTGTTCAACTCACAGAGATGAACCTTCCTTTAGACAGAGCAGATTTGAAAAACTCTTTTTGTGGAATTTGCAAGAGGACATTTCAAGCGCTTTGGGGCCAACGGTAGAGAAGGAAATATCTTCGTATAAAAACAAGAGTGAATCATTCTGAGAAAACACTTTCTGATGTGTGCGTTCCACTCATATAGTTTAACCTTTCTTTTCAGAGAACAGTTTGGAAACATTCTGTATATAAAATCTGCAAGTGGATATTTGGACCTCTTTGAGGATTTCGTTGGAAATGGGATTTCTTCATCTAATGCTAGACAGAAGAATTCTCAGTAACTTCTTTGAGTTCCGTGTGTTCAACTCACAGAGTTGAACCTTCCTTTAGACAGAGCAGATTTGAAACCCTCTTTTTTGTGGTATTTGCAAGTGGACATTTGAAGCGCTTTGGGGCCAACGGTAGAAAAGGAAATATATTCGTATAAAAACTAGAGAGAATGATTCTGAGAAACCACTTTGTGATGTGTGCGTTCCACTCACAGAGTTTAACCATTCTTTTCATAGAGCAGCTTGGAAACACTCTGTTTCTAAAGTCCGCAAGTGGATATTTGGACCTCTTTGAGGATTTCGTTGGAAATGGGATTTCTTCATCTAATGCTAGACAGAAGAATTCTCAGTAACTTCTTTGGGTTGCCTGTGTTCAACTCACAGAGATGAACCTTCCTTTAGACAGAGCAGATTTGAAACAATCTTTTTGTGGAATTTGCAAGTGGACATTTCAAGCGCTTTGGGGCCATCGGTAGAAAAGGAAATATCTTCGTATAAAAACTAGAGTGAATCATTTCGAGAAACCACTTTGTGATGTGTGCGTTCCACTTACAGAGTTTAACCTTTCTATTCGTATAACAGTTTGGAAACACTCTGTTTGTAAATTCTGCAAGTGGATATTTGGACCACTCTGAGGATTTCGTTGGAAACGGGATTTCTTCATCTAATGCTAGACAGAAGAATTCTCAGCAACTTCTTTGGGTTGCGTGTGTTCAACTCACAGACTTGAACATTCCTTTAGAAAGAGCAGATTTGAAACCCTCTTTTTTGTGGAATTTGCAAGTGGACATTTGAAGCGCTTTGGGGCCAACGGTAGAAAAGGAAATATCTTCGTATAAAAACTAGAGAGAATCAGTCTGAGAAACCACTTTGTGATGTGTGCATTCCACTCACAGAGTTTAACCATTCTTTTCATAGAGCAGCTTGGAAACACTCTGTTTGTAAAGTCTGCAAGTGGATATTTGGACCTCTTTGAGGATTTCGTTGGAAACGAGGTTTCTTCACCTACTGCTAGACAGAAGAATTCTCAGTAACTTCTTTGGGCAGCGTGTGTTCAACTCACAGAGATGAACCTTCCTTTAGACAGAGCAGATTTGAAACAATCTTTTTGTGGAATTTGCAAGTGGGCATTTCAAGCGCTTTGGGGCCAATGGTAGAAAAGGAAATATCTTCGTATAAAAAATAGAGTGAATCATTCTGAGAAACCACTTTGTGATGTGTGCTTTTCACTTACAGAGTTTAACCTTTCTTTTCATAGAACAGTTTGGAAACACTCTGTTCGTAAAGTCTGCAAGTGGATATTTGGACTACTTTGAGGATTTCGTTGGAAACGGTGTTTCTTCATCTAATGCAAGGGAGAAGAATTCTCAGTAACTTCTATGAGTTCCGTGTGTTCAACGCACAGAGTTGAACCTTCCTTTAGACAGAGGAGATTTGGAACACTCTTTTTGTGGAATTTGCAAGTGGACATTTCAAGCGCTTTGCGGCCAACGGTAGAAAAGGAAATATCCTCGTATAAAAACTAGAGTGAATCATTCTGAGAAACCACTTTGTGATGTGGGCATTCCACTCACATAGTTTAACCTTTCTTTTCATAGAACAGTTTGGAAACACTCTGTTTGTAAAGTCTGCAAGTGGATATATGGACTTCTTTGAGGATTTCTTTGGAAACGGGATTTCTTCATGTAATGCTAGACAGAAGAATTCTCAGTAACTTCTTTGGGTTGCGTGTGTTCAACTCACAGAGATGAACCTTCCTTTAGACAGAGCAGATTTGAAACCCTCTTTTTGTGGAATTTGCAAGTGGACATTTGAAGCGCTTTGGGGCCAACGGTAGAAAAGGAAATATCTTCATATAAAAACTAGAGAGAATCATTCTCAGAAACCACTTTGTGATGTGTGTGTTCCACTCACAGAGTTTAACCTTTCTTTTCATAGAACAGTGTGGAAACACTGTGTTTGTAAAGTCTGCAAGTGGATATTTGGACCTCTTCGAGGATTTCGTTGGAAATGGGGTTTCTTCATCTAATGCTACACAGAAGAATTCTCAGCAACTTCTTTGGGTTGCGTGTGTTCAACTCACAGAGTTGAACCTTCCTTTAGAAAGAGCAGAGTTGAAACCCTCTTTTTGTGGAATTTGCAGGTGGACATTTGAAGCGCTTTGGGGCCAACGGTAGAATAGGAAATATCATGGTATAAAAACTAGAGAGAATGAGTCTGAGAAACCACTTTGTGATGGGTGAGTTCCACTCACAGAGTTTAACCATTCTTTTCATAGAGCAGCTTGGAAACACTCTGTTTCTAAAGTCCACAAGTGGATATTTGGACCTCTTTGAGGATTTCGTTGGAAATGGGATTTCTTCATCTAATGCTAGACAGAAGAATTCTCAGTAACTTCTTTGGGTTGCCTGTGTTCAACTCACAGAAATTAACCTTCCTTTAGACAGAGCACATTTGAAACCCTCTTTTTGTGGAATTTGCAAGTGGACATTTCAAGCGCTTTGGGGCCAACGGTAGAAAAGGAGCTATCTTCATATAAGAACTAGAGAGAATCATTCTCAGAAACCACTTTGTGATGTGTGCGTTCCACTCACAGAGTTTAACCTTCCTTTTCATAGAATAGTTTGGAAACACTCCGTTTGTAAAGTCTGCAAGTGGATATTTGGACCTCTTTGAGGATTTCTTTGGAAACGGGATTTCTTCATCTAATGCTAGACAGAAGAATTCTCAGTAATTTCTTTGAGTTCCGTGTCTTCAAGTCACAGAGTTGAACCTTCCTTTAGAAAGAGGAGATTTGAAACACTCTTTTTGTGGAATTTGCAAGTGGATATTTCAAGCGCTTTGTAGCCAACGGTAGAAAAGGAAATATCTTCGTATAAAAACTAGAGTGAATCATTCTGAGAAACCACTTTGTGATGTGTGCATTCCACTCACGGAGTTTAACCTTTCTTTTCATAGAACAGTTTGGAAACACTCTGTTTGTAAAATCTGCAAGTGGATATTTGGACCTCTTTAAGGACTTCGTTGGAAACGGGATTTCTTCATCTAATGCTAGACAGAAGTATTTTCAGTAACTTCTTTGTGTTGCGTGTGTTCAACTCACAGAGTTGAACCTTCCTTTAGACAGAGCAGATTTGAAACACTCTTTTTTGTGGTATTTGCAGGTGGATATTTGAAGCACTTTGGGGCCAACGGTAGAAAAGGAAATATATTCGTATAAAAATTAGAGAGAATCATTCTGAGAAACCGCTTTGTGATGTGTGCGTTCCACTCACAGAGTTTAACCATTCTTTTCATAGAGCAGCTTGGAAACACTCTGATTCTAAAGTCCGAAGTGGATATTAGAACATCTATGAGGATGTCGTTGGAAACGCGATTTCTTCATGTAATGCTAGACAGAAGAATTCTCAGTAACTTCTTTGGGTTGCTTGTGTTCAACTCACAGAGATGAACCTTCCTTTAGACAGAGCAGATTTGAAACAATCTTTTTGTGGAATTTGCAAGTGGACATTTCAAGCGCTTTGGGGCCAATGGTAGAAAAGGAAATATCCTCGTATAAAAACTAGAGTGAATCATACTGAGAAACCACTTTGTGATGTGTGCGTTCCACTTACAGAGTTTAACCTTTCTATTCATAGAACAGTTTGGAAACACTGTGTTTGTAAAGTCTGCAAGTGGATATTTTGACCAGTTTGAGGATTTCACTGGAAACGGTATTTCTTCAACAAATGCTAGACAGAAGAATTCTCACTAACTTATTTGGGTTTTGTGAGTTCAACTCACAGAGTTGAACCTTCCTTTAGACAGAGCAGATTTGAAACCCTCTTTTTGTGGAATTTGCAAGTGGACATTTCAAGCACTTTGGGGCCAACGGTAGAAAATGGAACATCTTCGTGTAAATATTAGAGAGAATCATTCTCAGAAACCACTTTGTGATGTGTGCATTCCACTCACAGAGTTTAACCTTTCTTTTCATAGAGCAGATTGGAAACACTCTGTTTGTAAAGTCTGCAAGTGGATATTTGAACCTCTTTGAGGATTTCGTTGGAAACGAGGTTTCTTCATCTAATGCAAGACAGAAAAATTCTCAGTAACTTCTTTGGGCAGCGTGTGTTCAACTCACAGAGATGAACCTTCCTTTAGACAGAGCAGATTTGAAACAATCTTTTTGTGGAATTTGCAAGTGGGCATTTCAAGCGCTTTGGGGCCAATGGTAGAAAAGGAAATATCTTCGTATAAAAACTAGAGTGAATCATTCTGAGAAACCACTTTGTGATGTGTGCGTTCCACTTACAGAGTTTAACCTTTCTTTTCATAGAACAGTTTGGAAACACTCTGCTCGTAAAGTCTGCAAGTGGATATTTGGACCACTTTGAGGATTTCGTTGGAAACGGTGTTTCTTCATCTAATGCAAGGGAGAAGAATTCTCAGTAACTTCTATGAGTTCCGTGTGTTCAACGCACAGAGTTGAACGTTCCTTTAGACAGAGGAGATTTGGAACACTCTTTTTGTGGAATTTGCAAGTGGACATTTCAAGCGCTTTGCGGCCAACGGTAGAAAAGGAAATATCCTCGTATAAAAACTAGAGTGAATCATTCTGAGAAACCACTTTGTGATGTGGGCATTCCACTCACATAGTTTAACCTTTCTTTTCATAGAACAGTTTGGAAACACTCTGTTTGTAAAGTCTGCAAGTGGATATATGGACTTCTTTGAGGATTTCTTTGGAAACGGGATTTCTTCATGTAATGCTAGACAGAAGAATTCTCAGTAACTTCTTTGGGTTGCGTGTGTTCAACTCACAGAGATGAACCTTCCTTTAGACAGAGCAGATTTGAAACCCTCTTTTTGTGGAATTTGCAAGTGGACATTTGAAGCGCTTTGGGGCCAACGGTAGAAAAGGAAATATCTTCATATAAAAACTAGAGAGAATCATTCTCAGAAACCACTTTGTGATGTGTGTGTTCCACTCACAGAGTTTAACCTTTCTTTTCATAGAACAGTGTGGAAACACTGTGTTTGTAAAGTCTGCAAGTGGATATTTGGACCTCTTCGAGGATTTCGTTGGAAATGGGATTTCTTCATCTAATGCTACACAGAAGAATTCTCAGCAACTTCTTTGGGTTGCGTGTGTTCAACTCACAGAGTTGAACCTTCCTTTAGAAAGAGCAGAGTTGAAACCCTCTTTTTTGTGGAATTTGCAGGTGGACATTTGAAGCGCTTTGGGGCCAACGGTAGAATAGGAAATATCATGGTATAAAAACTAGAGAGAATCAGTCTGAGAAACCACTTTGTGATGTGTGCGTTCCACTCACAGAGTTTAACCTTCCTTTTCATAGAATAGTTTGGAAACACTCCGTTTGTAAAGTCTGCAAGTGGATATTTGGACCTCTTTGAGGATTTCTTTGGAAACGGGATTTCTTCATCTAATGCTAGACAGAAGAATTCTCAGTAATTTCTTTGAGTTCCGTGTCTTCAAGTCACAGAGTTGAACCTTCCTTTAGAAAGAGGAGATTTGAAACACTCTTTTTGTGGAATTTGCAAGTGGATATTTCAAGCGCTTTGTAGCCAACGGTAGAAAAGGAAATATCTTCGTATAAAAACTAGAGTGAATCATTCTGAGAAACCACTTTGTGATGTGTGCATTCCACTCACGGAGTTTAACCTTTCTTTTCATAGAACAGTTTGGAAACACTCTGTTTGTAAAATCTGCAAGTGGATATTTGGACCTCTTTAAGGACTTCGTTGGAAACGGGATTTCTTCATCTAATGCTAGACAGAAGTATTTTCAGTAACTTCTTTGTGTTGCGTGTGTTCAACTCACAGAGTTGAACCTTCCTTTAGACAGAGCAGATTTGAAACACTCTTTTTTGTGGTATTTGCAGGTGGATATTTGAAGCACTTTGGGGCCAACGGTAGAAAAGGAAATATATTCGTATAAAAATTAGAGAGAATCATTCTGAGAAACCGCTTTGTGATGTGTGCGTTCCACTCACCGAGTTTAACCATTCTTTTCATAGAGCAGCTTGGAAACACTCTGATTCTAAAGTCCGAAGTGGATATTAGAACATCTATGAGGATGTCGTTGGAAACGCGATTTCTTCATGTAATGCTAGACAGAAGAATTCTCAGTAACTTCTTTGGGTTGCTTGTGTTCAACTCACAGAGATGAACCTTCCTTTAGACAGAGCAGATTTGAAACAATCTTTTTGTGGAATTTGCAAGTGGACATTTCAAGCGCTTTGGGGCCAATGGTAGAAAAGGAAATATCCTCGTATAAAAACTAGAGTGAATCATACTGAGAAACCACTTTGTGATGTGTGCGTTCCACTTACAGAGTTTAACCTTTCTATTCATAGAACAGTTTGGAAACACTGTGTTTGTAAAGTCTGCAAGTGGATATTTTGACCAGTTTGAGGATTTCACTGGAAACGGTATTTCTTCAACAAATGCTAGACAGAAGAATTCTCACTAACTTATTTGGGTTTTGTGAGTTCAACTCACAGAGTTGAACCTTCCTTTAGACAGAGCAGATTTGAAACCCTCTTTTTGTGGAATTTGCAAGTGGACATTTCAAGCGCTTTGGGGCCAACGGTAGAAAATGGAACATCTTCGTGTAAATATTAGAGAGAATCATTCTCAGAAACCACTTTGTGATGTGTGCATTCCACTCACAGAGTTTAACCTTTCTTTTCATAGAGCAGATTGGAAACACTCTGTTTGTAAAGTCTGCAAGTGGATATTTGAACCTCTTTGAGGATTTCGTTGGAAACGAGGTTTCTTCATCTAATGCAAGACAGAAAAATTCTCAGTAACTTCTTTGGGCAGCGTGTGTTCAACTCACAGAGATGAACCTTCCTTTAGACAGAGCAGATTTGAAACAATCTTTTTGTGGAATTTGCAAGTGGGCATTTCAAGCGCTTTGGGGCCAATGGTAGAAAAGGAAATATCTTCGTATAAAAACTAGAGTGAATCATTCTGAGAAACCACTTTGTGATGTGTGCGTTCCACTTACAGAGTTTAACCTTTCTTTTCATAGAACAGTTTGGAAACACTCTGCTCGTAAAGTCTGCAAGTGGATATTTGGACCACTTTGAGGATTTCGTTGGAAACGGTGTTTCTTCATCTAATGCAAGGGAGAAGAATTCTCAGTAACTTCTATGAGTTCCGTGTGTTCAACGCACAGAGTTGAACCTTCCTTTAGACAGAGGAGATTTGAAACACTCTTTTTGTGGAATTTGCAAGTGGACATTTCAAGCGCTTTGCGGCCAACGGTAGAAAAGGAAATATCCTCGTATAAAAACTAGAGTGAATCATTCTGAGAAACCACTTTGTGATGTGGGCATTCCACTCACATAGTTTAACCTTTCTTTTCATAGAACAGTTTGGAAACACTCTGTTTGTAAAGTCTGCAAGTGGATATATGGACTTATTTGAGGATTTCTTTGGAAACGGGATTTCTTCATGTAATGCTAGACAGAAGAATTCTCAGTAACTTCTTTGGGTTGCGTGTGTTCAACTCACAGAGATGAACCTTCCTTTAGACAGAGCAGATTTGAAACCCTCTTTTTGTGGAATTTGCAAGTGGACATTTGAAGCGCTTTGGGGCCAACGGTAGAAAAGGAAATATCTTCATATAAAAACTAGAGAGAATCATTCTCAGAAACCACTTTGTGATGTGTGTGTTCCACTCACAGAGTTTAACCTTTCTTTTCATAGAACAGTGTGGAAACACTGTGTTTGTAAAGTCTGCAAGTGGATATTTGGACCTCTTCGAGGATTTCGTTGGAAATGGGATTTCTTCATCTAATGCTACACAGAAGAATTCTCAGCAACTTCTTTGGGTTGCGTGTGTTCAACTCACAGAGTTGAACCTTCCTTTAGAAAGAGCAGAGTTGAAACCCTCTTTTTTGTGGAATTTGCAGGTGGACATTTGAAGCGCTTTGGGGCCAACGGTAGAATAGGAAATATCATGGTATAAAAACTAGAGAGAATCAGTCTGAGAAACCACTTTGTGATGTGTGCGTTCCACTCACAGAGTTTAACCTTCCTTTTCATAGAATAGTTTGGAAACACTCCGTTTGTAAAGTCTGCAAGTGGATATTTGGACCTCTTTGAGGATTTCTTTGGAAACGGGATTTCTTCATCTAATGCTAGACAGAAGAATTCTCAGTAATTTCTTTGAGTTCCGTGTCTTCAAGTCACAGAGTTGAACCTTCCTTTAGAAAGAGGAGATTTGAAACACTCTTTTTGTGGAATTTGCAAGTGGATATTTCAAGCGCTTTGTAGCCAACGGTAGAAAAGGAAATATCTTCGTATAAAAACTAGAGTGAATCATTCTGAGAAACCACTTTGTGATGTGTGCATTCCACTCACGGAGTTTAACCTTTCTTTTCATAGAACAGTTTGGAAACACTCTGTTTGTAAAATCTGCAAGTGGATATTTGGACCTCTTTAAGGACTTCGTTGGAAACGGGATTTCTTCATCTAATGCTAGACAGAAGTATTTTCAGTAACTTCTTTGTGTTGCGTGTGTTCAACTCACAGAGTTGAACCTTCCTTTAGACAGAGCAGATTTGAAACACTCTTTTTTGTGGTATTTGCAGGTGGATATTTGAAGCACTTTGGGGCCAACGGTAGAAAAGGAAATATATTCGTATAAAAATTAGAGAGAATCATTCTGAGAAACCGCTTTGTGATGTGTGCGTTCCACTCACCGAGTTTAACCATTCTTTTCATAGAGCAGCTTGGAAACACTCTGATTCTAAAGTCCGAAGTGGATATTAGAACATCTATGAGGATGTCGTTGGAAACGCGATTTCTTCATGTAATGCTAGACAGAAGAATTCTCAGTAACTTCTTTGGGTTGCTTGTGTTCAACTCACAGAGATGAACCTTCCTTTAGACAGAGCAGATTTGAAACAATCTTTTTGTGGAATTTGCAAGTGGACATTTCAAGCGCTTTGGGGCCAATGGTAGAAAAGGAAATATCCTCGTATAAAAACTAGAGTGAATCATACTGAGAAACCACTTTGTGATGTGTGCGTTCCACTTACAGAGTTTAACCTTTCTATTCATAGAACAGTTTGGAAACACTGTGTTTGTAAAGTCTGCAAGTGGATATTTTGACCAGTTTGAGGATTTCACTGGAAACGGTATTTCTTCAACAAATGCTAGACAGAAGAATTCTCACTAACTTATTTGGGTTTTGTGAGTTCAACTCACAGAGTTGAACCTTCCTTTAGACAGAGCAGATTTGAAACCCTCTTTTTGTGGAATTTGCAAGTGGACATTTCAAGCGCTTTGGGGCCAACGGTAGAAAATGGAACATCTTCGTGTAAATATTAGAGAGAATCATTCTCAGAAACCACTTTGTGATGTGTGCATTCCACTCACAGAGTTTAACCTTTCTTTTCATAGAGCAGATTGGAAACACTCTGTTTGTAAAGTCTGCAAGTGGATATTTGAACCTCTTTGAGGATTTCGTTGGAAACGAGGTTTCTTCATCTAATGCAAGACAGAAAAATTCTCAGTAACTTCTTTGGGCAGCATGTGTTCAACTCACAGAGATGAACCTTCCTTTAGACAGAGCAGATTTGAAACAATCTTTTTGTGGAATTTGCAAGTGGGCATTTCAAGCGCTTTGGGGCCAATGGTAGAAAAGGAAATATCTTCGTATAAAAACTAGAGTGAATCATTCTGAGAAACCACTTTGTGATGTGTGCGTTCCACTTACAGAGTTTAACCTTTCTTTTCATAGAACAGTTTGGAAACACTCTGTTCGTAAAGTCTGCAAGTGGATATTTGGACCACTTTGAGGATTTCGTTGGAAACGGTGTTTCTTCATCTAATGCAAGGGAGAAGAATTCTCAGTAACTTCTATGAGTTCCGTGTGTTCAACGCACAGAGTTGAACCTTCCTTTAGACAGAGGAGATTTGAAACACTCTTTTTGTGGAATTTGCAAGTGGACATTTCAAGCGCTTTGCGGCCAACGGTAGAAAAGGAAATATCCTCGTATAAAAACTAGAGTGAATCATTCTGAGAAACCACTTTGTGATGTGGGCATTCCACTCACATAGTTTAACCTTTCTTTTCATAGAACAGTTTGGAAACACTCTGTTTGTAAAGTCTGCAAGTGGATATATGGACTTCTTTGAGGATTTCTTTGGAAACGCGATTTCTTCATGTAATGCTAGACAGAAGAATTCTCATTAACTTCTTTGGGTTGCGTGTGTTCAACTCACAGAGATGAACCTTCCTTTAGACAGAGCAGATTTGAAACCCTCTTTTTGTGGAATTTGCAAGTGGACATTTGAAGCGCTTTGGGGCCAACGGTAGAAAAGGAAATATCTTCATATGAAAACTAGAGAGAATCATTCTCAGAAACCACTTTGTGATGTGTGTGTTCCACTCACAGAGTTTAACCTTTCTTTTCATAGAACAGTGTGGAAACACTGTGTTTGTAAAGTCTGCAAGTGGATATTTGGACCTCTTCGAGGATTTCGTTGGAAATGGGATTTCTTCATCTAATGCTACACAGAAGAATTCTCAGCAACTTCTTTGGGTTGCGTGTGTTCAACTCACAGAGTTGAACCTTCCTTTAGAAAGAGCAGAGTTGAAACCCTCTTTTTTGTGGAATTTGCAGGTGGACATTTGAAGCGCTTTGGGGCCAACGGTAGAATAGGAAATATCATGGTATAAAAACTAGAGAGAATCAGTCTGAGAAACCACTTTGTGATGGGTGAGTTCCACTCACAGAGTTTAACCATTCTTTTCATAGAGCAGCTTGGAAACACTCTGTTTCTAAAGTCCACAAGTGGATATTTGGACCTCTTCGAGGATTTCGTTGGAAATGGGATTTCTTCATCTAATGCTAGACAGAAGAATTCTCAGTAACTTCTTTGGGTTGCCTGTGTTCAACTCACAGAAATTAACCTTCCTTTAGACAGAGCACATTTGAAACCCTCTTTTTGTGGAATTTGCAAGTGGACATTTCAAGCGCTTTGGGGCCAACGGTAGAAAAGGAGCTATCTTCATATAAAAACTAGAGAGAATCATTCTCAGAAACCACTTTGTGATGTGTGCGTTCCACTCACAGAGTTTAACCTTCCTTTTCATAGAATAGTTTGGAAACACTCCGTTTGTAAAGTCTGCAAGTGGATATTTGGACCTCTTTGAGGATTTCTTTGGAAACGGGATTTCTTCATCTAATGCTAGACAGAAGAATTCTCAGTAATTTCTTTGAGTTCCGTGTCTTCAAGTCACAGAGTTGAACCTTCCTTTAGAAAGAGGAGATTTGAAACACTCTTTTTGTGGAATTTGCAAGTGGATATTTCAAGCGCTTTGTAGCCAACGGTAGAAAAGGAAATATCTTCGTATAAAAACTAGAGTGAATCATTCTGAGAAACCACTTTGTGATGTGTGCATTCCACTCACGGAGTTTAACCTTTCTTTTCATAGAACAGTTTGGAAACACTCTGTTTGTAAAATCTGCAAGTGGATATTTGGACCTCTTTAAGGACTTCGTTGGAAACGGGATTTCTTCATCTAATGCTAGACAGAAGTATTTTCAGTAACTTCTTTGTGTTGCGTGTGTTCAACTCACAGAGTTGAACCTTCCTTTAGACAGAGCAGATTTGAAACACTCTTTTTTGTGGTATTTGCAGGTGGATATTTGAAGCACTTTGGGGCCAACGGTAGAAAAGGAAATATATTCGTATAAAAATTAGAGAGAATCATTCTGAGAAACCGCTTTGTGATGTGTGCGTTCCACTCACCGAGTTTAACCATTCTTTTCATAGAGCAGCTTGGAAACACTCTGATTCTAAAGTCCGAAGTGGATATTAGAACATCTATGAGGATGTCGTTGGAAACGCGATTTCTTCATGTAATGCTAGACAGAAGAATTCTCAGTAACTTCTTTGGGTTGCTTGTGTTCAACTCACAGAGATGAACCTTCCTTTAGACAGAGCAGATTTGAAACAATCTTTTTGTGGAATTTGCAAGTGGACATTTCAAGCGCTTTGGGGCCAATGGTAGAAAAGGAAATATCCTCGTATAAAAACTAGAGTGAATCATACTGAGAAACCACTTTGTGATGTGTGCGTTCCACTTACAGAGTTTAACCTTTCTATTCATAGAACAGTTTGGAAACACTGTGTTTGTAAAGTCTGCAAGTGGATATTTTGACCAGTTTGAGGATTTCACTGGAAACGGTATTTCTTCAACAAATGCTAGACAGAAGAATTCTCACTAACTTATTTGGGTTTTGTGAGTTCAACTCACAGAGTTGAACCTTCCTTTAGACAGAGCAGATTTGAAACCCTCTTTTTGTGGAATTTGCAAGTGGACATTTCAAGCGCTTTGGGGCCAACGGTAGAAAATGGAACATCTTCGTGTAAATATTAGAGAGAATCATTCTCAGAAACCACTTTGTGATGTGTGCATTCCACTCACAGAGTTTAACCTTTCTTTTCATAGAGCAGATTGGAAACACTCTGTTTGTAAAGTCTGCAAGTGGATATTTGAACCTCTTTGAGGATTTCGTTGGAAACGAGGTTTCTTCATCTAATGCAAGACAGAAAAATTCTCAGTAACTTCTTTGGGCAGCATGTGTTCAACTCACAGAGATGAACCTTCCTTTAGACAGAGCAGATTTGAAACAATCTTTTTGTGGAATTTGCAAGTGGGCATTTCAAGCGCTTTGGGGCCAATGGTAGAAAAGGAAATATCTTCGTATAAAAACTAGAGTGAATCATTCTGAGAAACCACTTTGTGATGTGTGCGTTCCACTTACAGAGTTTAACCTTTCTTTTCATAGAACAGTTTGGAAACACTCTGTTCGTAAAGTCTGCAAGTGGATATTTGGACCACTTTGAGGATTTCGTTGGAAACGGTGTTTCTTCATCTAATGCAAGGGAGAAGAATTCTCAGTAACTTCTATGAGTTCCGTGTGTTCAACGCACAGAGTTGAACCTTCCTTTAGACAGAGGAGATTTGAAACACTCTTTTTGTGGAATTTGCAAGTGGACATTTCAAGCGCTTTGCGGCCAACGGTAGAAAAGGAAATATCCTCGTATAAAAACTAGAGTGAATCATTCTGAGAAACCACTTTGTGATGTGGGCATTCCACTCACATAGTTTAACCTTTCTTTTCATAGAACAGTTTGGAAACACTCTGTTTGTAAAGTCTGCAAGTGGATATATGGACTTCTTTGAGGATTTCTTTGGAAACGCGATTTCTTCATGTAATGCTAGACAGAAGAATTCTCATTAACTTCTTTGGGTTGCGTGTGTTCAACTCACAGAGATGAACCTTCCTTTAGACAGAGCAGATTTGAAACCCTCTTTTTGTGGAATTTGCAAGTGGACATTTGAAGCGCTTTGGGGCCAACGGTAGAAAAGGAAATATCTTCATATGAAAACTAGAGAGAATCATTCTCAGAAACCACTTTGTGATGTGTGTGTTCCACTCACAGAGTTTAACCTTTCTTTTCATAGAACAGTGTGGAAACACTGTGTTTGTAAAGTCTGCAAGTGGATATTTGGACCTCTTCGAGGATTTCGTTGGAAATGGGATTTCTTCATCTAATGCTACACAGAAGAATTCTCAGCAACTTCTTTGGGTTGCGTGTGTTCAACTCACAGAGTTGAACCTTCCTTTAGAAAGAGCAGAGTTGAAACCCTCTTTTTTGTGGAATTTGCAGGTGGACATTTGAAGCGCTTTGGGGCCAACGGTAGAATAGGAAATATCATGGTATAAAAACTAGAGAGAATCAGTCTGAGAAACCACTTTGTGATGGGTGAGTTCCACTCACAGAGTTTAACCATTCTTTTCATAGAGCAGCTTGGAAACACTCTGTTTCTAAAGTCCACAAGTGGATATTTGGACCTCTTCGAGGATTTCGTTGGAAATGGGATTTCTTCATCTAATGCTAGACAGAAGAATTCTCAGTAACTTCTTTGGGTTGCCTGTGTTCAACTCACAGAAATTAACCTTCCTTTAGACAGAGCACATTTGAAACCCTCTTTTTGTGGAATTTGCAAGTGGACATTTCAAGCGCTTTGGGGCCAACGGTAGAAAAGGAGCTATCTTCATATAAAAACTAGAGAGAATCATTCTCAGAAACCACTTTGTGATGTGTGCGTTCCACTCACAGAGTTTAACCTTCCTTTTCATAGAATAGTTTGGAAACACTCCGTTTGTAAAGTCTGCAAGTGGATATTTGGACCTCTTTGAGGATTTCTTTGGAAACGGGATTTCTTCATCTAATGCTAGACAGAAGAATTCTCAGTAATTTCTTTGAGTTCCGTGTCTTCAAGTCACAGAGTTGAACCTTCCTTTAGAAAGAGGAGATTTGAAACACTCTTTTTGTGGAATTTGCAAGTGGATATTTCAAGCGCTTTGTAGCCAACGGTAGAAAAGGAAATATCTTCGTATAAAAACTAGAGTGAATCATTCTGAGAAACCACTTTGTGATGTGTGCATTCCACTCACGGAGTTTAACCTTTCTTTTCATAGAACAGTTTGGAAACACTCTGTTTGTAAAATCTGCAAGTGGATATTTGGACCTCTTTAAGGACTTCGTTGGAAACGGGATTTCTTCATCTAATGCTAGACAGAAGTATTTTCAGTAACTTCTTTGTGTTGCGTGTGTTCAACTCACAGAGTTGAACCTTCCTTTAGACAGAGCAGATTTGAAACACTCTTTTTTGTGGTATTTGCAGGTGGATATTTGAAGCACTTTGGGGCCAACGGTAGAAAAGGAAATATATTCGTATAAAAATTAGAGAGAATCATTCTGAGAAACCGCTTTGTGATGTGTGCGTTCCACTCACAGAGTTTAACCATTCTTTTCATAGAGCAGCTTGGAAACACTCTGATTCTAAAGTCCGAAGTGGATATTAGAACATCTATGAGGATGTCGTTGGAAACGCGATTTCTTCATGTAATGCTAGACAGAAGAATTCTCAGTAACTTCTTTGGGTTGCTTGTGTTCAACTCACAGAGATGAACCTTCCTTTAGACAGAGCAGATTTGAAACAATCTTTTTGTGGAATTTGCAAGTGGACATTTCAAGCGCTTTGGGGCCAATGGTAGAAAAGGAAATATCCTCGTATAAAAACTAGAGTGAATCATACTGAGAAACCACTTTGTGATGTGTGCGTTCCACTTACAGAGTTTAACCTTTCTATTCATAGAACAGTTTGGAAACACTGTGTTTGTAAAGTCTGCAAGTGGATATTTTGACCAGTTTGAGGATTTCACTGGAAACGGTATTTCTTCAACAAATGCTAGACAGAAGAATTCTCACTAACTTATTTGGGTTTTGTGAGTTCAACTCACAGAGTTGAACCTTCCTTTAGACAGAGCAGATTTGAAACCCTCTTTTTGTGGAATTTGCAAGTGGACATTTCAAGCGCTTTGGGGCCAACGGTAGAAAATGGAACATCTTCGTGTAAATATTAGAGAGAATCATTCTCAGAAACCACTTTGTGATGTGTGCATTCCACTCACAGAGTTTAACCTTTCTTTTCATAGAGCAGATTGGAAACACTCTGTTTGTAAAGTCTGCAAGTGGATATTTGAACCTCTTTGAGGATTTCGTTGGAAACGAGGTTTCTTCATCTAATGCAAGACAGAAAAATTCTCAGTAACTTCTTTGGGCAGCGTGTGTTCAACTCACAGAGATGAACCTTCCTTTAAACAGAGCAGATTTCAAACAATCTTTTTGTGGAATTTGCAAGTGGGCATTTCAAGCGCTTTGGGGCCAATGGTAGAAAAGGAAATATCTTCGTATAAAAACTAGAGTGAATCATTCTGAGAAACCACTTTGTGATGTGTGCGTTCCACTAACAGAGTTTAACCTTTCTTTTCATAGAACAGTTTGGAAACACTCTGTTCGTAAAGTCTGCAAGTGGATATTTGGACCACTTTGAGGATTTCGTTGGAAACGGTGTTTCTTCATCTAATGCAAGGGAGAAGAATTCTCAGTAACTTCTATGAGTTCCGTGTGTTCAACGCACAGAGTTGAACCTTCCTTTAGACAGAGGAGATTTGAAACACTCTTTTTGTGGAATTTGCAAGTGGACATTTCAAGCGCTTTGCGGCCAACGGTAGAAAAGGAAATATCCTCGTATAAAAACTAGAGTGAATCATTCTGAGAAACCACTTTGTGATGT